>NC_090365.1:2216196-2548696 GCF_035084215.1 Heptranchias perlo | reverse complement strand
ACAGAGAGAGAGACAGAGAGCGAGAGAGACATACAGAGAGAGAGAAACAGAGAGAGAGAGAAACAGAGAGAGAGAGAAACAGAGAGAGAGAGAAACAGAGAGAGAGAGAAACAGAGAGAGAGAGAGAGAAACAGAGAGAGACATACAGAGAGAGAGACATAGAGAGAGAGAGAAACAGAGAGAGAGAGACATATATATATATATATATATATAGAGAGAGAGAGAAACAGAGAGAGAGAGACATACAGAGAGAGAGAGAGAGAGAGAGAGACATATAGAAAGAAACACAGAGAGAGAGAGAGAGACATACAAAGAGAGAGAAACAGATAGAGAGACATATAGAGAAAGAGAGAAACAGAGAGAGGGATAGAGAGAAACAGAGAGAGGGAGAGACATACAGAGAGAGAGAAACAGAGAGAGAGAGAGAAACAGAGAGAGAGAGAAAAACAGAGAGAGACATACAGAGAGAGAGAGACATAGAGAGAGAGAAACAGAGAGAGAGAGAGACATATAGAGAGAGAGAGAAACAGAGAGAGAGATGTACAGAGAGAACGAGATATGCAGAGAAAGGCATACAGAGATATACAAAGAGAAACATACGGAGAGAAAGAGACACACAGAGAGGGAGACAGAGAGCAGGAGAGAAACAGACAGAGAAACATGAAGAGATAGAGAGGGAGACATACAGAGAGACATACAGAGAGAGGGAAGCATACAGAGAGACATACAGAGAGAGGGAGACATACAGAGAGACATACAGAGAGAGGGAGACATACAGAGAGACATACAGAGAGAGGGAGACATACAGAGGGAGAGAGACATACAGAGAGACATACAGAGAAAGACGTATAAAGAGAGTGGAAGATATACAGAGAGAGAGGGAGACATGCAGAGAGAGACATAGAGAGAGAGACATAGAGATACAGAGAGAGACATACAGAGTGAGAGACATACAGAGAGGGAGAGGCAAGCATAGAGAGAGACATACAGAGAATGATGTAGAGAAACATACAGAGAAAGCAAGGGAGAGAGAAACATGCAGAGAGAGAGAGAAACACAGAGAGACACACACACTGGGAGATAGAGAGAAACATAGAAACACAGTGAGAGAGAAAACACAGAGAAAGAGAGGGAGAAACGGAAAGAAAAAGAGAGAAAATATAGACAGAGAAACATACAGAGAGAACAAAACATACAGAGAGAGAGAGAGCAAAACATAGAGAGAGAGAGAGCAAAACATACAGAGAGAGAGAGAGCAAAACATACAGAGAGAGAGAGAGCAAAACATTCAGAGAGAGAGAGCAAAACATACAGAGAGAGAGAGAGCAAAACATACAGAGAGAGAGAGAGCAAAACATACAGAGAGAGCAGGAGAGAAACAGACAGGAGAAACATGAAGAGATAGAGAGGGAAAGAACAGTTAGAGAGAGAAAAACATACAGTGAGAGAGAGAAGCAGAGAGAGAAACATACAGAGAGAGGGAGAGTGAAATATACAGAGAGAGGGAGAGTGAAATATACAGAGAGAGAAACATACAGAGAGAGAGAAACATACAGAGAGAGAGAGAAGCAGAGAGAGAAAACATACAGAGAGAGGGAGAGTGAAACATACAGAGAGAGAGAAACATACAGAGAGCGAAAGTGAAACATAGAGAGAGAGAGTGAAATATACAGAAAGTGAGAGCAAAATATACAGAGAGAGAGGGAGAGTGAAACATACAGAGAGAGAGGGAGAGTGAAACATACAGAGAGAGAGGGAGAGTGAAACATACAGAGAGAGAGGGAGAGTGAAACATACAGAGAGAGGGGGAGAGTGAAACATACAGAGAGAGAGGGAGAGTGAAACATACAGAGAGAGAGGGAGAGTGAAACATACAGAGAGAGGGGGAGTGAAACATACAGAGAGAGAGGGAGAGTGAAACATAGAGAGAGAGGGAGAGTGAAATATACAGAGAGAGGGGGAGAGTGAAATATACAGAGAGACGGGGAGAGTGAAACATACAGAGAGAGGGGGAGTGAAACATACAGAGAGAGAGGGAGAGTGAAACATAGAGAGAGAGGGGGAGAGTGAAACATACAGAGAGAGAGGGAGAGTGAAACATACAGAGAGAGGGGGAGAGTGAAATATACAGAGAGACGGGGAGAGTGAAACATACAGAGAGAGGGGGAGTGAAACATACAGAGAGAGAGGGAGAGTGAAACATAGAGAGAGAAGGAGAGTGAAACATAGAGAGAGGGGGAGAGTGAAATATACAGAGAGAGGGGGAGAGTGAAATATACAGAGAGAGGGGGAGAGTGAAATATACAGAGAGAGGGGGAGAGTGAAATATACAGAGAGAGAGGGAGAGTGAAATATAGAGAGAGAGAGGGAGAGTGAAACATACAGAGAGAGAGGGAGAGTGAAACATAGAGAGAGAAGGAGAGTGAAACATAGAG
The DNA here is from genome assembly GCF_035084215.1 of Heptranchias perlo. Classification (NCBI taxonomy): domain Eukaryota; kingdom Metazoa; phylum Chordata; class Chondrichthyes; order Hexanchiformes; family Hexanchidae; genus Heptranchias; species Heptranchias perlo. The sequence goes on along the minus strand of NC_090365.1, from coordinate 2,546,261 downwards.
AGAGGGGGAGAGTGAAATATACAGAGAGAGGGGGAGAGTGAAATATACAGAGAGAGGGGGAGAGTGAAATATACAGAGAGAGGGGGAGAGTGAAATATACAGAGAGAGAGGGAGAGTGAAATATACAGAGAGAGAGGGAGAGTGAAACATAGAGAGAGGGGGAGAGTGAAATATACAGAGAGGGGGAGAGTGAAATATACAGAGAGACGGGGAGAGTGAAACATACAGAGAGAGAGGGAGAGTGAAATATAGAGAGAGAAGGAGAGTGAAACATAGAGAGAGGGGGAGAGTGAAATATACAGAGAGAGGGGGAGAGTGAAATATACAGAGAGAGGGGGAGAGTGAAATATACAGAGAGAGGGGGAGAGTGAAATATACAGAGAGAGGGGGAGAGTGAAATATACAGAGAGAGGGGGAGAGTGAAATATACAGAGAGAGGGGGAGAGTGAAACATACAGAGAGAGGGGGAGAGTGAAATATACAGAGAGAGGGGGAGAGTGAAATATACAGAGAGAGGGGGAGAGTGAAATATACAGAGAGAGGGGGAGAGTGAAACATAGAGAGAGAGGGAGAGTGAAATATACAGAGAGAGGGGGAGAGTGAAATATACAGAGAGAGGGGGAGAGTGAAATATACAGAGAGACGGGGAGAGTGAAACATACAGAGAGAGGGGGAGTGAAACATACAGAGAGAGAGGGAGAGTGAAACATAGAGAGAGAGGGAGAGTGAAACATAGAGAGAGGGGGAGAGTGAAATATACAGAGAGAGGGGGAGAGTGAAACATACAGAGCGAGGGGGAGAGTGAAACATACAGAGAGAGGGGGAGAGTGAAACATACAGAGAGAGGGGGAGAGTGAAACATACAGAGAGAGGGGGAGAGTGAAACATACAGAGAGAGGGGGAGAGTGAAACATACAGAGAGAGAGGGAGAGTGAAACATAGAGAGAGAGGGAGAGTGAAATATACAGAGTGAAATATACAGAGAGAGTGAAATATACAGAGAGAGAGTGAAATATACAGAGAGAGTGAAATATACAGAGAGAGAGTGAAATATACAGAGAGAGAGTGAAATATACAGAGAGAGTGAAATATACAGAGAGAGAGTGAAATATACAGAGAGAGAGTGAAATATACAGAGAGAGAGTGAAATATACAGAGAGAGAGTGAAATATACAGAGAGTGCAACATGCAGAAAGCGTGGGGAGAAACAGAAAGGGAGAGAAATTTACAGAGAAGCAAACGGGGGAAAGAGAAAAGGAATGAGTTCAGGGAGTTCAGAGTGAGCGACAGAAAGAAAAAAGGAAAGAAACCGAGAGTAAAATAAAAAGGGAAACATAAAAGAGGAAGTAAATAAATATAATTTAAGCGAGGTGAAGTTTTAAATATCAAAGACATATTATATATGGAAAAGAAAACAAGGGACATGGCACCATCCGCAATAATGAGAGATCCCAGCTGCCTTCAACAAAAACCATAAACATTAACCCGATATAAAATATCTAATCGATCGGTCCTGGACTCGGAGGCTGAGGAACCTCCCCTTTAAATTCAGAATCATATAGAACGCATCCAGAAAGAGAGAAACTCCAATCGCGGGGAAAACAAAAAACTGAGAAGGATTTTCTTTACCTGTTTCGGAGAGTGCAGAGAGAGAGAGAAAAAAACTTTTTAAAAAAAAGTTCCTTGCGAGTTGCTGCAGAAGTTATCAGCTTGTGTCCTGGCGTGTGGGACGGTGGGGACTGAAGCCTGGGAGCAAGCGGTGGAGTTTCCCACATGGAACCTCCCCAGTGATCTGTCTTTAAGACGGTTTGTATATGTTTGGACAAATTCCAAATGCCAAGTAAACACACAATTGTGTTTGTGGCTCTTTAAAGCACTTTACGTCCTTGGCATCTGCTGCCAAAGAGCCACTTCTTTCATTGTGCTGCTCTCCACACAATTCTTTCTCTTCTGCTCTTTATTTCTCTCTTAATTCTTCTGTTTTTTTTTAGTTCTTCTGCTAACCTTTATCTTCTTTCATTTCTCTTAATTTAAAAAAAAATTCATTCTCAGGATGTGGGCGTCGCTGGCGAGGCCGGCATTTATTGCCCATCCCTAATTGCCCTTGAGAAGGTGGTGGTGAGCCGCCTTCTTGAACCGCTGCAGTCCGTGTGGTGACGGTTCTCCCACAGTGCTGTTAGGAAGGGAGTTCCAGGATTTTGACCCAGCGACGATGAAGGAACGGTGATATATTTCCAAGTCGGGACGGTGTGTGACTTGGAGGGGAACGTGCAGGTGGTGTTGTTCCCATGTGCCTGCTGCTCTTGTCCTTCTAGGTGGTAGAGGTCGCGGGTTTGGGAGGTGCTGTCGAAGAATCCCTATTTTAATTTTAAATTTACAACTTCAGTCTGCTTGGGCACCGCACCTCAGGAACAATATACTGGCCTTGGAGAGAGTGCAGCGCAGATTCACCAGAATGATACCGGGGCTTAGAGGGTTAAATTACGAGGACAGGCTGCATAAACTTTGCTTGTATTCCCTCGAGTATAGAAGATTGAGGGATGATCTAATTAAGAACATAAGAACATAAGAAATAGGAGCAGGAGTAGGCCAATCGGCCCCTCGAGCCTGCTCCGCCATTCAATAAGATCATGGCTGATCTGATCCTAACCTCAAATCTAAATTCATGTCCAATTTCCTGCCCGCTCCCCGTAACCCCTAATTCCCTTTACTTCTAGGAAACTGTCTATTTCTGTTTTAAATTTATTTAATGATGTAGCTTCCACAGCTTCCTGGGGCAGCAAATTCCACAGCCCTACTACCCTCTGAGTGAAGAAGTTTCTCCTCATCTCAGTTTTGAAAGAGCAGCCCCTTATTCTAAGATTATGCCCCCTAGTTCTGGTTTCACCCATCCTTGGGAACATCCTTACCGCATCCACCCGATCAAGCCCCTTCACAATCTTATATGTTTCAATAAGATCGCCTCTCATTCTTCTGAACTCCAATGAGTAGAGTCCCAATCTACTCAACCTCTCCTCATATGTCCGCCCCCTCATCCCCGGGATTAACTGAGTGAACCTTCTTTGTACTGCCTCGAGAGCAAGTATGTCTTTTCTTAAGTCTGGACACCAAAACTGTATGCAGTATTCCAGGTGCGGTCTCACCAATACCTTATATAACTGCAGCAATACCTCCCTGTTTTTATATTCTATCCCCCTAGCAATAAAAGCCAACATTCCGTTGGCTTTCTTGATCACCTGCTGCACCTGCATACTAACTTTTTGATTTTCTTGCACTAGGACCCCCAGATCCCTTTGTACTGCAGTACTTTCCAGTTTCTCGCCATTAAGATAATAACTTGAGGTGTTTGAGATGATTAAAGGATTTGATAGGGTAGATAGAGAGAAACTATTTCCTCTGGTGGGGGGAGTCCAGAACAAGGGGGCAGAACCTTAAAATTAGAGCCAGGCTGTTCAGGGGTGATGTCAGGAAGCACTTCTTCACACAAAGGGGAGTGGGAATCTGGAGCTCTCTCCCCCGACAGGTTATGGATACTGCGGGTCAGTTGGAGCTTTGAAGACTGAGAGCGACAGATTTCTGTTGGGTGAGGGGTAACAGGGGATATGAAGCAAAGGTGGGTGAAGGGAGTTCAGGTACAGATTCGTCATGATCTAATTGAATGGCGGAGTAGGTTCGAGGGGCTGAATGGCCTCCTGCTGTCCCTATGTTCCTAACCCTGACTGATAGTTTACGTTGTGTCAGTGCTCTCTGCGCAACTATCAGGGAGGGAGAGGACTGCTTTCCGTCTCTGAATAATAATCGTTGTGATGGTCCCTCAGGGAGATCCATTTGGCAGTTGTCGGAGAGGAGACTTTAATCTCCTCGGCTCGAGTCCAACTCAGGTCCCAGAGGTGAGAGGACAGTGCTGTCGTCCCATCGCCCATCAAAGGCAGCAGAACTTTATCCCACTCATCTGGACTGCACGCAAACCCTTTTTAGGTGTTGTTTCAATTTATTCTTAGTGTAAAATCTCACATAAATTCACAAATCAGTTTAAACTCTAAACACCTTAAAACTCTTATGTGAAATCTTCGAGGAGGGAGCTCCTCCTGGTGGGCAGCGACCGTCATCATCTCTAATTGTTGGCTCTGTTTCTTTAAAAAGTTATGGGGCCAGAGATTGCTGCAAGCAGCGAGGCATTGGATCACCGCCACTCCTGCGAATTAAATTAACGGAATTACTTACTGCGGGCTCTGTGGCGACGAATTGCTTGAATTTGAACCTTAAAAAAAAATTGCACACTATCGCCCCAGCCCCTGAGCAGCGTGAGTTGCCGCACGGCTGGAAAAGTGTGTGAGAGGAGACGACACCCACCCACAATATCTGTCAGGAAGAGAAGTCCCACCCACAGATTCAGGCTGCATTGCTCAAACAGGTAAGCAGACTTCATTCATTCAAAGTCAGTATTCTCAATGTCATTGTAAGTAAAAAATGTAATCTTTTTTAACAAAAAGCCAAAGAAATAATTAAAGGGAAAAGTAAATAATTTTTTTTAAATTTTATTTAAAAAAATCTTTTTAATGACCGAAACTATTAAAATAAGAATTAATATGAGACTCCATGTTTTTAAAAGTTAATTTTCAGTTGTTTGGCACTCATTAAGACTGTTAAAACTTAGACCTGTATTTTTAAGAGTACTTGTTTGGTGGCTTAATTAATTACTTTCCAGCTGGGCGGATGAGCAAGTTGGCGCTTTTTCAATGATTTCACTGATTGCAGCATGCGACGGCCCTTTAACTTGAAGCTGTCATATCACCGGCGAACCAGTAGGAGCGAGTTCGGGATTTCCGCGTTTTACTGCACACGTGCAAACGTCGGAAATTGCTCCTTCAATTCGCCACTGATGACGGAGAGCGCTGTCGAGCTCCTCCGTTATTTCGGGAGCGATTTCTGCCCCATTCCCCCCCCCCCCGAACATGCTGACACTTCCATGGGTGCCCATTATGACCGAGGGGCCGCTCTTCATCTGCGAGTGCCAGCGGGCTATTCGGACATGGGGGTATCACAGCCGAGCCCCAATCCCACTCTCGCACGTGATATGGATCAGGACCAAGAGTAAAAAACCGTGACCCTCCCCATCAGCTCTGTGGTGCCCATGAAGTCCTCCCTGTGGTGTGTCCGAGCAGCAATTAGCACAGAGATAGGAGCGAGTTAGTGCTGTGGGTCCAGCACTGGGCATTGGGTTGAGACTGCCTGGTCTCACCACGTCACAACCTCAGGACATCCCAAAACACTTTACAGCCAATGAAGTACTTTTGAAGTGTAGTCACTGTTGTAATGTAGGAAACATGGCAGCCAATTTGGGCACAGCAAGATCCCACAAACAGCAATATGATAATGACCAGCTATTTTTTAGTGAAGTTGGTCGAGGGATGATGGGTGAATGACCTCAAGAGACGGCTCCTAATCTAAGAAGCTCATCCCCCATCGAGCATCTTCTGACCACTTCGAATGCCACGCTTTCAAAAGCCACAATTATGACATTGAGGGGGTTAAAAGTGGCGAAGAACGAATGAATCCCATTCAGCTCCAAACAAACCTGCAGCCACTTCTTCTGAAGATGTAAATGGAATGAGATTGTAATACTCCGCAGCCTGTGGCCTTGATACCTGAAAGTCCTTGTCCCTTAAATCTCCCAGCTCCGCGCTCCTCTGTCCAACCAAAAAAAAGAGGAATTTTAAGTCAAGTGGTGAAAGGGTTTGGTATTAAATTGAACAGAATCCACTCCTTTGATCCTGAAACTTGATTAACATTCAGGGAATTTAACAAGTGCCTTGTTGAACAGGCCCAGGTTGCTATGGCAATGCTATTCCATGCAAGCAGAATAATTATGGGTTATATTGAGAAACACTCACAATTTAAGAAGTGCCTTGGAAATAGAATAGGAGCAAACATCGCCCAAACTGTTTCACAACAGTGTCCCTATCACTGAGGGCCTACACTCAGTAATATCGCAGTGTGTGTATGTGTTGTGTTTGTGTTGTAGGTGTATGTGTTGTGTGTGTGTGTGTTTGCGTGTGTTGTGTGTATGTGTGTGTGTTGTGCGTGTGTTGTGTGTATGTGTGTGTGTTGTGCGTGTGTGTGTGTTGTGTGTGTTTTGTGTGTTTTGTGTGTGAGAGTGTTGTGTGTTTTGTGTGTTGTGTGTGTGTTTTGTGTGTGTTTTGTGTGTTGTGTGTTGTGTGTGTGTTGTGTGTGTGTTGTGTGTGTGTTTTGTGTGTGTGTTGTGTGTGTTGTGTGTGTGTTTTGTGTGTTTTGTGTGTGTGTTTTGTGTGTTTTGTGTGTTGTGTGTGTTGTGTGTGTGTTTTGTGTGTGTTTTGTGTGTGTGTTGTGTGTGTGTTGTGTGTGTTTTGTGTGTGTTTTGTGTGTTGTGTGTGTTGTGTGTGTGTTGTGTGTGTTTTTTGTGTGTTTTGTGTGTTGTGTGTGTTTTGTGTGTGTTTTGTGTGTTTTGTGTGTTGTGTGTGTGTGTTGTGTGTTGTGTGTGTTGTGTGTGTGTTGTGTGTTGTGTGTGTTTTGTGTGTTTTGTGTGTTGTGTGTTGTGTGTGTGTTGTGTGTGTGTGTTGTGTGTGTTGTGTGTGTTGTGTGTGTTGTGTGTGTGTTGTGTGTGTGTTGTGTGTGTGTGTTGTGTGTGTTGTGTGTTGTGTGTGTGTTGTGTGTGTTTTGTGTGTGTGTTTGTGTGTGAGAGTGTTGTGTGTATTTTGTGTGTGTTTTGTGTGTTGTGTGTGTGTTACGGACGGTCTCAAAAGTGCTTAGTCCGACCAGAATCAAATGGACCTTGAATTTTGAATTGCTCCTGAAGTGGGGTGCGATCCGGGTGCATCGTGGGACCCTGCCCAATTGGTCAGCCGGCCTCGTTTGTTTATTAATTTGTCGCTGCGCCCAAAGGCAGCCTGATCAGCTGGCTGGAGACCCTTAGTGAGTCCGGGGTGGGGGGGGGGCCGAGAGGCAATCAGGAGGGATGGGGGGAGGGGGGTGGCGAGCTGTGGTCAGCAGCAAGTCCACAGTTATTAATGTGTAGCCGGGAGAGGCCACTCCCGCTCCCCCCGACTCCACATTCAGGTCGGTAGTTTTTCTTTTACAAATTTACCTTTTTGGTGGCGGCCTGCAGCCGTCCCTTTAAGGACCCGGTAGAGCTGGCAATCCCTACACCTGCTGTGTTCAAGGTAAACCAGTTACTGGTTTCGGTCCTAAAACAGGCGTTAAGCCCCTTATTAGCATAATCAATATAAGGCCTGTTTTAGGCGGCCGCCAGGGATGCCTCTATAGCGCTCGAACCAATATGGCGTCAGACACTATTCGGGTGTCAGAGGTTGGCCCCCGAAATTGGACCTCTTTGCACCCGTTTTGCGCCCGGAAAATGGGCCAATGTTCCGGCATGCAAAACGGGTGGATGAGGCCCAATTTTACCCCCAAGCTTTTCTATTCAGGTGGCAGCTAGCTTTTATGAAAATGAAGTGTTTTTTGACTTATTATACAAATTTATTACAAATGTACACACCATGAAGGGCATTACAGCCAAGCCCGATCCTATCGTTGTTTGATGTCCTCACACTGATGACTGGGAGCCATCAAGAATGGGAGCCTTGATCTGGGAGCACCTGATCTGGGAGAACCTTTTAACTGTTTTCTGCGTTCTGCTAATCCATCGCCTCAATCTAAGGGAACCACCTACTGTGTCAGAATATTCTTATTTCCAATGCCAGCCTTCCTTCTAGCTTCCAAGAGTGAGACTACTGGTGCCAAATTATGGGCTGTTTTGTGTTGGAACAAGATTGAGGCAGCCCTAGATTTGACCCTCATGGTTAAATAGCAGAGGAAACTTTCATCCCATCACTCTGGGCTGGGTTCAGGTCCCAGGCGGAATGTGTGCTAACTCACTGTGCTCGTTTTAAGTTAGCGTTACAGCTCCTTGAGCAGAATGTGACAGAAAGGAAATGCTCTGCGGTCATGACGAATCTGTGGAGAGTCTCTGGGATGGCCCTTGTTTGTTTTCTTAATCCTCTACAATAAGGTAGATGCACATCAGTTAACTCCGCCTCGTGTTGCTGGAATCAGCTGGGATTCTGAAAGCTGTAGTCTCTGAGTTTGTTGACCGAGAGGTGGCCTGAGGACCAGGAATAGAGAAATAATCGCGTTTGATACCAGCTGATATCTGCTCATAGTTAATCAGAGTTCTATAGAATGGGAGTGAACGGGAAGGGGTTTGGCCCATTGGAATTCTATAGAATGGGAGTGAACAGGAAGGGGTTTCGCCCATTGGGATTCTATAGAATGGGAGTGAACAGGAAGGGGTTTAGCCCATTGGGATTCTATAGAACAGGAGTGACCAGGAAGGGGTTTGGCCCATTGGCATTCTATAGAATGGGAGTGATCGGGAAGGGGTTTGGCCCATTGGGATTCTATACAATGGGAGTGAACGGGAAGGGGTTTGGCCCATTGGGATTCTATACAATGGGAGTGAACGGGAAGAGTTTGGCCCATTGGGATTCTATACAATGGGAGTGAACGGGAAGGGGTTTGGCCCATTGGGATTCTATACAATGGGAGTGAACGGGAAGGGGTTTGGCCCATTGGGATTCTATACAATGGGAGTGAACGGGAAGAGTTTGGTCCATTGGAATTCTATACAAGGAGTGAATAGGATGGGATTTGTTCTATTGGAATTTTACACAATTCAGTTCATTTTGCTAGTGCTGATTAGGTGTATATATATATATATATATATATGGAAGCACATAGATAGGTTTATAGTTTAGTAATCTGAAACTTTTCATGTGTTTCCTCACAGAAGCTGTCGGCAGCTCTGCTATTTCCACCCGTACAACTGTAGTGAATGCTTGTCCTTCTGGTAACCTTGACTCAACAGCCCCTGTTTTAACCAGCCATCGTTTTTGCCTGTGAGCCAGCAATGTTCTCTCTGAATAAAATTGGACATGCTCCCAAATAAAGCCACCCCCAACAACTATACCATGGCAACCGTTGGTAAGAAGGGTCGAGCTGGCTAGAGAAAGAAATGAATGGATGAAGAGTAAAGAGAACACTTGCATTTATAACGTGGCCGATCACATCCCTCAAGACAACCAAAAACTCTTTTCATACAATGAATTACAATTACTGTTGTTATAGAGGTGAACACGGAAGCCATTTTGGACACAGTTGGGTCCCGCAAATAGTAGTGAGCATATGATTGGTTAATCTGTTTTTTTTTTGGTGTTGGTTGAGGGAGAAATGTAGGCCAGGTCACCAGGGGAACTTCCTGTTCTTCTTCAGATTGTGCCAAGGAGATTTTTAACATCCACCCGAACAGGTAGATGGGGCTTAGGTTTAGCTTTGCATCTTCCGACAGTGCAGCACTCCCTCAGTGCGCTACCGCCTCAGCCTGGACCAGGTGCTCAAGGCCAGGAGTGGGGCTTGAACCGATGACCGTGTAACTCAGACGCAAGAGTGCTACCAACTGAACCCAGCCGGATACTCAATGCAGGAAGGTTAGGGTGGGGAAAATAATTCTTCAACCCAGTCATCAGAATCTTTTTTTTTTGATGGGGAGAGGATTCAAGACATTGATGTTGGCCTTTGACCCCTTGAATTCCAGAGCCACTGCAGCCAGTTTAGTTCAGTAATTGGAGACGATAAATGATTCAAGATTCCTCCCTGTGTGTTCAGTCGCGCCTTGCTTCTGCTTGGTTATCACAGGGTAAGGTCATGGCTTCATGTGCGTCATTGCTGTTTGGCTCAGCTGTTTTCTCTTTGGCCTCTGTCTCCCCTGGGGAAGAACCACAAAATGATGAGAAAGTTATAATTGTGTTGTCATAGCAACAGTGCTCCAGGTGTTGCTACAGCTGTTCAACCTGGAGAAGGGACATCTCAGACGGGAAAGCTTTATCGAGGTATATAAGATACTTAACAGAACCCCTGTGCTCGCCTAGATTGGCTCCCAGTCCGGCAACGCCTCGATTTTAAAATTCTCATCCTTGTTTTCAAAACCCTCCATGGCCCTCGCCCCCTCCCTATCTCTGTAACCTCCTCCAGCCCCACAACCCTCCGAGATCTCTGCGCTCCTCCAATTCTGGCCTCTTGCGCATCCCCGATTTTCATCGCTCTGCCATTTAGTTACGATGCTCCGGCCACCATGGTGTGTAGGGCAGCTTGATGGGCCACCTGGCCTTTCCCTGCCCGTCAATTTTCTATGTCCGTATGGACCTGTACCCTACAGTGAGTCACCACCTTTAAAACGAGCAGTGCAAGGAAGAAACAATGGACAGGAGGAGAAAAAGAGGCTGATAGCTCATCACCACACAAGTGCCACTATCACAGTGGGCCCCATTGATTGAAAGTTGCCAGTTTGGTGATTCTGGTTACATCACCATGGAGGATTCTCGTGGTCAGTCTGTCTGTCTCTCTCATCTAGAATTAAGAAGACCAAGGATTTTTACCTAGTGGCATGGTCTCATTGGGTTCTGGATTGTCATCCTGAAGACTGTCTGTCGCACAGCTCGACTCGAAGAAGTCTTCCAAGGACCTGAAGTCTTCTGGGGGCCAACGCAACTCTCCGCTCTCAACCTCATTGGTGTCCGTTGGCTCCACAACAATCGAAGGCAGACGACCCATAATCGCCCTGCAACAGTCATCAGCACTCTCCAAGGGGTCTGGAAAGATCTGTGTGGGGGAGGGAACGGGAGAGGGGAATAGGAAGGAAGAAGGCAGCCTCAGATCACAGCTATTATCTACAGAGAGCCTCATAGAATGATACAGCATAGAAGGAGGCCATTTGGCCCATCGTGCCTGTGCTGGCTCTTTGAAAGAGCTGTCCAATTAGTCCCAATCCCTTTCCCCATAGCCCAGCAATTTTTTTTTCCCTTCAAGTATTTATCCAATTCCCTTTTGAAAGTTATTATTGAATCTGCTTCCACCGCCCTTTCAGGCAGCGCATTCCAGATCAAAACAACTCGCTGCGTAAAAAAAAAATGTCTCCTTATCCCACCTCACTGAAGATCAGGATTGAAAAGAGCAGGAGACAAGATGAGATAAGTGAAGAGGTAGTGCTTAGATATCATGAAGCTTGGGTTTTAAGTTTTTAGCAATTCTTGTAGTTGCCAAGGGATATCAGCACGTTCCCATTTCGAACACCCAGGCATTGGTATCGAGCATCTCCCACTGAAGCACGATTTAGTTAGCTATAGAGTAAAAGCTTACTCTACTCTGCACCAACAATTTACCTCAGCCTCACCCTTAACCTCCAACTGAACCCAAGATAACCATTTCTCCCACCAGCCAACCTGTGGGCTCCTGGAGTGAGGTGAAAATCTAGTGTAAGTTGTTGCCAAATTAAGGATAGGTTTGCCTTGTTCTACAATGACCCACTGGTCCATCCAGCCTGTCCCATGCAAAGACGGCACCTCCGACAGTGCAGCACTCCCTCGGTACTGGCACTGGGAGAGTGTGCCTAGATTTTGTGCTCAAGTCTCTGGAGTGGGGTTTGAACCCACAACTTTCTGACTCAGCGGCGAGGGCGCTGCCCGCTGAACCACTGCCGACACTGTACTCAAGTGTGAGCTTGGACAGCACGTGTTGGGGCTATGAGAGGACATTGCACCCAAGCCTGATCCTGTTGTCACCTGGTTTCCACACACAGGTACTTTCCAGCCAGAGTCACTGGACAATGATCAGGAGCGAGATCCCTGGCTGAGTTCTTCACCCCTTCCCTGGGCCCAAGGCTGCTAAGTCTCGTTGCCCCATTCCCACTGCCACCTGAGTTAAAATCAACTAACGCAGCACAGTCAGTTCCCCCTTTAAATAAATATAGAAGATTAAGGGGTTAAGTGATGGAAGTGTTTAAGGTGATGAAAGGATTTGATAGGGTAGATAGAGAGAAACTATTTCCTCTGGTGGGGGGAGTGCAGAACAAGGGGGCAGAACCTTAAAATTAGAGCCAGGCCGTTCAGGGGTGATGTCAGGAAGCATTTCTTCACACAAAGGGGAGTGGAAATCTGGGAACTTCCCTAAAAAGCTGTTGAGGCCGGGGGTCAATTGAAAATTTCAAAACTGAGATTGATAGATTTTTGTTGGGTGAGGGGATTAAGGGTCACGGAACCAAGGCGGGTAGATGGAGTTAAGATACAGATCAGCCATGATCTAATTGAATGGCGGAACAGGCTCGAGGGGCTGAATGGCCTCCTCCTGTTCCTAATTCCCGAAAGACAACACAATTGATGCAGTCCAGAAAACCAGAGGCTTTTCATGCACTTTCCTCTGACCAGATTTAGCCTCAATATTTTCGCTGAAACGTATCACCACAGCCCCGGGGGGTTATTTTAATCTCGATATAAATAACTGTCGTCTGCTTTTAGTCATTGTTGGCTATCGCTAACAATCAGATTCCGGCATGTGATTAATGTCATTGACAACGGCAACTGCCAAAAATGAAATCCCTGTAAGCACCTATTAGTGTCACTGTAACTATATGTGTTGTAGCTTCCATAATTCCACAGACAAGGATAAGGTGTCTGTACTTAAAGGGAGGTCTTGTTACATGGCTGCACATAGGGGGACTTTGTAAACATAGGCCATTCAGCCCTCGAGCCAGTCAATTAGATCATGGCTGATCTGTGTCTTATCTCTATCTACCTTGGTTCCGTAACCCTTAATACCCTTACCTATCGATCTCAGTTTTGAAATTTCCTACTGACCCCCAGCCTCATATCCCCTGCTACCCCATACCCAACAGAAATCTGTCGCTCTCAGTCTTCAAAGCTCCAATTGACCTGCAGTATCCATAACCTGTCGGGGGAGAGAGTTCCAGATTTCCACTCCCCTTTGTGTGATGAAGTGCTTCCTGACATCACCCCTGAACGGCCCGGCTCTAATTTTAAGGTTATGCCCCCTTGTTCTGGACTCCCCCCACCAGAGGAAATAGTTTCTCTCTATCCACCCTATCAAATCCTTTAATCATCTTAAACACCTCAATTAGATCACCCCTTAATCTTCTACACTCGAGGGAATACAAGCCTCGTTTATGCAACCTGTCCTCGTAATTTAACCCTTTTAGCCCCGGGATCATTCTGGTGAATCTGCGCTGCACCCCCTCCAAGGCCAATATATCCTTCCTGAGTTGCGGGGCCCAGAACTGAACGCAGTATCTCCGGATGGGGTCTAACCAGAGCTCTGTGTCACTGTAACATGACTTCCTCCCCTTTGTATTCCAGCCCCCTTTGATTAAAAGCCAACATTCCAATCGTCTATTAAACTATTTTTTGTACCTGTCCACTAGCTTTTAGTTATTTCTGTGAAGGACCTAGATACGTCCCCTCGTCCAAGCTGAATTAGTTCATCTCAGTTGGGGAAGATGGTGAGGGGTGATGGGGAGGAGGGGCACTACAATTGCCCATGGACCCTTGGGCTAGGGAGGGGGGGAAGGAGACAGATTTTCTGATCCTGTAAAATAAGTAAGGCAATGCTCGTGCCTCCGTGGGAGACTCAGCTCAAGTGAACATCCGTCTCTTTGTGCTGCTGTAAAGAGTCATGTACGGCAATTGTAAACAGCTACTGAAGGTCGCAGGCTGTCTGGGCCTACATTACAGGTGGTGCACAGTCCAGGGCGACCAAGGAAAGAAAGAAAGAACTTGCATTTATATAGCGCCTTTCACAACCTCAGGAAGCCCCAAAGTGCTTTACAACCAAGTAATTACTTTTGAAGTGTAGTCACTGTTGTAATGTAGGAAACGAGGCAGCCAGTTTTTCGCACAGCAAGATCCCACAAGCATCAATGAGATAAATGACCAGATAATCTGTTTTAGTGACGTTGGTTGAGGGATAAATATTGGCCCAGGACACCGGGGAGAACTCCCCTGCTCTTCTTCGAAATAGTGGCCGTGGGATCTTTTACGTCCACCTGAGAGGGCAGACGGGGCCTCGGTTTAACGTCTCATCTGAAAGACGGCACCTCCGACAGTGTAGCACTCCCTACTTGCCCTTCCTCGCCAGCACCAACCAGCAAACCATGGATCATCGTGTCAACTGGACAGATAATTGATGATTCATGGTTTGCTGGTTGGTGCTGGCAGGGAAGGACAAGTCGGGAGAGAGACTATGACATGTAAAGGAAGGTGTCCATTTGCACTTACCTGGATGAGGAGTTGCTGCTCATTCTCTTTTAAACTGGCTCTCTCCATGGCTGATTCTCGGCCCGATGGAAAACGTGTCCTTCTGAAAACAAAGAGAGCTGAAAAAAACTCCTCTGAACTTCAACAATGTGTCTCAACGTTCCTTATTCAAATGGTGTGGGTCTTGTGCCTGGCGTTGATCACACCCCCTCCACCTCCCCATTCTCTCCTGCCTGCCACCTAACAATTACTGGAGTAATAAACCAGAGGCCTGGACGTGTAGTCCAGAGAGCGTGAGTTCAAACCCCACCATGGCAGTCTGAAAATTTGAATTCAGTATAAAACAATCTGGAAATAAGAAGCTGGTTTAGGGAAGGAAACCTGCCGTCCTCACCCGGTCTGGACCTATATGTGACTCCAGCCCCACGCCAACATTGATTCTTAACTGCCCCCTGAAGTGGGCCCAGCAAGCCCCTCAGTCGTATCGGAAAAACGCCACCAGTGTTTCAAGAAGGCGGCTCACCACCACCTTCCCAGGGCAACTAGGGATGGGCAATAAATTCCGACCATGCCAGCGATTCCCACATCCCAAGAATGGATAATAAAAAAAAGACGTACAATGCTAGTACCACTGTTGGCTTACTTGTCTTTAAAGATTTTTTTGTGCCCATCGAGTTGGGAGATGTTACCACTGGGGAATAGGACGTTTCAAACCCCAGTGTCAGCACCAAGCACTCCCAGGTCAGATACAGTCGAGTAAAACTCCCCGATTCTGCTTAACTTCAACTTCAAAAGTGTCCAGAACTGCAGATTAGGAATTCTATCTAATAATAACACAAGGAAGTTGAAGAACGGGAAAAGTACAATCAGCCCATCAAATCCACTCCTTCTTCCGACTTGTACAATCTGCTCTCCCAGGGAATCCACCTCATTTAATTAACCTCCTCAGGGAAAGTTCTGCATCAACACTCTCTGATTATCCAGCAAAACCCAGAATATTCATCCACGCACATGACTATTATTCAACCCAGTCTCCAGACAACATCCCCTCTCCCCCAGTCCAACAGCTTGAGGGTCTGCAGGAGTAATTGATCATCTCAGTCTGAACCTATCCCTATATCTACCAGTCCCACCACCATCAGATATGTATTCAGGGCCTTTGTAAAGGAGTTTATCGACTCAGCATCCACTGCTTTTGCTGGGAGTGAATGGGGAGGGGTTTGATCTATTGGAATCCTAGACACTGGGAATGAATGGGAAGGAGTTTGATCTATTGGACTCCGGATTGGGCCCATTTGTGATGCCTCACATAGTGGAATGGCTTCCTATGGTTATATTTGAAGAACCGTTGTTTGGGTGAGTACCAGAGGGCCCCAATATCCATAGAACTGTTCCCCAGAGTGAGTCAGTGCCTTCAGGAGAGGAGAGGAGAACCATGTGGGGATGAAGCTGAAGGGATGGGGCCAGCTGTTACTAAAATAAGACTTCAAGTGGATATTCACATTCAAAGAATCCTGATTTAATAAAATTTAAACAGTCGAAAATAAAATAGGAACATATAAGAAAAACAACAACAACTTGCATTTATACAATGCCTTGAACAAAGTAAAACATCCCAAGGTGCTTCACAGGAGCGATTATCAAATAAAATTTGACATTGAGACACATAAGGAGATATTAGGACAGGTGACCAAAAGCTTAGTCAAAGAGGCAGGTTTTAAGGAGCGTCTTAAAGGAGGAGAGAGAGGGGGAGAGGTTTAGGGAGGGAATTCCAGAGCTTAGGGCCCAGGCAGCTGAAGGCACGGCCGCCAATGGTGGAGCGATGGAAATCGGGGATGCAGAAGAGGCCAGAATTGGAGGAGGGCAGAGATCTCGGAGGGCTGTAGGGCTGGAGGAGGTTACAAAGGCGGAGGGGTGGGGGCGAGGCCATGGAGAAGACAATGATACCCCAGGCCTCCTGGGATGGTTCAAACTGCCTCTAAATTATTCCTGGCTGAATACAGACAGGAAACCCGCCCAGACCGGGGCACAAGCCACCTCGAGGCTACTTTTAGTGACTGCGTCCCCTCTGTCAATTTGGCCACAGAGAGACTGAAATTAAAAAAACAAAGTAGAGGGAGGGAGAAGTTGTTTGAGAAAGGGGAAAACGGAAAGGGAGATGAAAACGGAAATTGAGAGAAAGAGGGAGTGAAGGAGCAAAACAGAAAGTGACAGATAATAAAAATTGGTCAGAAAGAGGAAAAAAAAGAGGGAGAATTAGGAAGAAAGAGATGTGGAGGAAAATCTAAAAGGGAAAGGAACAAGTTAATCACCGGCAGAAGAGGGGAATAAGAATAACAAAAAGAGTGAAATAAAGATTAGAGAATGGACGGAGTACACTGTATGCAGACATTAAATGAACCGAGCAAATGGAAGATTGCAAGAGTTTGTCTGTCAGAAAATGGATTACAGATCAGCGCTGAGGCACGGAGCAGCTTTCGAAGGCGGAATGACTTACCTCACTCCATGTCCTCCTCACAGGTGCCAGGCTCTGGTTCCACTTTGTGTCCAACTCGTCTCTCTTCTCTCCTTCTGCTTCTGGG
This sequence comes from Heptranchias perlo, assembly GCF_035084215.1. Classification (NCBI taxonomy): domain Eukaryota; kingdom Metazoa; phylum Chordata; class Chondrichthyes; order Hexanchiformes; family Hexanchidae; genus Heptranchias; species Heptranchias perlo. Next base: position 2,529,544 of record NC_090365.1, on the reverse strand, counting down.
AATTGAGTCCGTCAGGCTCTGGGGAACCAAATCAACAGCAGAGCCGCAGATTACTCAGTACCAGGGATTCTCAGCGCAGCAAGGAACAATCCCTTCTTAGGTTAACAACCTGAAGGGAATTAAAACACTTTGCTCCTACAGAAATAAAGCACAGGACCTTTATCGAGTGGCAGCTAAGTTGAAATGCAGCTCTATTAGCAGGTTACATCTGCACAGTTTCTCTCAATCTCGAGCTCTCTCCTTCACTTTCACTCTTCCTGGCTCTCTATAACTTTGTGTTCCATCCTGTTCCTTTCCCTCGGTCTGACGTTCCCTCTCTCTTGTCCTGTCTCTTTCTGCCAGTCCCTTGCTGTCGCTTTACGTTCTGTTCTGTGTGTCTCTGCCTTTTGTGTCACTCTGCTACTTTCTTTCTCTATATCCCTGTCTCTGTGCCTTTCTCTGTGTGTTTTTCCATTTCCCTGTCTCTATATCTCTCTGACTGTGTACGAATCTGTCTCTCTGTCTCGGTCTCTAACTCTGTTTCTTTGTGTGGGACTGTATTTTTCTGTCTCTTGTCTGTCTTGTTGCTGCCACTGTCACTATATCTCTCTCTACCTCTGTGCCTATCTGACTGTCTCTGTCTCTCTCTAACTGTGTGTCTGTCTCTATCACTGTATCTGTCTGTCTCTCTGTCTGTCTCTCTCGATCTCTGTATCTATCTGTCTCTCTGTCTGTCTCTCTCTATCGGTCTGTCTGTCTCTCTGTCTTTATCTCTATCTCTGACTGTCTCTCTCTCTCTGACTGTCTCTATCTCTGTCTCTGTCTGTCTCTTGCTATCTCTGCATCTGTCTGTCTGTCTTTATCGCTCTGTCTCTGTCTCTCTCTATCTCTGTCTCTGTCTGTCTCTCTGTGTCCCTCTCCCCTGATGATGGGAGACTTGTGCTAGATGTCTCTCGGCTGCAGATTCTGTTTTATGCTTCAATAGGATTAATGCCTCCTTCGATTAATGTAGGGACTATGACCGTACAGAGCTAACAACTGGGGCTAGCGTCACAGATAATCCTTAAAGGAATTAAGACTTTGCCACAGACTTACCAGAAATGGGAAAAAAGGTAAAGATAGACAAAGCAATTTATATTTTAGAAATTATTTAAACCAAATATTTGAGTGCGCAAGCACAGTGTCTTCATCAGAAGGAAGGACGGTTTGGTAGATCCTATATAGTTGAGCGGCCTGGCAATGGCTGACAACAGATGGGCAAACTGGTACAGGCATAGAGTGCCAACTTTTAGAGTCTGGCTTGGGATGGGGTGGAGCTTAGGGGACTGGCATCAACAGGATGCAAAAAGCCCCCACAGGAATCAATACTTTTTCAGTTGGAATTAATGTCCAATTTCTCAAGTTAAAACAGGACCTCATCGAAAGCGATTTAAATACAAGGATTGGAACCCGAGAGAGTTCCCATAAAGGGCCCTTGTTAACCAGTTAAAAACCCACCAGACGTAACAAAGAGTCTCACCATGGCAGTGGGACAGTTACATTTTACAAGTAGGCCTGTGAATGCCAAGGTCTGACTGAACTCAAGGTGCAGGCTTCAGCAGTGTGTAGGCCTTCAGGTTGAGGTCACCGTGCATGCACACTGTAAAAAAGCATCGTGGGAGATGGTAGTGTCTCCTGTCAGAGATGCCAAATAACTGCAGCCTTGATATTGGAAAGATGGCTCGTGGCTGATTGGATTGATGTTCCTAAAATGTTGCTAGCACCGTGTGGCCCTCTAAACCATAAGAAAAGCGGGCTTTTATACAGTGGCCGGGTGTCCTGGCCAATATTTACCCCTTAACTAACATCACTAAATCAGATTATCTGGCCATTATCACATTGCTGTTTGTGGGATCTTGCTGTGCGCAAATTGGTTGCTGCGTTTCCAACATGACAACAGTGACCATACTTCAAAAAGTACTTCACTGGCTGTAAAGCGTTTTGGGACGTCCTGAGGTCGTGAAAGGCTCTATATAAATGCGAGTTCTTTCTTTCCTTCACCTTGTCATCACCCTCTCTGCTTTCAAAAGCTTCCTAAAGACCCATTCTTTCATCTGTGATCCTCCCCCACCCCTGTCCTTCTCCGCACCCCTTCTCTTTCTCCCTCCAGTTCGATGTCCACTCATTGTTCACTGCCTAGAGACTCTGTACACCAGGAGACCTATCGAAATCTGAGTTGCTGTTGCAGTTATTGCACAGGTTGCCCTAATGCATTTATTGGACGTAAAACAAAGTGTGACCCACACAGTATTCTTTTCATTCCAATTTAGGAACATAGGAACAGGAGGAGGCCATTCAGCCCATCGAGCCTGTTCCGCCATTCAATGAGATCATGGCTGATCTGTATCCTAACTCCATTTACTCTTGGCTCCATCTCCCTTAATACCCTTGGCTAGCAAAAATCTATTGATCTCAGATTTAAAATTATTAACTGAGTTAGCATCTACTGCTTTTTGTGGGAGAGAGTTCCACACTCCTGCCATCCTTTGTGTGAAGAAGTGTTTCCTAACTTCTCTCCTGAATGGCCTGGCTCTGATTTTAAGGTTATGTCCCCTTGTCCTAGACTCTCCCACCAGTGGAAAAAGTTTCTCTCTATCTACCTTATCAATTCCTTTCAAAATCCTAAAAACCTCAATCAAATCACCCCTCAACCTTCTATATTCCAGGGAATACAAGCCTGATTTATATAATCTCCCCTCATAATTTAACCCTTGGAGCCCTTCACCATTCTGGTGAATCTGGGCTGCGCTCCTTCCAAGGCCAGTATATCCTTTCTAAGGTGCGGTGCCCAGAACTGTACACAATACTCCAGATGTGGTCCATCCAGGGCTTTGTACAGCTGTAGCAAAACTTCCTCCCCTTTATATTCTAGCCCTCTAGTTATAAAGGCTAACATTCCATTAGCCTTTTTCATTATTTTTTGTACCTGACCACTACATTTCAGTGATCTGTGTACATGGACCCCTAAATCTCTTTGGACCTGCACTGTTCCGAGCTTTTCACCATTTAAAAAATACTCGGATCGATCTTTTTTGGTCCAAAATGGATGACCTCACACTTACCTGCTTTGAAATCCATGTGCCACAGTTTTGCCCACTCTCTTAATCTATCAATGTCTCTGTAATTTTATGCTCCCGTCCACACTACTTACGATGCCACCAATCTCTGTGTCATCGGCAAACTTGGATATCTGGCTCCCTATTGTGTTATCTAAGTCATTAATAAATATAGTGAATAGCTGAGGCCCCAGCACAGATCCTTGTGGGACACCACTGGTCACTGCCTTCCAATTCGAGTACATTCCCATTATCCTTACTCTCTGTCTTCTACCGCCTAACCAATCTCCTAACCAGGTTTCTCCCCTCTTCTCAAGTGAAGACCAGAGATTTATAAAGGCGGTTAAATGGAATTGAGGTACAGATCAGCCATGATCTAATTGATTGGCGGAAGAGGCTCGAGGGGCTGAATGGCCTCCTCCTGATGCTATGTCTCACTGGTCACCCCTTTCTTGATGTGGGTCTGTGTACAACTGACAGATACGTGTGTACCACACTCTGAGATACAGCCTGTTTGTACCTTAATGTCCTACGTTGCTCACCCACCGTACTCCATTCCAATATAATCACGAAGCAGCCGGCTTATGGCAAAGATTTTCCGTTGTTTCTTCATAGTTTAATTTTAATGCTCTTCCTTCTCTCTGCATCGTCACTGAGTTGAAATCAAGATCCATCTCAATGCTTCCGACTTCTACTCATTCTTTCCCAGGGTCTTAAATCTGTGGAACTCTGCAACACCCTCAGCCCCTTCCCTTCCACAATCTACAAGCTTTCAAAACTCAACCTTGATGTAACTAGCCCTTATTTCCTGATTTATCTTGCCTGCTCCCCTACTTCTTTTCAACCTCGCTGGTGTCCTGCACCATGGACCTTGGTCCTTCACCTCGGACTCCCAACAGAAAATAATTCTTCCTTCTTCGCACAAGTCAGTTTCTCTCAAATTTACTCCACACACCAATCCCAACACAGGGAAGCAGTGGAAGATCTCCTGGGACAGTGTAGAGGGAGCTTTACTCTGTATCTAACCCGTGCTGTACCTGCCCTGGGAGTGTTTGATGGGACAGTGTAGAGGGAGCTTTACTCTGTATCCAACCCGTGCTGTACCTGCCCTGGGAGTGTTTGATGGGACAGTGTAGAGGGAGCTTTACTCTGTATCTAACCCTGTACCCGCCCTGGGAGTGTTTGATGGGACAGTGTAGAGGGAGCTTTACTCTGTATCTAACCTGTGCTGTACCTGCCCTGGGAGTGTTTGATGGGACAGTGTAGAGGGAGCTTTACTCTGTATTTAACCCGTGCTGTACCCGCCCTGGGAGTGTTTGATGGGACAGTGTAGAGGGAGCTTTACTCTGTATCTAACCTGTGCTGTACCTGCCCTGGGAGTGTTTGATGGGACAGTGTAGAGGGAGCTTTACTCTGTATCTAACCCATGTTGTTGTTGGCCTGCAACTGCTTCATACTGGCATTGGTGCAATAAGCGGGAAAATTAAATTCCAATGTCCAGCACTGACGTCCGTCCCCACAACAAACACTAAATATTATCACAAAAAAATGCTTCCTTTCATTAAGGCATGTAATTTTTTTTTAATTACATGGCGTGAAATATTAAGTGTACAATGGTAATTCTTGCTTTAAGAGGCATGCTCACAAGGTTTGTGGGAGTTTAAAACAGGCAACCAGTTGGTCACCCTGTAGCAGAGGACAAAGCAAGAGGATCAAGGAGAGAAAGAGAGAGAGAAAGAAAGTAAGAGAATGAGAAAGAGTAAGAGAGAGAGAAAGTAAGAGAGAGAAAGAGTAAGAGAGAGAAAGTAAGAGAATGAGAAAGAGTAAGAGAGAGAGAAAGTAAGGGAGAGAAAGAGTAAAAGTAAGAGAGTAAGAGAGAGAGAAAGTAAGAGAGAGAAAGAGTAAGAGAGAGAAAGTAAGAGAATGAGAAAGAGTAAGAGAGAGAAAGTAAGAGAATGAGAAAGAGTAAGAGAGCGAGAAAGAATAAAAGTAAGAGAGTAAGAGAGAGAGAGAAAGTAAGAGAGAGAAAGAGTAGCAGTGAGAGTAATAGAGAGAAAGTAAGAGAAAGAGAGAAAGAGTACAAGTAAGAGAGAAAGAGAGAGAAAGAAAGTAAGACAGAGATTAAAAGAGAGAAAGACTAAGAGAGAGAGAGAAAGAAAGAGAAAAAAAGAGACAACATTGTCAGACAGGATGGGTCAAAAAAAAGTATGTCCAATTTAAAAACTGGGGGGAAAATACTAATTTATTTTATTAATTTTTTTTTTGAAAGTTGAGTGACTTTAAGACGACCATGTCAGCAGAAGTCCGACTGAGAGAGCTGGAATGGCTGATCGTTACGGGGAGGTTAATTGGTGTCGAGGAGCTACTGGATGTTTTAGTTTGCGTGTTCGAGGAGCTGGGTAGTTCGGCTTTAATAGGCGAGAAACACGTCCTGGATTTCCTTGTGTGGGGTGAGTACCTTTCAGGAGAAAAAAATCTATTCCAAGTTTGTGGAAGGTGTCAGCTGTGCCTCAGTGGGCAGCATTCCTGCCTCTGAGTCAGACGCTTGAGGTTCCAATCCCACTCCAGGGACCCGAGCACATAATCCAGGCTGATGCTCCCGGTGCAGCACTGAGGGAATGCTGCATTGTTGGAGGCGCCGTCTTTCGGATGAGACGTTAAACCGAGGCCTTGTCTGCCCTCTCAAGTGGATGTAAACGATCCCATGGCCATATTTCAAAGAAGAGCAGGGGAGTTCTCCCCGGTGTCCTGGACAATATTTATCCCTCAACCAACATCACAAAAAAAACAGATGATCTGGTTGTTATCACATTGCTGTTTGTGGGATCTTGCTGTGCGCAAATCTTTTCTATCTTTCTAACAAGAATGTATCTCAGTCTTGAAATTTCCAGTTGACCCCCAGCATCCACAGCCTTTTGGGGGAGAGAGGCTTCCAGATTTCTACTGCCCCTTGTGTGAAAAAGTGTTTGAGGTATTTTTAAAATATAGTCACTGTTGTAATGTGGAGGAAGTGGCTGTTGGATACAGGGGTCTCGAGATTTTAAAGGGGGAGTAAAGGAGTGAAGTCTCAGTGTTGGAACGGATCACCCCCTCATTCATCCCCCTTTAATGAACAATGAACGAGGCCCCGTCTACTCTCTGGATGTAAAATACCTCATGGCCACTATTTCGAAGAAGAGCAGGGGAGTTCTCCCCAGTGTCCTGGGGCCAATATTAATCTCTCAACCAACATCACCAAAAAAACAGATAATCTCTTCATTTATCTCATTGCTGTTCGTGGGATCTTGCTGTGCGCAAAATGGCTGCTGCAAATGCCCACATAACAACAGTGACTACGCTCCAAAAGTACTTAATTGGATGTAAAAGTGCTTTGTGACATCCTGAGGTCATGAAAGGCGCTATATAAATGAAAGTCTTTCCTTTTATTAAAATAAGCCACCTGAGCTCCATTTTCCTATAGTCCACTCCCTACTGTACATTTTGCTTTATATTCCCCTATAGATATCACTGAATCCCAGTGAGACCCTCTATATATCCCACCGTACTCACTGAGACCCTCAAAATATCCCACTGTACCCAGTGAGACCCTCTATATATCCCACTGTACTCAGTGAGACCCTCTATATATCCCATTGTACCCAGTGAGACCCTCTATATATCCCACTGTACCCAGTGAGACCCTCTATATATCCCACCGTACCCAGTAATACCCTCTATATATCCCACTGTACTCAGTGAGACCCTCTATATATCCCACTGTACTCAGTGAGACCCTCTATATATCCCACTGTACTCAGTGAGACCCTCTATATATCCCACTGTACTCAGTGAGACCCTCTATATATCCCACTGTACTCAGTGAGACCCTCTATATATCCCACCGTACTCAGTGAGACCCTCTATATATCCCACTGTACTCAGTGAGACCCTCTATATATCCCACCGTACTCAGTGAGACCCTCTATATATCCCACTGTACTCAGTGAGACCCTCTATATATCCCACTGTACCCAGTGAGACCCTCTATATATCCCACTGTACTCAGTGAGACCCTCTATATATCCCACTGTACTCAGTGAGACCCTCTATATATCCCACCGTACCCAGTAATACCCTCTATATATCCCACTGTACTCAGTGAGACCCTCTATATATCCCACTGTACTCAGTGAGACCCTCTATATATCCCACCGTACCCAGTAATACCCTCTATATATCCCACTGTACTCAGTGAGACCCTCTATATATCCCACTGTACCCAGTGAGACCCTCTATATATCCCACTGTACCCAGTGAGACCCTCTATATATCCCACTGTACTCAGTGAGACCCTCTATATATCCCACCGTACCCAGTAATACCCTCTATATATCCCACCGTACTCAGTGAGACCCTCTATATATCCCACTGTACTCAGTGAGACCCTCTATATATCCCACTGTACTCAGTGAGACCCTCTATATATCCCACTGTACTCAGTAATACCCTCTATATATCCCACTGTACTCAGTGAGACCCTCTATATATCCCACTGTACCCAGTGAGACCCTCTATATATCCCACTGTACTCAGTGAGACCCTCTATATATCCCACCGTACCCAGTAATACCCTCTATATATCCCACTGTACCCAGTGAGACCCTCTATATATCCCACTGTACCCAGTGAGACCCTCTATATATCCCACCGTACTCAGTGAGACCCTCTATATATCCCACTGTACCCAGTGAGACCCTCTATATATCCCACTGTACCCAGTGAGACCCTCTATATATCCCACCGTACTCAGTGAGACCCTCTATATATCCCACTGTACCCAGTGAGACCCTCTATATATCCCACTGTACTCAGTGAGACCCTCTATATATCCCACTGTACTCAGTGAGACCCTCTATATATCCCACTGTACTCAGTGAGACCCTCTATATATCCCACTGTACTCAGTAATACCCTCTATATATCCCACTGTACTCAGTGAGACCCTCTATATATCCCACTGTACCCAGTGAGACCCTCTATATATCCCACTGTACTCAGTGAGACCCTCTATATATCCCACCGTACCCAGTAATACCCTCTATATATCCCACTGTACCCAGTAATACCCTCTATATATCCCACTGTACCCAGTGAGACCCTCTATATATCCCACCGTACTCAGTGAGACCCTCTATATATCCCACTGTACCCAGTGAGACCCTCTATATATCCCACTGTACCCAGTGAGACCCTCTATATATCCCACCGTACTCAGTGAGACCCTCTATATATCCCACTGTACCCAGTGAGACCCTCTATATATCCCACTGTACTCAGTGAGACCCTCTATATATCCCACTGTACCCAGTGAGACCCTCTATATATCCCACTGTACTCAGTGAGACCCTCTATATATCCCACCGTACCCAGTAATACCCTCTATATACCCCACTGTACTCAGTGAGACCCTCTATATATCCCACTGTACTCAGTGAGACCCTCTATATATCCCACCGTACTCAGTGAGACCCTCTATATATCCCACTGTACTCAGTGAGACCCTCTATATATCCCACTGTACTCAGTGAGACCCTCTATATATCCCACTGTACTCAGTGAGACCCTCTATATATCCCACTGTACTCAGTGAGACCCTCTATATATCCCACTGTACCCAGTGAGACCCTCTATATACCCCACTGTACTCAGTGAGACCCTCTATATATCCCACCGTACCCAGTAATACCCTCTATATATCCCACTGTACTCAGTGAGACCCTCTATATATCCCACTGTACTCAGTGAGACCCTCTATATACCCCACTGTACTCAGTGAGACCCTCTATATATCCCACCGTACTCAGTGAGACCCTCTATATATCCCACTGTACTCAGTGAGACCCTCTATATATCCCACTGTACTCAGTGAGACCCTCTATATATCCCACCGTACCCAGTAATACCCTCTATATATCCCACCGTACCCAGTAATACCCTCTATATATCCCACTGTACTCAGTGAGACCCTCTATATATCCCACTGTACTCAGTGAGACCCTCTATATATCCATTAGCAGGAGCTGTACAGTACGAGGCAGGAGTGAATGGTTCCCTTTTACCCAGTGTGTACTGTACATGTACAGGGGCTGGCACTGACATAGAGACAAGCCGTACAGTATCAGATGGCACTCGATCCCTTTCACCAGACGGTCACAGTTGAACATACAAAATAAAGATGGCACACTTCTCCAGTATGAAATGTGGCCCAGCCCTTCTCCTGGGCTTCTTCATAACGTGGAGGTCCTGATAGCCAAATGGGTAAAAAAAACCTGCCCGTTGTAGTAAGCTGTACAGACCAGAGGGTCCCTTGCTCAGCTCCTGGCCTGTGCTGAGATAGGTGCCCGTACCCTAACTCGCACCAAGTCCCGTTCACCCATCACCCACGGTGCTCGCTGACCCACATTGTCTGGCAACTCCTCGATTTTAAAATTCTCCATCCTCGTGTTCAAACCCCTCCATTGCCCTCGGCCCCCCTCCCTATCTCTGTAACCTCCTCCAGCCCTACATCCCTCCGAGATCTCTGCGCTCTTCCTATTCTGACCTCTTGCGTCACAAATATTAAACCTGTGACGTATTTGTATATTTGTTATATTTAATGTAAGATGTATGACCTGCGATTTCCTTCGCTCCACCATTGGCGGCCATGCCTTCAGCTGCCTGGGCCCTGAGCTCTGGAATTCCCTCCTTAAACCTCTCCACCTCTCTCTCCTCCTATAAAAGCTCCTTTAAACCTACCTCTTTGATCACCTGTTCTAATATCTCCTTATGCGGCTGAGTGTCAATTTTTGTCTGATAATTGCTCCTGTGAAGCGACTTGGGACGTTTTACTATGTTAAAGGCGCTATATAAATGCAGGTTGCTGTTGATCTAATTCGGGAGAGCAGTACATTTGCCATAATTGCCCTCAGCACCCTTCGATTACTGAGAGTGGGAGTCTGGAGATCCTGCTCCCCGATCACAATCCAGTGGCCTCTGTTGGAAAACGCACGTCTGAATGTCGGGTGAGGACAGGATCGGGCTTGGGTGTGAAGCATTCAGTGGTTAAATAGCCGGCCTAAGTGAGAGGCAGTGCCGTCAGGGAGGGAGAAGGAGAGGGAGACAAGCATTGGAGGGATGAGCTTAAATCTGTAAAATAAAACTTGGCCGGTCTCTCACAGACTTAACGCCGCAGAGCTGGAGCCCAGCCAAGTATTCAAGATGTCTGGATCAGTGTTAAACATAATTAACAGAGGATGACTTCACTCTGCCCTGAACAGCTGTCCTTGCCCGTCAGCATAAGTGCCCGGATTACAGCACGGGTCACATTTAATCACTTTCCTTCCACTCTCACTCGGGCTGCAGTTTGAAATCGGGGCATCATAAGTTAATCGAAAAGGGCCTTTTTAGAGAAAAAAAATTCTATCAATTTCTTCTCCTTTCTTCTCTCCACCTAATTCCCCCTCCCTCTCTCTGAGGGCACTGACTCCTCCTGGGGAACAGCTCCATGGGCACCCCATACCCTCCGGTATATGAACCATTCTTCACATGCGACCTGGACAGTGAGTGCTGTCTATTTGACATTATACTGCATCACAGTCAAGTCCAAATCTGTACTCCCCAACACTAGTACAGGGGTTATCGTCTCATCCGAAAGACAGCACCTCCGACAGCTAATTAAAGGGACGGGATAGGCTCCGTGTTACGTTATTGTACAGGAACTGTGGAATAAATCCAAGAGCGGGGGAGTTCTCCCCGGTGTCCTGAGGCCAATATTTATCCCTCAACCAACATCACTAAAAAACCGATGATCTGCTCATTATCACATTGCCGTGATAACGTGGGATCTTGCTGTGTGCAAATTGGCTACTGCATTTCCTACATTGCAACAGTGACGACACTTCAAAAAGTACTTCATTGGCTGTAAAGCATCCTGGGACATCCTGAGGATGTGAGAGGCGCTATATAAATGCAACTTTCCTAGTTCAGGGACACTAAGTCCATTCGCAGCCAGCTCAGCACAGACTGGAATGGATCCCCCCTCACCCACCCCGAGACCCTATTATGGTCTGTCGGGCTCGCTTCCACACCGTAGAGTTGCAGCGACCTGCCCTGGGGGGGGGGGGACGGGGTTGGGGACGGGCCAGAGCTGCTCATGTCTGGTTGTTTTATATTCCGCCAGCTCAGCCGATCGTGAAGAAGGCGAAAGGTTTGCAGCTGCACAGGGATGACTTTGAGATCCTGAAAGTCATTGGCAGAGGAGCGTTCAGTGAGGTAAGGAAACCGGTGCCAAGAATTGTTTTATTTTTTTTTAATATAACATCGGGTGTCAGCCTGACCAATCCATGTCCTGGCACCTGCCATTGTGTGACGATGTTGTCCCTCTAAATGTCAGCGGGATTAGTGGACGCGTCCCACAGGTCGTCTTCACACAGCCAAAGGCAAAGGAATATTCCACTTGGCAAGACTATAAAGTCAAGATCATAAGACTAATATTACATAGAATTAAATAGAATTTTACAGCACAGAAACAGGCCATTCGGCCCAACTGGTCTATCCCGGTGTTTATGCTCCACACGAGCCTCCTCCCTCCCTACTTCATCTCACCCTATCAGCATGTCCTTCTATTCATAAGAACGTAAGAAATAGGAGCAGGAGTAGGCCAATCGGCCCCTCGAGCCTGCCCCGCCATTCAATAAGATCATGGCTGATCTGATCCTAACCTCAAATTTAAATTCATGTCCAATTTCCTGCCCGCTCCCCGTAACCCCTAATTCCCTTTACTTCTAGGAAACTGTCTATTTCTGTTTTAAATTTATTTAATGATGTAGCTTCCACAGCTTCCTGGGGCAGCAAATTCCACAGACCTACTACCCTCTGAGTGAAGAAGTTTCTCCTCATCTCAGTTTTGAAAGAGCAGCCCCTTATTCTAAGATTATGCCCCCTAGTTCTGGTTTCACCCATCCTTGGGAACATCCTTACCGCATCCACCCGATCAAGCCCCTTCACAATCTTATATGTTTCAATAAGATCGCCTCTCATTCTTCTGAACTCCAATGAGTGGAGTCCCAATCTACTCAACCTCTCCTCATATGTCCGCCCCCTCATCCCCGGGATTAACTGAGTGAACCTTCTTTGTACTGCCTCAAGAGCAAGTATATCTTTTCTTAAGTATGGACACCAAAACTGTATGCAGTATTCCAGGTGCGGTCTCACCAATACCTTATATAACTGCAGCAATACCTCCCTGTTTTTATATTCTATCCCCCTAGCAATAAAAGCCAACATTCCGTTGGCCTTCTTGATCACCTGCTGCACTTGCATACTAACTTTTTGATTTTCTTGCACTGGGACCCCCAGATCCCTTTGTACTGCAGTACTTTCCAGTTTCTTGCCATTAAGATAATAACTTGCTCTCTGATTTTTCCTGCCAAAGTGCATAACCTCACATTTTCCAATATTGTATTGCATCTGCCAAATCTCCGCCCACTCACCCAGCCTGTCTATATCCCCTTGTAGGTTTTTATGTCCTCCTCACTCTCTACTTTCCCTCCCATCTTTGTATCATCTGCAAATTTTGATATGTTCCTTTCTCCCTCATGTGTTTATCCAGCTTCCCCTTAAATCCATCCACACTATTCACCTCAACCACTCCTTGTGGGAGCGAGTTCCACATTCTCACCACTCTCTGGGTAAAGAAGTTTCTCCTGAATTCCCTATTGGATTTATTAGTGACTATCTTATATTTATGGCCCCTAGTTTTGGACTCACCCTCAAGTGAAAACATCTTCTCTCCATCTACCCTATCGAACCCCTTCGTAATTTTAAAGTCCTCCATCAGGTCACCTCTCAGGCTTTTTTTTTCTAGAGGAAAGAGCCCCAGATATTCACTGAAGGAGGGGGTTGGGGGGCATTAAAGAGAGTCTCACCAACAAGAACCCCCTCTTAGAAATCAAAGTTATAGAGTGCCACCAATGGCCCGGATGCTAAGTACACCAGCTGACGCGGCACTGAGGCATACAGAGTAAGAAGTGCACTGTCCGCACTGGGGCAGCTGGGATGGTGGACAGGGTGTTAGAAAATGGCTGGAGGATAAAGGACGTCAGGGCAGGAATCAGCCAGGGCCCCTGCTCCTCATCACGCTCCTGCTGGGAAGTGCGGCGTGTATGGGTGTCGGGTGAGGACTGGATCAGGCTCGGTGTGTGATGCCCTCCACAGTCGAATATCCCCACGACACCCATCTCTCTAGGCTCACACTGAAGAAGGGCCACTTGGGTGATATACCAGAGGACAATCGAGCTCCCCATACGCACCATACCGGCAGGAGAGGGGAGGACAGAAAATGGAAGAAAAAATACAAAACACAATTTTTTTAACGCCCCCCTATGATTTTTCTCTTGGGTGTTGCTCGCGGCAGTGTCCAGGAGATTAATCATCGCTTCCTGGAGACCCCAGGGCAATCCTGGAAGGTTGGCAACCCTCGACCTTCAGAAGACGAGGGAGACAACAATTGGAAAGTTGCCAGTAATTTTGAGTCACTTGCAATTTATTAAGTCGCCTGAACATATGAAAACGAGGCAGGAAATGACCAGCTGGGTCCATCAAGCCTGCCCCACACACCATGGTGGCCGGAGACACTTCCTTTCCCCCTCTAACCCCCCACCCCCCCATCCTCCATCCATGTCCTGGGAGAGGCAAAAAAAAACCCAGAGAAGAAACCCCAGGGCCCATGAGGGGAAAAAAAAATCACTCTGGAGAATTCCTCACCGACCCCCCACCCCCTCAGGCGATTGAAACCAGTCCAGGAGATCACACGGACCGAGTGTTATCTGTTAATCCACGTACCTTCTATATGATGTGATCTCCGTCCCAGTCAGCAACTGGTCCAGCTCCCTCCTGGAGGCAGGGAGTCAGCACCCGCCTCACCAGCCGACAATTCCAGAGTCTCACTACTCTCTGGGAAAAGAGGAACTGCTCAACATCCAGCTTATCCCTCCTCTTACACAGCTTAAAGTCTTGTTAATTCACAAGATAAATCCATAATCTCCTGGTTTTTGTGACGTGTTCACCATCTATAGCAAAGCAGTTGAACTAGTTTTCTTTGTGTGTCTGAAGAGTGGCTGGCAAATTTGGTGCGTTAATCGGGGGTGGGGCTGTGCCCCTCGCTGTGAGATGTAACCACCGAACAGCGAGGGAAATTGCCCTCAAACCGCCAGAGAGCTGAACGTGTCCTGTGTTCTTTGCCCTAGATCGCGGTGGTGAGAATGAAGCTCACGGACCGGGTGTATGCGATGAAGAGGATGAACAAGTGGGACATGTTAAACCGAGAGGAGGTAGGAGGCTCCGCTGGAGATCACTGACCTTCGGGGCCGGGAACCGGAACTCCCGTGTGTCGGTGCCCGGGCAGAATCCCCAATTTGAAAAAGGGTCACTGGATAAAGGAACGGGGAGAGGGGTAAATACTGAGACCGTGTATAAACACTCAATACAATGCTCCCTCTGCACTGTCCCATCAAACACTCCCAGGGCAGGTACAGGGTTAGATACAGAGTAAAGCTCCCTCTACACTGTCCCATCAAACACTCCCAGGGCAGGTACAGGGTTAGATACAGAGTAAAGCTCCCTCTACACTGTCCCATCAAACACTCCCAGGGCAGGTACAGGGTTAGATACAGAGTAAAGCTCCCTCTACACTGTCCCATCAAACACGCCCAGGGCAGGAACAGGGTTACATACAGAGTAAAGCTCCCTCTACACTGTCCCATCAAACATTCCCAGGGCAGGTACAGGGTTAGATACAGAGTAAAGCTCCCTCTACACTGTCCCATCAAACACGCCCAGGGCAGGTACAGGGTTAGATACAGAGTAAAGCTCCCTCCACACTGTCCCATCAAACACTCCCAGGGCAGGTACAGGGTTAGATACAGAGTAAAGCTCCCTCTACACTGTCCCATCAAACACGCCCAGGGCAGGTACAGGGTTAGATACAGAGTAAAGCTCCCTCTACACTGTCCCATCAAACACTCCCAGGGCAGGTACAGGGTTAGATACAGAGTAAAGCTCCCTCTACACTGTCCCATCAAACACTCCCAGGGCAGGTACAGGGTTAGATACAGAGTAAAGCTCCCTCTACACTGTCCCGTCAAACACTCCCAGGGCAGGTACAGGGTTAGATACAGAGTAAAGCTCCCTCTACACTGTCCCATCAAACACTCTCAGGGCAGGTACAGGGTTAGATACAGAGTAAAGCTCCCTCTACACTGTCCCATCAAACACTCCCAGGGCAGGTACAGGGTTAGATACAGAGTAAAGCTCCCTCTACACTGTCCCGTCAAACACTCCCAGGGCAGGTACAGGGTTAGATACAGAGTAAAGCTCCCTCTACACTGTCCCATCAAACACTCCCAGGGCAGGTACAGGGTTAGATACAGAGTAAAGCTCCCTCTACACTGTTCCAACCTTAGAAAGGCGAAGCCTACTGGACAGGAGTGACAATTTCCATGTCCCCCACCAGCCGTCCTGAGGCCTCTCTGAGTGAGATTGCCAATTACTGTTGAATTGGGGACAGGATTGTTTTGCGGGGCTTCATCCATGAGGGGTTCGAGTGAGACGGTCTGAAGTTATTCAATTGGACCAGCAGTCTGGGCTGGATTTGAACTCAGGTCCTATGGGTGAAAGGTCAGTGTCTAACCCACTGCACTGTCCAAGCTCTGGCGGGCTGGCTTTTTATGATAAACCTTTAACCAGATAACAGTTTAATGAGAATTATTTCCTCAGACTGCTCGATTCCGTGAGGAGCGAGATGTCCTTGTGAACGGGAACAGTCAGTGGATTACTAAACTACACTTTGCCTTTCAAGATGAGGATCACCTGGTATGTGTTTCAGACAAAGCAATCTTGGCTGGCAAGTATTTGCATAGTTCGTACCGTCACAGATTGAGTTCCTCCTGTATCGTCAATAAGTATGGCCCATACAGCTCCCCTGTCCCATCACAAACTCATTCTGACCCATAGAGTCCCCTCTGTCCCATCACTAACTCATACTGACCCATAGAGTCCCCCCTGTCCCATCACTAACTCATACTGACCCATAGAGTCCCCCCTGTCCCATCACAAACTCATTCTGACCCATAGAGTCCCTCTGTCCCATCACTAACTCATTCTGACCCATAGAGTCCCCCCTGTCCCATCACTAACTCATACTGACCCATAGAGTCCCCCCTGTCCCATCACTAACTCATACTGACCCATAGAGTCCCCCCTGTCCCATCACTAACTCATACTGACCCATAGAGTCCCCCCTGTCCCATCACTAACTCATACTGACCCATAGAGTCCCTCCGTCCCATCACTAACTCATACTGACCCATAGAGTCCCCCCCGTCCCATCACTAACCAATCCCAGTCACTTACAGCAGGGCAGTCTCCAGGCGTGATTGACGGGTGAATTACCCAATCATCTCTGATCTGGCTGGGAATGGCGGTGTCACTATCTGCAGCCATAAAGGAGCGAAGATTCCTACTCCAGGTCACTATGGTGACTCCTGCTACAAAGTAGGTGAGTGCGGGCGTCAAGTGAGGACCTGTTTGGACTGGTTGTGATGTGGATGCTCACTGCCATAGTCTTATCCATGAAGAATGGGGGTGATAATGGGGGGGCTGTGGGAACCATGCCCCAGTGAGAGTCGACACCTTTAGGGGAGAAGGGGAGGAACATTTGAAGGAAAAATTAATACATCGGGCGATTGGGATACTCTTACTGCTCAGTTTTTACACCACCTGAATGTGTGTCACTTTGGCCGCAATGTAAATGTCTTTGTATCTTTGTATAAAGGTCCGTATTTCATTCTCCCCTTTTTCAGTATTTTATCATGGATTACTACGCGGGTGGAGATTTCCTGACGTTGATGAGCAGGTTTGGCGATCGCTTTCCAGAAGACATGGCCCGGTTCTATCTAGCGGAATTAGCGCTGGCTATCGGCTCTGTACATGACCTCGGCTACATACACAGGCAAGTAACGTCTGCTACTCACTATATCACCTGGGCGTCTCCTGTCCCTTCTGTACAGGCAGCAAAGAAAGAACTTGCATTTATATTCACAACCTCAGGATGTCCCAAAGCACTTTACAGCCAATGAAATACTTTTTTCTGAAGTGTAGTCACTGTTGTAATGTAGGAAACGCAGCAGCCAATTTGCGCACAGCAAGATCCCACAAACAGCAATGTGACAATGACCAGATAATCTGTTTTTAGTTGGCTGGTGTTGCTTGAGGGATAAATATTGGCCAGGACACCGGGGAGAACTCCCCTGCAAGTTTTCGAAATAGTGGCCGTGGGATCTTTTACGTCCACCTGCGAGGGCAGACGGTGGGGGCTCGGTTTAACGTCTCATCCGAAAGGACAGCAACACCGACAGTGCAAATCTTTTCTTTCTTTATCCCAGTCAGAGACCAAGTTCAGGACCGTGGGCAGAGACTGGAGATGGAGCTCAGGGGGAGGCTGGAGATAGCAGGGGTGGGAAGGGGGGGAAGTCTCAGCATCAGGTGTTGGGGACCGACGGGCAGGTATAACTCAAAGGTAGCTTGGTGGTTAATTGCACTGCCCGTTGGGACGCCAAGTCATACACAACAGGAAGGTTCCATGTTCGATCCCATGGTCAAATAGCCTGTTAGCGGTCAGTGTCTAGTCTCGCACATCAAGAATGACCATTTGGGTGAGGTAGCTGCACTTTAGCAGGGGATAACCTGCACAATTTCCACCCAAAAGGGAGCGACTGGTGCCAGGCTAAAGTCCCACAGATGCTGCCCGTCCTTGACTCGTCCAAGTGAGGCCATTCTTGACGTGTGCTGGCTTCAATTCCTATCTGATGTTGAAGTTCACCAAAGGGGACATCCCATCGTCAGCAGAGAGAGGATTCAGTTTCCAATCGTTCACTCACACTCCGGTTATTGTTGGCACTGACAGCCCGAGGTACAGGATTACTGATGGATCGGTCTGCTGTATGATCTGTGTGCTCGCTACAGATCATCTGGTGACAGGTACAGTAATGACCGGTGCCCAGTTAGTTGACAGCTGGTCCAGAGAGTGCAATGCACAGCTGATTTAAACGGATTACTGGACACTAAATACCTCCCTGTAACTGACCTCTTAAAACTAGTTTGTTTCTCCTTTAGTTTCCTGGCCCGGTGTGGATTGTACTCGCAATGTGGCACTGAACACGACGGTTTCGATTTTCTCTCTTGGTGGCATTGACCCATGTTTGGTTACGGGACCCATGGGCACCAGCCGCTCTCTGGCTCCTCAGTCAAGTGACCGTTCTTCATGTGTGAAGCCAGACAGTGAGTGTCGGGAGAGAAAGAAAGAAAGAAGGAAAGAGAGAGAGTGAGATAGAAAGAGAGAGAGAGAGAATGAGAAAGAAAGAGCTTGAGAAAGAGAGAGAGGGTGAGAAAGAAAGAGGGAAAAAAGAGAGAGAGAGAGAAAGAAACAGTGCCCTGTGTTGATGCTGCTTTTTGGTGCGGAGAGGAGATTTCCTGCACTCTACGCCAAGTAGGAAAAGTAGCTGTGAGTGGCACACCACCCTGTGATATATTGGCATTGGCAGGTCTTGTAGGGTTTGACCCTAATTTTGGGAGGTTTCGGTCAGGTTTAAACCTAAAACCAGAAGGCCTGTTTCCAATACAGCCCGTTATCCCTACTGTCTGCAGAGGGTTAACGCAGAAACACAAGGGAAAGATGTAGAGATGGAACATATAAAACACACAACTCATTGGTCCAAATTGGCAAAACGCAAAAAAATTAAAGTTTCACACATCCTGAAAACAAATTGTTTGCGTTTGAAACTCTGGCTGTCACTCGGATTATCCTCTCCTTTTACAGGGACGTGAAGCCGGATAATGTTCTACTGGATGTGAACGGCCACATCAAGCTGGCCGACTTTGGCTCCTGTCTCCGGCTGAACGTGGAGGGCCAAGTGAGTACAGCTTGTGGCAATGCGGACCATCAGGACCAAAACTAGGCCCAATGTTTAAAGAAACAGAACAAACTTGCCTTTCACCTTCTCGGGACGTCCCAGAGCGCATCGCAGCCCATCGAGCATAGGAGCAGGAGGAGGCCATTCAGCGCCGCGAACCTGTTCCGCCATTCAATTAGATCCTGGCTGATCCACACCTCATCTCCATTTACCCTCCTTCGCTCCATATCTAAACCCTCACCTAACTCGCCTCTGAGTCAGAAGGTCATGGGTTCAATCCCCACTCCAGAGACTTGAGCACGTAATCCAGGCTGACACTCCGGTGCAGTACTGAGGGAGTGCCGCACTGTCGGAGGTACCGTCTCTAGGATGAGAGGTTAAACCGAGATATATTCCTGTTTGAAAGAAAGAAATAAATAATTTGTTGCCCCTCTCAGGCGGATGTAAAAGATCCCACGGCCACTATTTGAAGAAGAGCAGGGGGAGTTCTCCCCGGTGTCCTGGACAATATTTATCCGTCAACCAACATCACTAAAACAGATGATCTGGTCGTTAACACATTGCTGTTTGTGGGATCTTGCTGTGCGCAAATCTTTTCTTTCTTTCTAACGAGACTATATCTACGTCTTGAAAGCTCCAGTTGACCCACAGAATCCGTAACCTTTTGGGGGAGGGAGGCTTCCAGACTACTACCGCCCCTTGTGTGAAAAAGTGTTTGAGTTATTTTATTAAATGTAGTCACTGTTGTAATGTGGAGGAAGTGGCTGTTCGATACAGGGGTCTCGAGATTTTAAAGGGGGAGTAAAGGAGTGAAGTCTCAGTGTTGGAACGGATCACCCCCTCATTCATCCCCCTTTAATGAACAATGAACAATTTGCAGTCTTCCTCTGTAAATTCTAATTGAGAGCAAGGTTTGTACTTGACCTCCTCGGCAGGGGTCAAACCCACTCATGCTCGATCATCCGGGAAATCAATGACCAGTGTTACCCCCAATTTTACCGTGAAGGCACGGACCTTTGTTAGAAAACCTTTGCACGGGCACTGTCGAGCCCCGTCATCTCTCACCCATACCTCACCCTCATGGCCAAATGTGATCATCCGGGAAATCTTGTTGCCTTATGTTGAAATGTTGCCTTAGAGAGGGTGCAGAGGAGATTTACTAGAATGGTACCAGGGATGAGGGACTTCAGTTATGTGGAGAGACTGGAGAAGCTGGGGTTGTTCTCCTTAGAGCAGAGAAGGTTAAGGGGAGATTTAATCGAGGTGTGCAAAATCATGAGGGGTTTTGATAGAGTAAATAAGGAGAAACTGTTTCCAGTGGCAGAAGGGTCGGTAACCAGAGGACACAGATTTAAGGTAATTGGATAAAGAACCAGGAGGGAGATGAGGAGAATTTTTTTTACGCAGCGAGTTGTTAAGATCTGGAATGCGCTGCCTGAAAGGAAGCAGACTCAATAATCTTGAAACATTTACCTGAGGAAGGAGAAAATCTCCGAAAGCTTGTGAATTTAAAATAAAATTGCTGGACTATAACTTGGTGTTGTAAAATTGTTTACAACTTTCAAAAGGGAATTGGATAAATACTTGAAGGGGAGAAAATTTGCAGGGCTCTGGGGAAAGAGCAGGGGGAGTGGGACTAATTGGAGAGCTCTTTCAAAGAGCCAGTACAGGCACGATGGGCCGAATGGCCTCCTTCTGTGCAGTGTGATTCTACGATTCTACCCTGGCGGGTGCTGAAGCACTTGTAGCATCTCTTCCACTGCCCGTCTGAGATCAGATAACTCAGCCCCAACCAGAGACTGAAGCTGGGACTCTCCTGGTTGGCTTGGGTGCCGTGTTAACCACAGAGCCCATGTCCTCAATGTAGGCCTCAGAGCATGGGAGCTCAAAACAACTGTTACATAGAATGTACAGCACAGAAACAGGCCATTCGGCCCAACTGGTCTATGCTCCACACGAGCCTCCTCCCTCCCCTCTTCATCTCACCCTATCAGCATATCCTTCTATTCCTTTCTTCCTCATGTGTTTATCCAGCTTCCCCTTAAATGCATCTACGCGATTCGCCTCAACTATTCCTTGTGGGAGTGAGTTCCACATTCTCACCACTCTCTGGGTAAAGAAGTTTCTCCTAAATTCCTTATTGGATTTATTAGCGACTATCTTATATTTATGGCCCCTCATTTTGGTCTCTCCGCAAGTGGAAACATTTTCTCTACGTCTACCCTATCGAACCCTTTCATAATTTTAAAGACCTCTATCAGGTCACCTCTCAGCCTTCGTTTTTCTAGAGAAAAGAGCCCCAGCCTGTTCAGTCTTTCCTGACAGGTATAACCTCTCAGCCCTGGTGTCATCCTAGTAAATCTTTGTAGCACCTTCTCTGGTGCCTCGATTTCCTTTTTGTAATATGGATATTATTACTGTTCTTCCCCTGGGTGACTTTGCCCTGTGACCCTGCACTATTTTCTTCCAGGTTCAGTCAGCCGTGGCAGTGGGGACCCCTGATTACATCTCACCGGAGATCCTGCAAGCTGTGGGAGACACCTCAGCAACATATGGACCAGAGTGTGACTGGTGGTCTTTCGGGATCTGTTGTTATGAGATGCTTTTTGGTCAGACACCTTTCTACGCAGACTCCCTGGCCGAAACATACAGGAAAATTATAAACCACAGAGTAAGTGGTGGGAACAGACAGGGTAAATTTTAATCAACAGAACTTCTTTGGACCAGGCCCCAGATCAGGGAGAGTTTTATAATGAGAGTGGGGTATGTAACAGAGGGAGTGTTATAACTGAGAGCCTTATAGTAAGGGAGTGTTATAACTGAGAGTCTTATACTGAGGGTGGGGTATAACAGAGAGAGTGTTATAACTGAGAGTCTTATACTGAGAGAGTGGGTGTAACAGAGAGAGTGTTATAACTGAGAACCTTATACTGAGAGGATGGGGGTATAACAGAGGGAGTGTTATAACTGAGAACCTTATAGTAAGGGAGTGTTATAACTGAGAGCCTTATACTGAGAGAGTGGGTGTAACAGAGAGAGTGTTATAACTGAGAACCTTATAGTAAGGGAGTGTTATAACTGAGAGCCTTATACTGAGGGTGGGGGTATAACAGAGGGAGTGTTATAACTGAGAGTCTTATACTGAGGGTGGGGTGTGGGAGAGAGTGTTATAACTGAGAGCCATAGAATACGGGTGGGTGTGTATAAAACAGTGTTAGACTTGTAAGCCTTAACAATGCAATTTGCTTTAATTTTTATTCACTCCCTCTGCTAAAGTAACTCAGTACTTTATTTGCTTTTTCTACTGCAGCTAAACATTTTGCTGACAGGCTTCTGGATTTATCCACAATAACCCTTCCTTTTGCTAATAAGTACACTCTCCGACTGATCCATTTAATACCCACTCTCTCTTTTAGTTACTTGCTCCCTTGGTAATTATTTTGCACGTTCCCAGATTGAACAGCAGCTGCCACCTATTGGCAGGATCTAAATCCTTCTGCATCTGCTTGCACTGGGCCTGGGGTGTTTATTAGGGGGATGCCAACCCTCCAGGATTGGCCTGGAGTCTCCGGGAAGCGAAGATTAATCTCCAGGATACTGCTACGAGCAAAACCCAGGAGAAGAATCGTAGGTGCGTTAAAAAGAAACGTGTGTTCTCCTTGAACACTTCTGTTTATTAGTTATAAAAATATTGGAGATGGGAATAAAAGACTGTTTGACAGTCAAGAATCATCCAATTGGATAACGAAGAGTCTTTTCGCTTTACAATTGGTCCTGGGACGACGGCGGTGGGGGGGCGCCATGTGGGTTGTCATGTTGGGCAACCAATGGCAGGAGCTTGGGGGCGGGGCAGTTGGAGGCAGGCGGTCATGTGATGAAATCTCCTGGACTATGTCCAACTAGAGTTGGCGACCCTGGTCTTTAGGGATCTCACGACTGGCCTCAGCTTCTATCCAACTGAAAGTTTGCTGATAAGCCCGTGGGCCGGTCAGCGTTTGGTGACTTTTTATTTTGCTCCCCTCCCCCGCCCCAGGAGCACCTTCGGTTCCCAGACTCGGTGTCTGACGTGACAGGTGAGGCGAGGGGATTGATCCAGGACCTGGTGTGCAGCAGGGAGGAGCGGCTGGGACAGAACGGAGTGGAGGATTTGAAGAAACACGCCTTCTTTGCTGGTATCGAGTGGGACGTAATCGCTCGGTGTGAGCCTCCGTTCCTTCCGGAAGTTGCCGATGCTACGGACACCTCAAACTTTGACATGGAGGATGAGAACCTCAGCTGCCCTGTGCGTACTCAGGCAAATTCGATTCTCAAAAACGTTTTGGTGAATTCTTCTTTTTTTACGCCCATTTTAATGACAGCTTCAAACCCTCCCCAGTCGGGTACATGGAATTACATCGAATGTACAGCACAGAAACAGGCCATTCGGCCCAACTGGTCCATGCTGGTGTTTATGCTCCACACGAACCTCCTCCCTCCCTACTTCATCTCACCCTATCACCATATCCTTCTGTTCCTTTCTCCCTCATGTGTTTATCCAGCTTCCCCTTAAATGCATCCAAACTATTCACCTCAACTACTCCTTGTGGGAGCGAGTTCCACATTACAAGATAATTAAATGCAAAAGTATATCTGCACGACAGGCTCTCATCAAATAGTCTGAAATCAAGGACAGCACGGGCTAGGTGCAGAGTAAAGCTTATTTTTTAAAAAATACACAAGGAGGATACACTTTGAACGGAAAGTTGACCCCCACTTTCTCTCCTGTTTAGTTATTGATAACGTCACTAGGCAGATTGCTCCCCACAGTTTTTAGTTTTATTCATTTTAAGGGGATGAGTCTGCGAGGGAGAAAGGAATAGAAGGATATGTTAATGGGGTGAGATGAAGTAGGGGGCGGGAGGAGGCTCATGTGGAACATAAACGCTAGCATAGACCAGTTGGGCCGAATGGCCTGTTTCTGTGCTGTAATTTCTATGTAATTCTATGTAATCCCACATTCCCAGTGGGAGCTGAGCACACAATCTGTGCGAGTCAGGGATATTACAGCCTCGGACCTGCAATGCTTGGTCAGGGCGTGGAAATACCCCTTTAGTGTCAGGACCACTGTACTGGGAGGCACAATGCCGATTAGTGAGTGACGTCAGCAGATTCCCAAAGAAACAAATGGAACACCAATCCCATTGGTAAGTGCACCGTGTGGTTGGGTGTTGAGTTACATTGGACATTCCAACCCACAGTCATGACCCATCCCAACAGGCCTCAGGAAACAGCTGCCTCCAGGGCCCTCAGCAACCAATGGATCTTATGTAAGGAATCTTACAACAGCAGGTTATAGTCCAACAGTTTTATTTGAAAATCACAAGCTTTTGGACGCTTTCTCCTTCGTCAGGTGAGTGTGGGATTCCATGAAGGTTACCGCATATATAGTCAGAGAACAATGCCTGGTGATTACAGATAATCTTTCCAACTGCCCGTTGTCAAGGCAATCAGACAGAGACATTACATACAGGACTACTGAATATACAAACGGTCCGAACCCAAAGACAGAGAGAGAGAGAGAGAGAAACATCCGCAAGGAAGAGAAACAGAGAGAATGACCAGTTGTATTAAAAACAGATAACTCTTTTTTTGCTGGTGGGGTTACGTGTAGCGTGACTGTTGGACTATAACCTGGTGTTGTAAGATTCCTTATATTTGTCCACCCCAGTCCATCACCGGCATCTCCACATAATGGATCTTATCAGTAGACTTGAAAGGCTACTTAACTCCAGGAACCGGTAGCAACCAGTGATCGTTACCAACATGCACAAGAGGCTGTTAGGAACATAGGAACAGGAGGAGGCCATTCAGCCCCTCGATCCTGTTCCGCCATTCAATAAGATCATGGCTGATCTGTATCCTAACTCCATTTACCCGCCTTTGCTCCATATCCCATAATACCCTCGGCTAGCAAAAATCTATTGATCTCAGACTTAAAATTATTAACTGAGTTAGCATCTACTGCTATTTGTGGGAGGGAGTTCCACACTTCGACCACCCTTTGTGTGAAGAAGTGTTTCCGAACTTCTCTCCTGAATGTCCTGGCTCTGATTTTAAGGTTATGTCCCCTTGTCCTAGACTCTCCCACCAGCGGAAAAAGTTTCCCTCTATCCACCCTATCAATTCCTTTCCAAATCCTAAAAACTGCAATAAAATCACCCCTAAACCTTCTATATTCCAGGGAATACAAGCCTAGTTTATGTAATCTCTCCTCGTAATCTTGCTTCCTGGTCTCTTAGCAACCTTCAACTAATGAACCTTATTAACAGAGGTGAGAGAGGCCCTGATGCCAAAGTCGCTTGTAAAGCAGCAGCCAACGAGCCTAATCCATCCCAACAAGAGGCATCTGCCTCTAGGTTCCTTTAGCGATCTGCAGGCAATGAATTATATCGAGAGGCCTCAGAGGCTCCAGCCTCCAGACATCCTTAGCAATCTGCAGGGCCATGAACCTCATCAACAGGAGGGAGAGGCCCTGGTCTTTAAAGTCCCTTGGAATGCTGCGGTACCAGTGAGTGATCCTCACGAACAGGCCCGAGAGACTCCTACCTCCAGTTAGCGGCTTGCAGCGAATGGCATTCCCGTGAGAAATAAAATCTGCTCTCCTTGATCATTTAGGGAGAGGAAAGCTTTCATTACTGCAAAGATATCCCATTACAAGTTCTTAGTTTTCAGCAAGCCTGTTAAGAACCATTTACAATAACAATAACTTGCATTTATATAGCACCTTTAACATCCCAAGGCACTTCACAGGAGCGATTATCAAACAAAATTTGACACAGAGCCACATAAGGAGATATTAGGACAGGTGACCAAATGCTTGGTCAAAGAGGTAGGTTTTAAGGAGGGTCTTAAAGGAGGAGAGAGAGGCGGAGAGGTTTAGGGAGGGAATTCCAGAGCTTAGGGCCCAGGCAGCTGAAGGCACGGCCGCCAATGGTGGGGCGATGGAAATCGGGGACGCACGAGAGGCAAGAATTGGAGGAACGCAGAGATCTCGGAGGGTCGTAGGGCTGAGGGACGAGGCCATAGAGGGGGCTTGCAAAGAAGGATGAGAGTTTTAAAATCGAGATGTTCTGGGACAGGAAGCCAATGTCGGCGGAATGTCAAAGGACCGTATCGGATTCCTGTTCAAGTCAGACCTGGATAAAATGCACAAGTTATGATTTTTATCATCTTGGTTTGTTCCCCCTAGGTGACTTCACGCCCTGTTTCCTGCAGTGCTCTTCCTGGGATCCACCTCCCGTTTGTGGGATTTACATTCTCCACTGTCAGGTAAGAGATTCTGCACCGACCCAGGACTCAGATGTCACCGCACAACGAACGTCTCGCGTCCTCGCGCCAGTATTGTAGGAATGTCCGCAGAAGACATAATAATTTCGATGTCTTCCTTCCTCTAGCTCCCCAAGAGTTACCACTACAAACGGTCGGGGTGGATGGTGGATGTGATTGTGTCTGATGGATGGGATGGGCAGTGATGGGTCTTTTCCCATTGGCATCTCTCTATGCTCACTGATCGACCTCTTGTGGCAGTGCTCACCGTGCCAGAGGATACAGTGGAACCACAGCGCTGCCTAGTGGCTGTAGTCCGTAACTACGGTGTCACCAGCCACTGTTTACATAGAGAATTGCCTTATAATTGATAAGCAATTTCAATGTTATATGTTGACAACAGAAATTGTTGTGACAACAGGAAGTGACGTTTGTGGACAGGAAATGCACCCATACACCAGATCCTCATATAGATATATGTATTCTTTTTAATACAAATCTAACACAGCAGGGGCAGCACCGCGGAGCAGTACAATGTATGTTTGCATTCCTCACGCACTCAGTCGTGCTATCGTACGAGGGGTGTTGAGTAGAAACCAGTTGGTTCCTTTTTGGGGAGGAATCAGGATAATGAACCCCCTTGGGTGACTCCTGCACTAGCTACTGGCTGACATGAGAACAACACAGGCAGAGGCCCGAGAGCCTCCCTCTTCATCCTCAACCACAGATGCTGAACAGGCCCAATACAAGAGGGGAGAAAAATACCTCAGACTCGCAAATGTCGATCACAGGTTAACCGTCATCTACAAGTGTGTGGAAGGAAGAATCTGGATTGGAGTTTAAAAAATAGAATGTTTCTAGTGACAACAGCATTGTCAGTAGCACCAACCCGTAACCTTAATGCTAACCTCTCAACCTTAACCCTAACCCCTAACCTTAAACCCAACCCCAACCCTAACTCACAACCTTAACCACTATTCCTAAACCCTAAGCCTAACCCCAACTCCTAATCCTAATCACTAACCAATGACCCTAACCCTAAACCTAACCCCAACTCCTAACCCTAATCACTAACTACTGACCCTAACCCTAAACCCTAAGCTTAACTCCAACTCCTAACCCTGATAACTAATCATTGACCTTAACCCCAACTCCGAACCCTAATCACTAATCCTGTTCCTAACCCTAAACCCTAGCCCTAACACTAACCTTAACTACCAATCTGAACCCTAAACCCTAAATCACAAGGTGTCAATAGTGTGATGCGGGGGCCACCCGCGGTGTCAGTAGTCACCCCCCAAAAATAAAAACCTAAGTAAAGTTGCAGCAAGAAAAGGCCATTCAGCCCATCTCAGCCTTTTCACTGCTAGGAGGAGGGGCAATAATGGTGCATGACACAGGAAATAGAAAAAGGGGGAAAGGTTGGAACACAAAGCAGCATTACTTTCTAAAGTCTGCCAATAGCGAGAGAATTCAGGTTAAGCCTCCGATTAATATAAACTTTCCTCTCCTTAGACAGAGTGACCCAGCAGAGGCAACAGGGGAGCTGAACGCACGGAATGAGCATGAGAGGCAAGGACCGAGCCAGAGGAGGGAGCCGGTCTCAAACGCAGAGGTAATGTCGCGAGAAAAGGCACTAACACTGGTTCTGGGTGGAGCAGTGTCCTCCATTGCCCCCTCCCCCGAAGGCCCAGTGCCTCCCAATGTGGGTGGTGGTAAGCGGGGTGTTGCCGGGCGAGCACAAGATCAGGCCTGGCAGTTATGCCTTACGCAGTTGAATATCCTGTGTGCCAGTCTTACGCCAAGGTGGCATGGTGAAAATCCCCTTCTTTGTATCAAAAGTTTTTATACCTGGAATGCAGCTGTTTTTAGTTTGATTGAACTTTCTTGCCTCTGCTCTGCTGATAGTGAGGGTCCAAGACCAGGAATCAACCAGGTGGGGAAAAGTGACACAGATTCACTACAAAGATACCGGAGCTAAAAGGGTTAAATTATGAGAACAGGTTTCGTAGACGAGGCTTGTATTCCCTCGAGTATAGAAGATTAAGGGGTGATCTAATTAAGGTGTCTAAGATGATTAAAGGATTTGAAAGGATAGATAGAGAGAAACTATTTCCTCTGGTGGGGGAGAGCGCAGAACAAGGGGGCAGAACCTTAAAATTAGAGCCGGGCCGTTCAGGGGTGATGTCAGGAAGCACTTCTTCACACAAAGGGGAGTGGGAATCTGGAACTCTCTTCCCCCCAAAAAGCTGTTGAGGCTGGGGGGTCAATTGGAAATTGCAAAACCGAGGTTGGTAGATTTTTGTTGGGTAAGGGGATTAAAGGTTACAGAACCAAGGCGGGTAAATGGAGTTAAGATACAGATCAGCTATGATCTGATTGAATGGTGGAACAGGCTCGAGGGGCTGAATGGCCTCCTCCTGTTCCCATGACCCAATCAGATGTGGTAGAACAAATTTGCCTACTTTCGAACGAATTTGTTTATGATTAAGAATGACCTAAAAGTGTTACAGGAAGTGTGTGAGAGTGCAAGACCTTTGGATGTATCCCAAATGAACCTGCTCTGCTGTTGGTTATGGCTGATTGAAGGTAACTAGGTTGCAGCGGCCACCTCTGCAACAAGTTTAGAGATACCAGCACCATCATAGTATCGTACAATGGTTACAGCACAGAAGGAGGCCATTCGGCCCATCGTGCCTGTGCCTGCTCTTTGTAACAGCAATCCAGTCAGTCCTATTCCCTGCTCTTTCCCTGTAGCCCTGCAAATTTTTTCCCTTCCAGTATTTATCCAATTTCTTCGTGGAGGAACTAAAAATAACCATTGCATCTTTACCAACTCAAGAATTCTCTCTCTCTCTCTCTCTCTCTCTATATGTAACATCTAAATAGATAGACTGTGGTCTGTATGAAGTAGGTGGGAGGGGAGGGGTTTTTGTAAACGCACGTCTGCAAGGTGCAGGATTAAAGCTGCCTGCACCCAATCCAGTTAGGACCTTCCAAAACCTGCTACAGCCGCCCTTTTTGTGCCTCCAGGACCTGTTGTGGAAATTTTCCAGTGCTCCAAAACTGGACATGTCAGTCTTAATCAGGTTGCAGTCAGC
The DNA here is from genome assembly GCF_035084215.1 of Heptranchias perlo. Taxonomy (NCBI): domain Eukaryota; kingdom Metazoa; phylum Chordata; class Chondrichthyes; order Hexanchiformes; family Hexanchidae; genus Heptranchias; species Heptranchias perlo. The sequence goes on along the minus strand of NC_090365.1, from coordinate 2,500,078 downwards.
ACTGGAGGCGGAGCTGCAGGGGGGAGGGACCGTCGAAGATGAGCTTCTTAAAACAAAGATTGCTAACATTACCACTGAAAGGTAGGAACGTGCCATCCACTGGCAAACCTCTTAAATGTACAGTGCTTCCATTGTGCCCTCCTATTACAGTATATACAGTAACTCCATGTGCCCTCCTATTACAGTATATACAGTAACTCCATGTGCCCTCCTATTACAATATATATAACAACTCCATATGCCGCCCTGTTACAGTATATACAATAATTCCGTGTGCCCTCCTATTACAATATATACAGTACCTCACGTCCTTTTACAGTATATACAGTACCCCACATGCCCAGTTACAGTATATACAGTACCCCACATCCTATTACAGTATATACAGTACCCCACATGCCCAGTTACTGTATATACAGTACCCCACATGCCCAGTTACTGTATATACAGTACCCCACATCCTATTACAGTATATACAGTACCCCACATGCCCAGTTACTGTATATACAGTACCCCACATGCCCAGTTACAGTATATACAGTACCCCACATCCTATTACAGTATATACAGTACCCCACATGCCCAGTTACTGTATATACAGTACCCCACATGCCCAGTTACAGTATATACAGTACCCCACATCCTATTACAGTATATACAGTACCCCACATGCCCAGTTACTGTATATACAGTACCCCACATGCCCAGTTACAGTATATACAGTACCCCACATCCTATTACAGTATATACAGTACCCCATATGCCCTATTACAGTATATACAGTACCCCACATGCCCAGTTACAGTATATACAGTACCCCACATGCCCTGTTACAGTATATACAGTACCCCACGTCCTATTACAGTATATACAGTACCCCACATCCTATTACAGTATATATAGTGCCCCACATGCCTAGTTACAGTATATACAGTACCCCACATGCCCTGTTACAGTATATACAGTACCCCACATGCCCAGTTACTGTATATACAGTACCCCACATGCCCTATTACAGTATATACAGTACCCCACGTCCTATTACAGTATATACAGTACCCCACATCCTATTACAGTATATATAGTGCCCCACATGCCTAGTTACAGTATATACAGTACCCCACATGCCCTGTTACAGTATATACAGTACCCCACGTCCTATTACAGTATATACAGTATCCCATGTCCTATTACAGTATATACAGTGCCCCACATGCCCAGTTACAGTATATACAGTACCCCACATGCCCTGTTACAGTATATACAGTACCCCACATGCCAGTTACAGTATATACAGTACCCCACATGCCCTGTTACAGTATATACAGTACCCCACATGCCCAGTTACTGTATATACAGTACCCCACATGCCCTATTACAGTATATACAGTACCCCATGTCCTATTACAGTATATACAGTACCCCACATGTCCTGTTACAGTATATACAGTACCCCACGTCCTATTACAGTATATACAGTACCCCACATGTCATATTACAGTATATACAGTACCCGGTGTCCTATTACAGTATATACAGTACCCCACATCCTATTACAGTATATACAGTACCCCACATGTCCTATTACAGTATATATAGTGCCCCACATGCACTGTTAAAGTATATACAGTACCCCTCATGTCCTATTACAGTATATACAGTACCTCATGTCCTATTACAGTATATACAGTACCCCACATCCCATTACAGTATATACAGTACCCCACATGCCCAGTTACAGTATATACAGTACCCCACATGCCAGTTACAGTATATACAGTACCCCACATGCCCTATTACAGTATATACAGTACCCCACATCCTATTACAGTATATACAGTACCCCACATGCCCTATTACAATATATACAGTACCCCACATCCTATTACAGTATATACAGTACCCCACATCCTATTACAGTATATACAGTACCCCATGTCCTATTACATTATATACAGTACCCCACATCCTATTACAGTATATACAGTACCCCACATGCCAGTTACAGTATATACAGTACCCCACATGCCCTATTACAGTATATACAGTACCCCACATCCTATTACAGTATATACAGTACCCCATGTCCTATTACAGTATATACAGTACCCCACATCCTATTACAGTACATACAGTACCCCACATGCCCTATTACAATATATACAGTACCCCACATCCTATTACAGTATATACAGTAACCCACATCCCATTACAGTATATACAGTACCCCACATCCTATTACAGTATATACAGTACCCCACGTCCTATTACAGTATATACAGTACCCCACATCCCATTACAGTATATACAGTACCCCACATCCTATTACAGTATATACAGTACCCCACATCCTATTACAGTATATACAGTAACCCACATCCCATTACAGTATATACAGTACCCCACATCCTATTACAGTATATACAGTACCCCATGTCCTATTACAGTATATACAGTACCCCACATCCTATTACAGTACATACAGTACCCCACATGCCCTATTACAATATATACAGTACCCCACATCCTATTACAGTATATACAGTAACCCACATCCCATTACAGTATATACAGTACCCCACATCCTATTACAGTATATACAGTACCCCACATCCTATTACAGTATATACAGTACCCCATGTCCTATTACAGTATATACAGTACCCCACATGCCCTATTACAGTATATACAGTACCCCACATGCCCTATTACGGTATATACAGTACCCCACTTGCCCTATTACGGTATATAGAGTACCCCACATGCCCTATTACAGTATATAGAGTACCCCACATGCCCTATTACAGTATATACAGTACCCCACATGCCCTATTACAGTATGTATGCAGTCCTCAGTTCTTTCCCTCTTGCTCTCCGTGCTCCCCTTTCTGATTATTGCTCCCATTCTCTTACAATCTCCATTTAATTTCCCTTTGCACTCTCTCACTCTCTGCAGGCTACTGATGAAAGCAAATGCCAGAAATATAACATTAGAGGAAGAAATGAAGAATCTGATGAAAGAGATTGAAGGAATGAAAGTTGGATTAAACCAGGGTGAGTAATTATTTTTTTGGAAAAAAACACTTTTGGCAAGGGCTCCAAACTCACACTGCTCCCTTGTCCTGCACATTCCCTGCTCTCCGTGCTCTCTCTCCCTGCTCTCCGTGCTCTCTCTCCCTGCTCTCCGTGCTCTCTCTCCCTGCTCTCCCTGCTCTCTCTCCTCTGCTCTCCGTGCTCTCTCTCCCTGCTCTCTGTGCTCTCTCTCCCTGCTCTCCGTGCTCTCTCTCCCTACTCTCCGTGTTCTCTCTCCCCTGCTCTCCGTGCTCTCTCTCTACTCTCTGTGTTTTCTCTCTCTACTCTCTGTTCTCTCTCCTCTGCTCTCCGTGTTCTCTCTCCTCTGCTCTCCGTGTTCTCTCTCCCCCGCTCTCTGTGTTCTCTCTCCCTGCTCTCCGTGTTCTCTCTCCCTGCTCTCCGTGCTCTCTCTCTCTGCTCTCCGTGTTCTCTCTCCCCCGCTCTCTGTGTTCTCTCTCCCTGCTCTCCGTGTTCTCTCTCCCCCTCTCTCTGTGTTCTCTCTCCCTGCTCTCCGTGTTCTCTCTCCCTGCTCTCCGTGTTCTCTCTCCCTGCTCTCCGTGCTCTCTCTCCCTGCTCTCCGTGCTCTCTCTCTGCTCTCCGTGTTCTCTCTCTCTGCTCTCCATGTTCTCTCTCCTCTGCTCTCCATGTTCTCTCTCCCCTGCTCTCCGTGCTCTCTCTCTACTCTCTGTGTTTTCTCTCTCTACTCTCTGTTCTCTCTCCTCTGCTCTCCGTGTTCTCTCTCCCTGCTCTCCGTGCTCTCTCTCCTCTGCTCTCCATGTTCTCTCTCCCCTGCTCTCCATGCTCTCTCTCTACTCTCTGTGTTTTCTCTCTCTACTCTCCGTGTTCTCTCTCCCCTGCTCTCCATGCTCTCTCTCTACTCTCTGTGTTTTCTCTCTCTACTCTCCGTGTTCTCTCTCTCTCTGCTCTCCATGCTCTCTCTCTACTCTCTGTTCTCTCTCCTCTGCTCTCCGTGTTCTCTCTCCCTAATCTTCCTGCTAGTCCCTCCATGCGATGAATATGATGTTTTAAGGCAGGGCAAATTAGCGACAACGTGACTGGCCTGTGTTAGTCTTGTTTATTCCCGCTGGCACCCAGTATATTTTTTGAATTTACAGGGTGGGTGTTGCAGTGCGTTGAATATCCAGCCTTTCACCTGTGGGACCTGGGAGAAGACCAGACTGATTGGGTGAAGGCGTCAGCTTGGCTCAGTTAGTAGCACTCTTGCCTCTGGTTGAAGGGGCAAGCCCCATTCCAGAACCTGACACTCCAGTGCAGTACTGAGGGAGAGCTGCACCGTCAAAGGTGCCGTCTTTCGGGTGAGACTTTAAACCCTGCCTGCCTGTTTCGGTGGATGTTAAATTCCCATGGAACGGTTGGAAGTCGAGTCGGGAGCACTCTCAGTGCCCTGGCCAACGTTTGTCCCTCAACGAGCACCGCCAAAAACAGATTTAGTGCCATTTCTCTTCTGACTGCGGGATCTTACTGTGTAGAGAATGGCTGCCATTCTGCTGACATAACAACAGCCACAGTGCTTCAGAGTAATTCATTAAATGAAATACAGTGAGAGCCTTCAGAGAGACAAGATGATTTCATCTCTCCCTCTCTTTATTCTCTCCTTCCCTTTATCCTTTGCAATGTTTGTGGAGCATCCCTTCTGGCAGTGCTGCAGTCCTGGCACTAGGGTGGTGCCTGTGTATTTACTATGGGGTTTAATGGGCACAGGCCTGAAGCCTTCAGTATCGGGACAATGTGCGATACGATTAATTATCGCCAGTCACTAAATATTTGACATTTATAGTTCTCCCTCCCCCATGTTCTCGTTCTGTCTCTGGGCCCCTCCCACTGACACCCACTGTTCCCCAATCAATCTCGTCCTGTTACTGGCCGACAGGAGCTGCACCAAAGGCACTCCAGGTGACCTGAGCCGCCATTTTGGTCTCTGTCTCTCCTTCTGGAATGAAAATCGGGCGGGTTCTATAAAGAGCTTTCTTCTTTCTCTCTCTGCCTCTCTCCCTTCTACCCTTTTCTCCTTCTCTCTTCCTCTCTCCCTCTTTCCACTTCTCTCCCCATTTCTTTCTCCCCCTCCCTCTCTCTTTTCCTCCTCTCTCTTCCCCCTTTTCGTATTTCTGTTTTCTGCTCCCTTTTTGTTTCTCTATCCATTTCTTTCTCTCACTCTTTCCATTTTTTTCCTTCTGCGTTAAATAAAATTCTCCTCGTCTCCCCCTCTGGTTCTTTTGCCAATTACCTTAAATCTGTGTCCTCTGGTTACCGACCCTCCTGCCACTGGAAACAGTTTCTCCTTATTTACTCTATCAAAACCCTACACACACACACACACACACACACACACATATATCTATAATATAGTAAAAGTCTTGCAAAGTGTGCACCCCCTGTCTCTATCACACTTACATTTCCTGTCGCACTATTCCATCACACTTTTCTATCACAATCATGTTTTTCCATTGACTTTACTTGGTCCCCAAGGTGGGCGTTCTGTGGCCCACTGATCATTGAGACCTCCCGTGCCAGCCTCCAGCCTGGGGGTGCTGTGGGCATCATTTGGAGGCATTTGCAACCTTCAAGTGAGTTTAATCTATTTTACTGTTAATTTTACCATTATATTTATATCTTACTTTAGTGAACGCCCCGCCATTTCAGCCACCACCCGTTCCCTCTCCAATCAACACGTTCAACACCAACAACAACTTGCATTTATATAGCGCCTTTAACATAGTGAAACGTCCCAAGGCGCTTCACAGGAGCGATTATCAAACAAAATTTGACACCGAGCCACATAAGGAGATATTGGGACAGGTGACCAAAAGCTTGGTCAAAGAGGTGGGTTTTAAGGAGCATCTTAAAGGAGGAGAGAGAGGTTTAGGGAGGGAATTCCAGAGCTTAGGGTCTAGACGGCTGAAGGCCCAGCCGCCAATGGTGGGGGCAAAGGAAGTGGGCAATGCACAAGAGGGGAGATTTGGAGGAACGCACAGACCTCTGGGAGTTGTAGGGCTGGAGGAGGTTACAGAGATAGGGAGGGGCGAGGCCATGGAGGGGTTTGAACACACATTCCCATCCGTTCTGCTGTCACCTAGACATCGAGTGTTAGCAGGCTATTCCACCAGGACTGGTTGGGGGGGGGTGGTGTGAATCATTCTGTGCGTGTAAACGTCCTCGCACAATGCCCACGCTCGCATTTTCCAGCAATTTGTTCCCCGCTCTCTATCCCAAGGTCACAGGGTCACCTCCTAGTGTGGCCACACCTGGAACATCAATGGCCTGTTGGGCAGGGGAGAGCTGTGGACTGCCGTGTTGTTACGTCCCTTCAAAAGGGGCTTTGGTGTGCTGGAGAGGAACCAGGGAAGAGCAATAAGGAGACCTCCAGGACCTAGGGCACTAATTTACGAGGAGAGACTGGCAGAGCTGACTTTATTTTCATTGGATAAAAGATTGAGAGGGGAACGTGCCTCTGGATGTTGAGAAGCACTGTATGATGCTGATGTACAGGGCACCAACCGAAGGAGAGCAGGGGAATTTTCCCAGTGTCCTGGCCGATATTTAATCCTCAGCAAACACCACCAGAGACGGGTTAACTGGTCCCGTATCTCATTGCTATTTGTGGAACCTTGCTGTGCGCATTTCCCTACAAAGTAACAGTGACTGCAATTCATTGGCTGCCTAGCTCTTTTGAAACGTTCTCAGAATGTGAAAGGCACTATGTAAATGCAGGTTCTTTCTGTAAACGTTCCCAAAGCGGATTAGCTTCTTCAAAAAGGAGTTTCAGTCTGGGAAGGGGCTGGAGATCATCGGGACAGGTACAGACAGAGATGGCCAAACATGCCACCAAACACCATGGTTCCTGAGCTGGTGGGGGAGGAGGGACATTGACCACAAATGCAGCGTGATGTCCCTTTAAATGACTGATTGATTCGGTTCAAGCTCCACAGATTAAACTCCTTGCTTTGTTTCTCTTTAATAACAGATCTGTTGCACTTTGACCTTCAACGTTTTCCGTTCTGCCCTGAGCTCGACAGTCCATGGGATGTAAGTACCTGAGTGCCTGTCGCACTTTAATAGCAGACATCATCACCAATTGAGGGCCCAGACTACAACAAGGAGCTGTCAGAATCATCGGTGCAAGTGTCAGGGCCCAGGCTCGATCGTGGGCCTCAGGACCCAGGCCAGACGCTGGGCCTCAGGACCCAGGCCAGACGCTGGGCCTCAGGACCTAGGCCAGACCCTGAGCCTTAGGATCTAGGCTAGACCCTGGGCCTCAGGACCTAGGCTAGATCTAGGCCTCGGGACCTAGGCCAGATGCTGGGCCTCAGGACCCAGGCCAGATGCTGGGCCTCAGGACCAGGCCAGACCCTGGATCCCAGGACCCAGGCCAGGCCCTGAGCCTCAGGACCCAGGCCAGACCCTGGGCCTCAGGACCCAGGCCAGTCCTTGGGCCTCAGGACCCAGGCCAGCCCCTGGGCCTCAGGACCCAGGCCAGGCCCTGGGCCTCAGGACCCAGGCCAGGCCCTGGGCCTCAGGATCCAGACTAGACCGTGGGCGTCTGGTCTGAGGGTAGACCCTGGGTGTCAGGTTGGTTATGATGGGCTGAATCGACTCCTTCTGTGCGGTAAACGTCTAGTTCTACGCATGCAGTGAGTTGGAGGATAGACTGTTTTAAAGTGAGGGGTATGTCTGATAACCAGAGGTATTTGGTACCTCCAGGGCTGTTGCCAATTCTCAGATTGTTCCAGAGTTCCACTCATAATCTTTTTTGTGTATTATTCATTCCCAGGGATGTGGGCGAGGCCGGCATTTATTGCCCATCCCTAATTGCCCTTGAGAAGGTGGTGGTGAGCCGCCTTCTTGAACCGCTGCAGTCCGTGTGGTTTGACACAACCGAGCGATTTGCCAAGCCCGCACTGTGATGGGCAACCTGCCCGTCGGCAGCAGGTATAGTTGGCGGAGCACGCGTGGAGTTCCCCAATATTCGCGCCAAGGCTGCCCGCCACCAGCACCTGCTTGGAAAGTTGGTCCTTACAAGGTCATTACGTTGTCTTTCGGGTGAGACGTTAAACCGAGGCCCCGTCTGCCCCTCTCAGGAGGACTTAAAAGATCCCACGGCCACTATTTTGAAGAAGAGCGGGGGGAGTTCTCCCCGTGTCTCTGGCCAATATTTATCCTTCGACCAACATTACTAAAAAAAAGAACAGATTATCTGATCATTATCTCATTGCTGTTTGTGGGATCTTGCTGTGCGTGAATTGGCTGCCGCATTTCCTACAGTGACGACACTTCACAAGTACTTCATTGGCTGTAAGGTGCTTTGGGACGTCCTGAGGTTGTGAAATGTGATGTATAAATGCAAGTTCTTTCTTCTTTTAGTGTTCAAACAGTGTGGTTAAGAGACCCTTTGCTGTTCTCCTTTCCCCATTTGTAGAGAGACTGTACAGTCGTTCCCTCACTCTCAGACTCTCCCCTTGTGGTTCCTGTCCTTCGATACCTTGTACTGTTTGCTGGGGTACGTCCGATTGGTTTGCTGTGCTCCCCAACGACCAGGAGTGCGCTAGACCTCTGATCACATGATCACACCTTGCGTTACAAATCAGTTGTCACAAAACTGCATCTTACAGAGTAGGGGGGGCTCCGCCTGGGTTAGAAACTGCCCATCCCCTTTGGCACTAACGTTCGAATCTAACCTAGGCTGATGGAAGGCATTTCCTGCCAACTCTGAGGCCTGTAAGTGCAAGGAGATTAGGTATTCACCATCCAATCTCTCTGGCGCAAGAAATGCCCCAAATTCAATCTTAATTGGCACTAAATTGGCCATCTCCGTTCAGAGAGGCAGCAGATATGGAGGGAGATGGAACTGGGGCAGAATGGAGTGCATTTCTGAGACTGAAGATTGAGGCACTTGATTGGGACAATGTGGAGGGAGCTTTACTCTGTATCTAACACTGTACCTGCCCTGGGAGTGTTTGATGGGACAGTGTAGAGGGAGCTTTACTCTGTATCTAACACTGTACCTGCCCTGGGAGTGTTTGATGGGACAGTGTAGAGGGAGCTTTACTCTGTATCTAACCCTGTACCTGCCCTGGGAGTGTTTGATGGGACAGTGTAGAGGGAGCTTTACTCTGTATCTAACCCTGTACCTGCCCTGGGAGTGTTTGATGGGACAGTGTAGAGGGAGCTTTACTCTGTATCTAACCCTGTACCTGCCCTGGGCGTGTTTGATGGGACAGTGTAGAGGGAGCTTTACTCTGTATCTAACCCTGTACCTGCCCTGGGAGTGTTTGATGGGACAGTGTAGAGGGAGCTTTACTCTGTATCTAACCCTGTACCTGCCCTGGGCGTGTTTGATGGGACAGTGTAGAGGGAGCTTTACTCTGTATCTAACCCTGTACCTGCCCTGGGAATGTTTGATGGGACAGTGTAGAGTTGAATGTAAAAGATCCCATGGCACCAGTGGATGGAGAACATAAAAGTTCTCCCGGTGTCCTGGCAAACATTTATCCCTCAAACCAACCATCACTAAAACAGATTATTTGATTATTTACCTCAGTGCCGTTTGTGGGATCTTGCTGTGCACAAATATAGCTGTGGCATTTGCCTACATGACAACAGTGACTACACTTCAAAAATCCGTCATTGGTGTGAAGTGTTGGGATATCCTGAGGATGTGAAAGGCCCTTTATAAATGGGACTTCTTTCTCACCACAGCGGCCAATAAATTGTTCACTTCTAACCCGCCGAGAGGCTTCACAAACATTTACTTGGCAAGAATCATTTTCATTTGACTAAGTCACAGGCTGCTGGGTGGTGAGCACAAACTTTAAGCTATGGGGAGGAGTCCAGAACAAGGTGGGGGCATAACCTTAAAATTAGAGCCAGGCCGTTCAGGGGTGATGTCAGGAAGCACTTCTTCACACAAAGGGGAGTGGAAATCTGGAACTCTCTCCCCCAAAAATCTGTTGAGGCTGGGGGTCAATTGGAAATTTCAAAATCGAGATTGATGGATTTTTGTTAGACGAGGATATTAAGGGTCATGGAACCAAGGCGGGTAGATGGAGTTAATAAACAGATCAGCCATGATCTAATTGAAAGGTCAAACAGGCTCGAGGGGCTGAATGGCCTCCCATGTTCCTATTAGGAATGCGCAAGAACATGGGAGACCATTACTGTCTAGCTCGCTGCTTGCAGAGTTTGATAAAAACCCCACTCTATTTTTCATACCTGTAAATCTCTGACACAAATCCCTTCGGTTCCCTCTTGAATCTGATCAATATTTGTGAATGGATGCATCATGAATCTGATGGTTGACACGTGACCTGCGGTCTAGTTTATCTCCCCTCCCTCCCTCCCCCCCTCAGTGTCTTGAGTGGATTGATTGAATTTACACAGCATGGTTTGCATCATGGATACATCTGTTACGGTGGCCCAATCTGCCCATTTTGGAAGCTCCCAAGGTGTTTGTCAACATCTGGGCCGTTATTGCAATGGGGCGTCTGCTGCTGCCCTCATTCAGACACCCCCTGCCTCGCCCGCCACCGTCCACCTGAAAGCAAAGGCAGGCCATCTGCTCCCCAGGCCCTCTGCCAGTGGAGATTTTGTCGATGGGCAAGTCTGCCAGAATGCTTGGTCTACCTCCCCACCCTCTGATTGTTTTCCGTCTGGCGTTTCTCCAAAGACAGCCGAAAGTAAGAGGTTAATCCGACCACAAAACCACAAAGGGTCCACAGAGCAGCATCCTGGGTAGGAATGACATTACTTCGATCAGCCTATAAGCTGCCAGCGTGTGAGGTAACATCCTTGCAGTGCATGCTGGGTAGGGTGACATTGCTGAGGCCCAGATTGAAACCCTATGGTTGGGGAATAGTTCACTTACTTAGTCTAAAGGTCGTGGGTTCAAGTCCCACTCCAGAGAATTGAGCCCGTTATCTAGGCCGACACTCCCACTGTCGGAGGCGCCGTCTTTCGGATGAGACGTTGAACCGAGGCCCCGTCTGCCCCTCTCAAGTGGCCAAAGGCAAAGATCCCACGGCCACTATTTCGAAGAAGAGCAGGGGAGTTCTCCCCGGTGTCCTGGGGCCAATATTTATCCCTCAACCAACATCACTAAAACAGATTATCTGGTCATTGTCACGTTGCTGTTTGTGGGATCTTGCTGTGCGCAAATTGGCTGCCGCGTTTCCTACATTACAACAGTGACTACACTTCAAAAAGTACTTCATTGGCTGTGAAGAGTTTTGGAACATCCTGAGATTGTGAAAGGCGCTATATAAATGCAAGTCTCTTTTTTTTTACAATTTATTTTTAACAAAACTAAAACCCTGTGTTAAATGTGATCCAATATGCGGATTTATATACAGATGTTGTGCCAATTTTCTCACCTCCGGAAAGCAATGACTCCTTGTCAGGGTGCTTCTGCCGAGGGGGCCATTCTTCAAGGTGTGACCCTCGACAGTGAGTGTGTTTGATTATTGTGGCATTAGAACCAAGTGTGACCCGTTCCTCACCCAATGCTCACGCCCGTGCACACCCAGTAGTGATCACTGATGGTGATCAGGGCCTTTGAACTCTGGCCGATTTTCCCTCCCCTAACCCACGGGTGCGGGGGCCAATTGTAACATCCCGCCCGCTCCTCCCCGATTGAAAGATGGCCATTTGGAGGACGATCACTCCACATTGTCCAGAATGCCATTGTTACTTTTCTAAAAGTCCTCATTTACCTCACCGTGATATTCCAATAATGGCCACTGTGCTGCTGACCTTGATCCTAACCTCAATTTTTCTTTCAGGTCCCTAAACCAATGGGAGTAATGAAAGGATTCTTACTCTTGTGGATGTTTGGGTTCAGACTCATGGCACCCACCTGCCCCCCAGTGGCACCACCCTGAGATTCCATACTGGCTGCTGTTGGACCCACACATTTACACTGAAGGCAGCATATCCCCAGCGGACTGAAGCAGTGTCGGGAATGGGGGAGGGAGGGGCAGGGATGATAAGAATTGAAATTATCCTCGGGGTTGGGCACAAGAACCCAAAGGCTACGCTCTTGGGGCCTAAGAAAGGACTCACCAACAAGCCTACCACCTCCCAGCTCAGTGGCCGTGTGTTCTACCCATCCTCAGGATGCTCGAGGAGGACGAGCACAGAGTATGGGTGTGAGGCTGGCCGCCCTGCGAGAGAGACGGGGCCCGGTGTGATGGCTGCATCAGAGGGGGAGAGAAGCTACATTGGTGATGGAGCAGCCATTTTCCAACCATCTTTGCGTTTCTTGTGGGCACTGTATTACGAGTCAAACACCTCACATCATTGGTGGAAACTTTCATATTTGGGGGGAGAGGGGGGAGGAATATAGAGGCCAAGATCCTACCTTTCACCGGTGAAAATTTGAAAACAATATCGATCGCAGGTGCCTCCGAGGACTCAGTCAGTAAGCTCACCGCCTAATGAGGAATTGGCCCACACAGGCTACGGAGGTCCCAACTGCAACATCTGGCCTGAGCTGAGCCAGCCAGTACCAGTCAGGGTAGCAGTAGGAGTGTTACAATGATCTTCACTGTGGTGGAGGTAGAAGTTAGCACCTTCAGCTGGGAGGGAGGGACGATTGGTGGTGGGGGAGAGGAATTAATGCAGTTACTTTCAAGACATGAACTATCCCTCACCCCAAACATGAGACAACAACTCCCAATGTTAATGTCGTATGTCTATTCTGTAGATAGGTTCAGCTTTGCATGGGTTATAATCCAACAGCTCAAACACATAGGAGTTGGGCTTGTAAAATATTTGAGATTTGAGATTTTGTCCCTTTCCCCACCAACTCCCAGCCTCAGGTGGTCCAATCGATTCGAGTTGGGTTTTTCGAACAAGTCCCACTGGTGGACCATACAATTCCTGCACAAGTAACTTGGTAGAGCAAGCGACACCTTAAGTGGACTGCCTCCCTCTCTCTGGAACCTCCTCCAGCCCTACAACCCTCCGAGATCTCTGCGCTCCTCCAATTCCGGCCTCTTGCGCATCCCCGATTTTCATCGCTCCACAATTGGCGGCCGTGCCTTCAGCTGTCTAGGCCTTAAAGTTCTGGAATTCCCTCCCTAAACCTCTCCACCTCTTTCTCCTCCTTTAAGACGCTCCTTAAAAACCTACCCCTTTGACTAAGCTTTTGGTCACCTGTCCTAATATCTCCTTCTGTGGCTCGGTGTCAAATTATTGTCTGATTTACGATCCTGTGAAGCGCCTTGGGACGTTTTACTACGTTAAAGGTGCTATATAAATGCAAGTTGTTGTTGTTGCAGTCTATCAACTGCTGAATGGGCACCGGGAGGGTGCAGGAATTGGGACACTCTTGTCCAGCCTACGAAGTAGAGATGAATAGGACCCACTGTGACTGAAACCTGATTAAATGCTAGCGCTGAAATCTTTGACATTGTTGCTTCCCCCCCCCCAATCCTGATCCCTCTTCCGGATTCCCAAACCTCCTTCTCCCAACGCCCCCTCCCCCCCAAACCCCCCTCCATCCCCGGCAATTTCTGGACTCAATTGAGGTTCTGAAACTGGGCACTAGACTCGCACGCCTAGGACAAGCTGCTCACGGTTACTGACTGCCGAAGAGTGAGGAGGAAATGAGAAGATCTGTTGAGCCTGGTTTCCTCTTTATTTACGGTCTCTCTCAGTCACAACGTAACAGGGTCACTCCCTGACCTCAGCCCAGCACCTGCTCCCATCAAGCTCATTTACAAACGATTCTCATTTCAAAACTCTCCACGATCTCGAGTTACTCAGATTGTAACCAAAGTGTGACTAAAACCACCAGGAGATTTTATTTACATTCCTGAGATCTCTCACATTGCCTCGCAAAGTTTGTTGGGAGCTGTGTGAGGAGGCGAGTGAGTGAATGAAGAGGCGAGTGAGTGAATGAAGAGGCGAGTGAGTGAATGAAGAGGCGAGTGAGTGAATGAAGAGGCGAGTGAGTGAATGAAGAGGCGAGTGAGTGAATGAGGAGGCGAGTGAGTGAATGAGGAGACGAGTGAGTGAATGAGATGACGAGCGAGTGAATGAGGAGACGAGTGAGTGAATGAAGAGGCGAGTGAGTGAATGAGATGACGAGCGAGTGAATGAGGAGGCGAGTGAGTGAATGAAGAGGCGAGTGAGTGAATGAGATGACGAGTGAGTGAATGAGGAGGCGAGTGAGTGAATGAGATGACGAGCGAGTGAATGAGGAGACGAGTGAGAGAATGAGGAAGTGAGTGAGTGAATGGGATGGCGAGTGAGTGAGTGAATGAGGAAGTGAGTGAGTGAATTAGGAAGTGAGTGAGTGAAGAGGAGACGAGCGAGTGAATGAGATGGCGAGTGAGTGAATGAGGAAGTGAGTGAGTGAATGAGGAAGTGAGTGAAGAGGAGACGAGTGAGTGAATGAGGAAGTTTTTTTTTGTTCGTTCATGGGATGTGGGCATTTATTGCCCATCCCTAATTGCCCTCGAGAAGGTGGTGGTGAGCCGCCTTCTTGAACCGCTGCAGTCCGTGTGGTGAAGGTTCTCCCACAGTGCTGTTAGGAAGGGAGTTCCAGGATTTTGACCCAGCGACAATGAAGGAACGGCCGATATATTTCCAAGTCGGGATGGTGTGTGACTTGGAGGGGAACGTGCAGGTGGTGTTGTTCCCATGTGCCTGCTGCTCTTGTCCTTCTAGGTGGTAGAGGTCGCGGGTTTGGGAGGTGCTGTCGAAGAAGCCTTGGCGAGTTGCTGCAGTGCATCCTGTGGATGGTACACACTGCAGCCACAGTGCGCCGGTGGTGAAGGGAGTGAATGTTTAGGGTGGTGGATGGGGTGCCAATCAAGCAGGCTGCTTTGTCCTGGATGGTGTCGAGCTTCTTGAGTGAGTGAATGAGGAGACGAGTGAGTTAATGAGGAGACGAGTGAGTGAATGAGGAGACGAGTGAGTGAATGAGGAGACGGGTTTGTGAGAGAGAATTAGTATGTGCAAAGCAAGCTCCCACATCAGCAATAAGATAATGACCAGACAATCTGTTTCAGTAACGTTGGTTGAGGGATAAATATTGGCCCAGGACACCGGGGAGAACTCCCCTGCTCTTCGTTGAAATAGTGGCCATGGGATCTTTTACGTCCACCTGAGAGGGCAGACAGGGCCTCGGTTTAACGTCTCATCCGAAAGACGGCACCTCCGACAGTGCAGCACTCCCTCAGTACTGCACTGGGAGTGTCGGCCTGGAATTTGCGCTCGAGTCTCTGGAGTGGGGACTTGAACTCAAAGACCTTCTGACTGAGAGGAGTGAGAGCTGCCCACCGAGCCACGGCGGACACCAGGCCGGTCAGGGCTCACTGGAGGCCTCAGAGAAAAGGCTGGCTGTGGGAGCCATGTGCACTTAAATCACGTAACATCCCACCTGAGTTTGCCAGACATCATCATGGTTCCATTATAAGTAAGAGACAACATTTGCCTGGTTGCAGATATGCAATGCACGAGCAAGTCACCTATTGCAGTCTGAAAGTTGCTTGTTATCAGGGTAACTTCAGATGTCTGTGGTTCGACTGATTTGCCAGACACCCAGTTAAAGATTTGCCCCAGATCTTTAAAAGGAAATCGGTGGTTTCCCCAACCTTTCAAATTATTCAGACTGTCGACAAAGTTGCTCAATAATTGACTCATTGGCAGCTAACAGGAAACAAAGCAGCATGGGAACTGGCTGAGTGCAGGTAGGACATGAAATGTCAATTTCCAACAACCTGCATTTATATAGCGCCTTTAACGTAGTAAAACGTCCCAAGGGGCTTCACAGGAGCGATTATCAGACAAAATTTGACACCGAGCCACATGAGACATTAGGACAGGTGACCAAAAGCTTGGTCAAAGAGGTAGGTTTTAAGGAGCGTCTTAAAGGAGGAGAGAGAGGGAGAGGTTTAGGGAGAGAATTCCAGAGCTTAGGGCCGAGGCAGCTGAAGGCACGGCCGCCAATGGTGGAGCAATGAAAATCAGGGATGCGCAAGAGGCCGGAATTGGAGGAGTGCAGAGATCTCGGAGGGTCGTAGGGCTGGAGGAGGTTCCAGAGACAGGGAGGGGGCGAGGGCCATGGAGGGATTTGAAAACAAGGATGAGATTTTTAAAACCTTGTTGGTTGCGGTCTAACAGACGGTCCCTTTAAGGCTCCCCCTCCTCCCCATCCCCCCATTAGGCCACAGAAGAGGCCTGGTTGGTTTATGCTGAGAAGCCACAGGTGGGAGAGGAAAATTGGGTCGACTTTCTCACACCCCTCCCCAACAGGAACATTAGGGCTTGTAAGTTTTTAAGGTGTTAAGTTTTTCTTGTTTGTTTCTGCTTTAACAATCACTATAGTCTGAGGAACAAAACCACGGATCTTAACAATTCAGAATTTGTATTTAATGATTTGGTGTATTAAAAAACTGAAAAATATATATTTTTTAATTTTGTTATTTGTAAGTGTTGTGTCTGGGTGACTCTACACGCTCATTAAAGTAGTGAAAGTTACAAAGACCGCGATGAAATCAAAACAGAAAATGCTGGAAACACTCAGCAAGTCAGGCGGCATCTGTGGAGAAAGAAACAGAGTTAATGTTTCAGGTCGAAGACCTTTCGTCAGAACTGGGAGAAGTTGAAGATTAAACTGTTTTTGAGCAAATACAGAGCGAGGGAAAGGGGGGAGGGGGAGGGAGGGAAGAGCTAAAGGGAAGGTCTGTGATAGGGTGGAGGGCAGAAGTGATTAAATAACAAAAGGGAAGATGGTGCGAGGCAGGGAGGGTGGGAATGGGACAGGTAAAGAAACAAGAGATGGGTCTGGAGGAGCTGTAAATGGCAGCAGCAGAACCATTCCCAGCACTCGCTGACCGAAAACATGGGAGCAGTGGTTATGATCTGAAGTTATTGATATCAGTGTTGAGGGGGTGCTGGTAATGGTTTTGATGTTGGACCCATTTTTTTGGACAGCGGGTGCTTAAATTGCACCCTTTGTGTTTCGAATCCACCCGTGATTACAGATATCGCCACGATGTTCAGTGTTCCTCAAAACACTGCTCTCGCTGCTTCCTGAGATCCACGATCAACGCCGTACACCGCCACGCACACCGCCACGCACACCGCCACGTACACCGCCACGCACACCGCCTCGCACACCGCCACGCACACCGCCACGTACACCGCCACGTACACCGCCTCGTACACCGCCACGTACACCGCCTCGCACACCGCTACGTACACCGCCACGTACACCGCCTCGCACACCGCCACGTACACCGCCACGCACACCGCCACGCACACCGCCACGCACACCGCCTCGCACACCGCCACGCACACCGCCACGTACACCGCCTCGCACACCGCCACGTACACCGCCACGTACACCGCCACGTACACCGCCACGTACACCGCCTCGCACACCGCCACGTACACCGCCACGCACACCGCCACGTACACCGCCACGCACACCGCCACGTACACCGCCACGTACACCGCCACGCACACCGCCACGTACACCGCCACGCACACCGCCACGTACACCGCCACGCACACCGCCACGCACACCGCCACGTACACCGCCACGTACACCGCCACGCACACCGCCACGTACACCGCCACGCACACCGCCACGTACACCGCCTCGCACACCGCCACGCACACCGCCACGCACACGGCCACGCACACCGCCACGCACACCGCCACGTACACCGCCTCGCACACCGCCACGTACACCGCCACGTTCACCGCCACGTACACCGCCACGTACACCGCCACGCACACCGCCACGCACACCGCCACGCACACCGCCACGCACACCGCCACGCACACCGCCACGTACACCGCCACGTACACCGCCTCGCACACCGCCACGCACACCGCCACGCACACCGCCATATACACCGCCACGCACACCGCCACGCACACCGCCACGCACACCGCCACGTACACCGCCACGTACACCGCCACGCACACCGCCACGCACACCGCCTCGCACACCGCCACGCACACCGCCACGCACACCGCCACGCACACCGCCACGCACACCGCCACGCACACCGCCACGCACACCGCCACGCACACCGCCACGTACACCGCCACGCACACCGCCACATACACCGCCACGCACACCGCCACGCACACCGCCACGTACACCGCCACGCACACCGCCACGCACACCGGCACGCACACCGCCACGCACACCGCCACGTACACCGCCATCTACACCGCCACGCACACCGCCTCGCACACCGCCATGCACACCGCCACGCACACCGCCACGCACACCGCCACGCACACCGCCACGTACACCGCCACGTACACCGCCACGCACACCGCCTCGCACACCGCCACGTACACCGCCACGCACAACGCCACGTACACCGCCTCGCACACCGCCACGCACACCGCCACGCACACCGCCACGCACACCGCCACGCACACCGCCACGTACACCGCCTCGCACACCGCCACGCACACCGCCACGTACACCGCCTCGCACACCGCCACGTACACCGCCACGTTCACCGCCACGTACACCGCCACGCACACCGCCACGCACACCGCCACGCACACCGCCACATACACCGCCACGCACACCGCCACGTACACCGCCACGTACACCGCCACGCACACCGCCACGCACACCGCCACGTACACCGCCACGCACACCGCCACATACACCGCCACGCACACCGCCACGCACACCGCCACGCACACCGCCACGCACACCGCCACATACACCGCCACGCACACCGCCACGCACACCGCCTCGCACACCGCCACGTACACCGCCTCGCACACCGCCACGCACACCGCCACGTACACCGCCTCGCACACCGCCACGCACACCGCCACGCACACCGCCACGCACACCGCCACGTACACCGCCACGCACACCGCCACGCACACCGCCACGTACACCGCCACGCACACCGCCACGTACACCGCCACATACACCGCCACGCACACCGCCTCGCACACCGCCACGCACACCGCCACGTACACCGCCACGCACACCGCCACGCACACCGCCACGCACACCGCCATATACACCGCCACGCACACCGCCACGTTCACCCTCTCGACAACACCGACTCAATCTATTTCAGAGTTACCCTGGTCCTCAGTTCCATTTCATCCTTTGCCCCATCCAGCGCTTTAACAAAAAGCTTTTTTTCTTCCTTTCAGGTGTCCAGGACCACAAGATTCAATGACCAACGCCCCTCTCCATCCTTCTTCCCCTTCACTTTCCTCTGACCCCATCCCTCCCTCC
This sequence comes from Heptranchias perlo, assembly GCF_035084215.1. Lineage (NCBI taxonomy): Eukaryota > Metazoa > Chordata > Chondrichthyes > Hexanchiformes > Hexanchidae > Heptranchias > Heptranchias perlo. The sequence continues at coordinate 2,480,748 of NC_090365.1, read as the reverse complement.
AATCTCACCCTTTGTCGTGTTTTCACTGTCCCCTCTGACCTTCCCCTCTCTGACCCCGAACAATCAGTCCTCATCCCTTACGCCCCCACCTCAATGAATTTCGAGCTCGACGCGATGCCGAGCTCTTCTTCTGTCGCCTTCGCCTCTGCTCCCACTGCTTTGGCCGGGAGTCTTCCCCCCGCACAGCGGACCCTTTCTCCTGCCTTCAGAGTTGTCGTTCCATCTGGACCCCTCCCTCTGGCCTCTTACCCTCTCTTGATCTTTTCATTGTGAACTGCCGGCGTGACATCGGCCATCTCAAGTTCTCTGCTCCCCTCACTCACTCTAACCTCCCTCCCTCTGAACTCGCAGCACTCCGTTCCCTCAGGTCCAACCCTGATATTGTCACTAAACCTGCTGACAAGGGCGGTGCTGTTGTTGTGAGGCGAACAGACCTCGACCCTGCGGAGGCTGAACGCCAACTCTCCGACACCTCCCCCTACCTCCCCCTGGACCATGACCCCACCGCCAAACATCAAGCCATAGTTTCCCAGACCGTCACTGACCTCATCTCCTCTGTAGATCCTCCCCCCACGGCCTCCAACCTCATAGTGCCCCTAACCCCACACAGCCTGCTTCTACCACCTTCTCAAGATCCACAAACAGGGCTGCCCTGAGAGACCCATCGGTTCAGCCTGTTCTTGCCCCATGGAACTTATTTCTTCCTATCTTGACTCTATTTTTTCTCCCCTTGTCCAGTCTCTTCCAACCTACATCCACGACTCTTCTGACGCCCTCTGCCACTTCAACAGTTTCCAGTTCCCTGGCCCTAACCGTCTCCTTTTCACCATGGACGTCCAGTCCCTCGACACCTCCATCCCCCACCAGGACGGCCTGCGGGCCCTCCGCTTCTTCCTTGAACAGAGGCCCAACCAGTCCCCGTCCATTTTTTGTGGTGATGGGGCTTCACAGATTGGCTTTCGAAATGGAAGTCAGTTAGGAAGAGAGATTAGGAGATGTGGAGTGAAGCTTGCCTGACGAGATGGTTTTTGTGAAGGTTTAAAAGGTGGAGAAGCAGAAAAATCCAGGGAGAGTGTTCCGGAAAGTAGGAGAGAGGTGACTGAAGGCTCTGCCACCAATGGTTGGACAAAGGAGTGGGCCACGGTTGCCAACCCTCCAGGATTGTCCTGGAGGTTCCAGGAATTGGACATTAATCTCCAGGACACTGCTGCGAGCAACATCCTGGGAGATAAATCATAGGGGCATTAAAAAAAGTTTTTTTTCTTCATTTTCCTTCAAAACTTTCATTTATTAGTTATAAAAATATTGAAGATGGGGAAGAAAGGCGGTTCGAGGTCATGTGATGAAACCTCCAGGAATACGTCCGACCAGAGTTGGCAACCCTCGGGTTGGAATGAATAGAAGGCCAGAATCTGAAGAAAGGAGCTTTTAGAGGGGATTATAGGGCTGGAGGAAATTGCTGATAAGGTGGGACAAGGCCGTGGAAGAATTTATGAACAACAACAATCCACCCTCCGTTAACTTCAGCTCGCCCAAAGCTCTGCTGCCCGTATCCTAACTCCGCCCCCTGTGCTCGCTGACCTACATTGGCTCCCGGTCTGGCAACTCATCGATTTTAAAATTCCCATCTTCGTGTTCAAATCCCTCCGTGGCCTCGCCCCCTCCCTATCTCTGGAACCTCCTCCAGCCCTACAACCCTCCGAGATCTCGGCGTTGCTCCAATTCTGGCCTCTTGTGCAATCCCCCACTATTGGCGGCCGTGCCTTCAACCATCTAGACTCTAAGCTCTGGAATTCCCTCCCTAAACCTCTCTGCTCCTTTAAGACGCTCCTTAAAACCTACCTCTTTGACCAAGCTTTTAGTCACCTGTCCTAATCTCTCCTTTGGCTCGGTGTCAATTTTGTGTCTGATTACGCTCCTGTGAAGCACCTTGGGACATTTTGGTACATTAAAGACGCTGTATAAATGCAAATTGTTGTTAAATTTAATGTCATTGGGAGACGGGGAGCCAGTGACGGCCATACACAGACATAACTAAGAAACACGGCCTTTAGAACAGAGAGTTTGGATCCTTATTGAGAAACTGGAGCAGGTTTTGGGTTCTTTAACCAAGTCCAGATTTATTGGCACTTTGACTCTCGCCTGTAGCCTGAGACGAGCTATGTGAGCAGCCGTTTGGAGTTTCGGGTCTGTTAATTTCCAGCGGCACAAATTACATGCAGATTTCTGTTGTCGTTACTTCATGAAAAAGATCGAAGATAATTCTCACCCAAAAGGTCAGATCAGTATCACATCATTTCCTCTAAGAGGCGTTTACAGGCTGGAATTGAAACTGAGAGAGACCAATTCAAGAATGGGCAGGGAGTGTGGGGGAGGGGTTCACAAGAGCTGGATGTGTCAATCACAGTAGTAGGAACATAGGAACAGAAGGAGGCCATTCAGCCCCTCGATCCTGTTCCGCCATTCAATTAGATCATGGCTGATCTGTACCTCAACTCTATTTGCCCACCCTGGCTCCATATCCCTCGAGGGTGCTACCTGACCTACTTTCAGGGCCACTATTGCACGGTGACTGAATAAGTGAAATTCCGTTATTTATTCCGAGTTCCACCCTCCATAAACCTGATCCGTAATCAGTTCCTTTGATGTTTGGGTTGGGAGGAGCACTCCTGAAATTGAAACTCTTGTGTGTGAGAACTTCATGAATCACAGAACTTTCTGTCATCGAACGGAATCCAGTGATTATTCATCAGGATGTTACCTGAGATGAAGAGATTTGGTTGTGATGACAGACTGGAAAAACTTGGGTTTTGTTCCCTGGAGATGAGAAGATTAAGGGGTGACCTAACTGAGTTCTTTAAAATATTTCCTCTAGCAGGGGAACCGATAACAAGGAGACAAAGTCTTACAGTTTGCACGAGGCCAGTTAAAAGGGAGCTTCTCGTAAAAGTCTTCACACTAAGAGACGTGAGAATATGCAATGTACTGACCCAACAGCCCATAGGTGCAGAGACAATTGAGGCTTTTAGATGGGAGACAGGAAATTGACAGTTAAATCACTGGTCAGGCCTCAGCTGGAATATTGTGTCCAATTCTGGGCACCGCACTTTAGGAAGGATGTCAAGGCCTTGGAGAGGGTGCAGAGGAGATTTACTAGAATGGTCCCAGGGATGAGGGACTTCAGTGATGTGGAGAGACTGGAGAAGCTGCGATTGTTCTCCTTAGAGCAGAGAAGGTTAAGGGGAGATTTAATAGAGGTGTTCAAAATTATGAAAGGTTTTGATAGAGTAAATAAGGAGAAACTGTTTCCAGTGGCAGAAAGATCGGTAACCGGAGGACACAGATTTAAGATAATTGGCAAAAGAACCAGAGGGGGGAGATGAGGAGAAATTTCTTCATGCAGCGAGTTGTTATGATCTGGAATGCGCTGCCTGAAAGGGCGGTGGAAGCAGATTCAATAATAACTTTCAAAAAGGGAATCGGATAAATACTTCAAGGGGCAAAAAACACAGGCAGAAATTGAAAGAGTACGTCACGGGACAGACGGTAGGTGATTGGTTGGTGAGTATTGGTGAGTATCACTTTTTTTTCTCTCTAAGTTAGGGCAGGGGTTTAATTAAGAGCTTAAATCGATAACTTAAACTAGATAAATGAATGAGTTAATAAAACTAAGAATAGCGAGAGATTAAAATCTCTAATAAAGTAAATAAATAAATTCTGGTTCGACAAGCGATGCCAAGGTAGGTGGTGTGTTGTAACAGTGGTACGTGGGAGTTGGTGGAGAGCAGCGAGATCCCCGGCAGTAAGTGTCTGCAGCTCGAGGGACTTCGGCTCAGAGTTGTTGAGCTGGAGTCTGAGCTGCAGACATTGCGATGCATCCGGGAGGAGAAGAGTTACCTGGACACTTTGACCCAGGAGGCAGTCGCATCCCTTAGATTAGGTAGTAGTTTAGATTCGTTCAGTGGTCAGGGAGAGGAGGGTGTGACTGAGAGTCAGGCAGGAAAGGGGTCCCAGGATCTAGTGATGGAGGAACCTCAACCCTTGACCTGGTCTAACAGGTACGAGGTACTTGCTACCTGTATGGATGAGAGCAAAGACTACAGGGAGGATGGGCAAACTGACCACGGCACTGTGGTACAGGAGGCCATTCATGTAGGGGGGAGTAAAAAGGAATGAGATAGTGGTAGGGCATTGTATTGTCAGAGGGATAGACACTCTTCTCTGCAGTTGCGACCGAGTGTTCCGAAGGCTGTGTTGCCTACCCAGTGCCAGAGTTAAGGACATCTCCTCCCATCTGGAAAAGGACTTACAGCATGAGGGGAAGGATCCAGTTGTTGTGGTCCACATAGGAACAAACGACATAGGTAGAACTAGGAATGAGATTCTGCCAAGACAGTTTGAGGAGCTAGGGTCTAAATTAATAAGCAGAACCTCAAAGGTAATAATCTCTGGATTACACCCTGAGCCACAAATTGGCATCAGGTCAAACAGATCAGAGAGTTAAATGTGTGGCTCAAAGAGTGGTGTGGGAGACGGGGGTTTCGATTCATGCGGCACTGGCACCAGTACTGGGGAAAGAGGGAGCTGTTCCATTGGGACGGGCTTCACTTAAACCGGGCTGGGACCAGCATCCTGGCGATTCGAATAACTCGGGCTGCAGATAGGGCTTTAAACTAAAAAGGGTGGGGGAGGGGTCAGGCGAGGGGAAATTTAGAAATCTAATGAGAAAAGTCAAGGCCACAGAGCCATGTAGTGATTTGGGTAAAGATAAGCAGAGTGTGGCAGGAAGGGACAGAGAGTGTAACGGTAAAAGTGCATCAGCAAGAAAGGTCAAAGCAGGAAAAAAGTCAAAATTAAAGGCTCTTCATCTGAATGCACGGAGCATTCGTAACAAGATCGAGGAATTATTTGCACAAATTGAGAGAAATGGGTTTGATCCAATCACCATTACAGAGACATGGTTGCAAAGTGACCAAGACTGGGAACTAAATATTCCAGGGTACATGACATTTAGAAAAGACAGGCAGAATGGAAAAGGAGAGGGTGTAGCCCTAATAATAAAGGATGACATAAGGACAGTGGTGAGAATGGATCTTGGCTCAGAGGATCAGGAAATAGAATCAGTCTGGGTGGAAATAAGAAATAACAAGGGGCAGAAAACACTGGTGGGAGGAGTTTATAGGCCCCCGAATAGTGGCTATACCGTTGGACAGAGTATTAATCATGAAATAATAGGAGCTTGTAACAAAGGTAATGCAGTCATCATGGGGAACTTTAATCTTCATATAGACTGGGCAAATCAAATCGGCAAAGGTAGTTTGGAGGACGAGTTTGTGGAATGTATTCGAGACGGTTTCCTAGAGCAATACATCACAGAACCAACCAGGGAACAGGCTATTTTAGATCTTGCATTGTGTGATGGGACAGGTTTAATTAGTGATCTCACAGTAAAGGATCCTCTGGGGAAGAGTGATCATAATATGATAGAATTTCACATTGAGTTTGAGAGTGACGTACTTAAGTCCCAAACTAGAGTATTAAACTTAAATAAAGCCAATTATAAAGGTACGAGGGGCGAGTTGGCTAAGGTAGGTTGGGAAATTAAATTAAAGGGTATGATGGTTGAAAAGCAATGGAAAACATTTAAAGAAATATTTCAATATTCTCAACAAATATACATTCCATTGAGAAATAAAAACTCCACGGGAAAAGCGATCCACCCGTGGCTAACTAAAGAAGTTAAGGAACATAATGGACACAATTTTAATATGCCGGCAGGAAGAGTCCGCGGTGAGGGGGCAGGAGGTGATTTGCGGGCGCCAAACCCAGAAGGGAAGTAGGCGGGTTGCAACCACAACCCTAATGAGGCCAATCAAAGCCTCTTCCGGGTTTCGCACCCGGCATCCAGCCTGATTGACAGACTGGCTGCTGATAGGAGCTGCACATCGGGGGGGGGGGGAAAGAGTGGGAGAGAGAGAGACCTCATCGACAGTTAGGATAGAGATGGGAGGGGAGGGCAACAAAGATTAGAGAGGAGACATCGGACATCGGGATTAGAGGCCAGACAGCGGACATTGGGATCAGAGTGGGTGAGGGGGAGGGTCCAGGCAACATTGTTCATTTAATTTGTTTGCAACAGGAAATGTAATTTTATTTAATTTTGTTTTGTTTATTTTTTCACTGATCCGGCCCTGGTTTCACCAGGCGTGAATGGGAAGCCGTGGGAAAGCCGCCCAGGTAACGTTAAAATCTTTTTAACTATCCAAAACGCCAAAAATAAACGACCTTAAGTACTTCAATGAGATACATTTGCTCCTTTAAATATCGGCCCGCCTGATTTAAGTGGGGGTGGGACTTCCTGGTGACTGTACGCACACAGATTTGCCCGAGTCTCATTCAGAAATGAGTGGGTTCCAGCCGGGAGGTCTGCCCACGCCCAAAAACAGCGATTTTGATTGCCCCCCTCCCCAACCCACCCGTTTTTCCCTTTTAAAATCGTGCCCAATATGATTAGGCAGAGTCAACATGGTTTTATGAAAGGGAAATCGTGTTTGACAAATCTGTTAGAGTTTTTTGAGGATGTAACTGGCAGGTAGATAAAGGGGAACCAGTGGATGTCGTATATTTGAATTTTCAAAAGACATTCGATAAAGTACCACTCGAAAGGTTGTTACACACAGTAAGGGCCCATGGGGTTGGGGGTAATATATTAGCATGGATAGAGGATTGGTTAATGGACAGAAAACAGAGAGTAGGGATAAACGGCTCTTCCTTAGGTTGGCAGGCTGTAACTAGTGGGGTGCCGCAGGGATCAGTGCTCGGGCCTCAGCTATTTACAATCTATATTAATGACTTAGATGAAGGGACCGAGTGTAATGTATCCAAGTTTGCTGATGATACAAAGCTAGGTGGGAAAGTAAGCTGTGAGGAGGACACAAAGAGTCTGCAAAGGGATATAGACAGGTTAAGTGAGTGGGCAAGAAGGTGGCAGATGGAGTATAATGTGGGGAAATGTGAGATTGTTCACTTTGGTAGGAAGGATAGAAAAACAGAATATTTTTTAAATGGTGAGAAACTATTAAATGTTGGTGTTAAGAGAGACTTGGGTGTCCTTATACACGAAACACAGAAAGTTAACATGCAGGTACAGCAGGCAATTAGAAAGGCAAATGGTATGTTGGCCTTTATTGCAAGGGGGTTGGAGCACAAGAGGAAGGAAGTCTTGCTACAGTTGTACAGGGCTTTGGTGAGACTCCTTCTGGAATACTGTGTACAGTTTTGGTCTCCTTACCTAAGGAAGGATATACTTGCCTTAGAGGAGATGCAACAAAGGTTCACTAGATTGATTCCTGGGATGAGAGGGTTGTTCTATGAGGAGAGGTTGAGTAGAATGGGCCTATACTCTCTGGAGTTTAGAAGAATGAGAGATGGTCTCACTGAAACATATAAGATTCTGAGGCGGCTTGACAGGGGCAGATGCTGAGAGGCTGTTTCTCCTGGCTGAAGAGTCTAGAACTAGGGGGCATAGTCTCGGGATAAAGGGTCAGCCAATGAGGAGGAATTTCTTCACTCAGAGGGTTGTGAATCTTTGAAATTCTCTACCCCAGAGGGCTGTGGATGCTCAGTCGTTGAGTATATTCAAGACTGAGATTGATGGATTTTTGGACCCTAAGGGAATCAAGGGATATGGGGATCGGGCGGGAAAGTGGAGTTGAGGTCGAAGATCAGCCATGATCTTATTGAATGGCGGAGCAGGCTCGAGGGGCCGAATGGCCGACTCCTGCTCCTATTTCTTATGTTCTTATAGCTCTTTGAAAGAGCCGGCACAGGCCCGATGGGCTGAATGGCTCTCTTCTGTGCTGTATCATTCCATGATTCTAATGACTTGGGAAGTAAGTGCCTTAAGGAATTATGGAGAAAGGATGGGAATTTGTGATTTAAAGGGAAACAGCAGATGTGGCTAACAAAATGGCGGACCGGTTTTTGATAGTCTGACTGGCCCAACCCATTCTCCTATCGAGCAGTCCCTCTGGAATCGCACCGAGTAACAGAAAGGATAAACTTCAAACCAATAATTTATTTTTTAAAAATGACCCTTTATTTAGCCACATTAGAAAGAGACAGCAGGGACAACTCAGTATTTTATTTCACGTTATTCACACCGAGGCACGTTACCAAGGCTACGCCTTACTCAACATATATAAATTAAATAAAGCTAGAGCAAAGTACAACTTAGTAGCGAGCCCTGGCAGGCCTCAACTGAAAGAAAGAAAGAAAGAGAAAAAAATAAAGGATATGGGACACAGAGCTTCGATCTCATGCGGAATCAGAGAGCCCGATCCTTAAGTTGTCTTCATCGTAGAATCAGACAGGGTGGAAGGAGGCCATTCGGCCCATCGTGCCTGTGCCGGCTCTTTGAAAGAGCTATCCAATTAGTCCCACTCCCCCTGACTAAAGTGACTGAATTAAGGTCAAATTCCATCTTTGATCGAATGGGATTTCTGGATTTTTTTAAAACAGTTAATCGGGAATCACTTTCTGAGATTCCGTCCCCGTTTCTGAGATAAAGAAACAGTAAGTCTTGTTCATGAATGAACAGTTCAAACAGATGATGGATGTTACTTAAACTATTACGAGGAGTATGAAAGGAACCTGGTGAAAGGGCTCACAGGGTCGACTTAACAGCTCCTGCAACATAAAAGATATTGATAACATTGCTTTAAGGGTGTTTTGAGATCTCTGCTTCCTGTCAAGATGGATATAAAAGATCTATAAGCTTTGCTTGAATAAGTAGAGAGAGTAGCATCAGACCCATTGTGCAAAGAACACACAGAGGCATGAAATAAAAGGACTCTGCTGTTTCTTTGTTAACATATCTCCATAAAAGACCATGCAAACTCGCTACAGGGTAAATGCAGTGTTCCTAAGCTCCCAGCCGGGAGCCTCACTCAACGGGAGCACTGGTTCCAAAATAGGGTTAAAATACTGCTAAAACCACTGACTACTCCTGTCGTGTGAGACTCCCACCGGGAGCACTGAATTTACCGTTACATTTTAAACTTGTATTTTGTTTCTCAGTCTTCCACATGGACCGTTTTATGAAACATCTCTTTGCGGGAGTTTAAAGGGGGTATTTAATCCCAGTGAGATTTCATTTGTTGCACTTTCTTTTCTGTTCTTGACTTTTCCAGTATTTTCATGAAGTTCTCTTTGCATTTCTGGCTGAGCAGCAGAATTCCGAGATAAAAATCCCTCAGATAGAACTTGAAAGGAATTCCGATTTTTTTCAAACATTATACAATAGTAAATGGGATGACAAATGTATTCCCTCGAGTGTAGGAGATTAAGGGGTGATCTAATCGAGGTGTTTAAGATGATTAAAGGTGTTGATCGGGTAGATAGAGAGAAACTATTTCCTCTGGTGGGGGGGGGCGGGGAGTCCAGAACAAGGGGGCATAGCCTTAAAATTAGAGCTAGGCCGTTCAGGGGTGATGTCAGGAAGCATTTCTTCACACAAAGGAGAGTGGAAATCTGGAACTCTCTCCCCCAAAAAGCTGTTGAGGCTGGGGGTCAATTGAAAGTTTCAAAAATGAGATTGATAGATTTTTGTTGGGTAAGTGGGTATTAAGGGTTACAGAACCAAGGTGGGTAAATGGAGTTAAGATACAGATCAACCATGATCTAATTGAAAGGTGGAACAGGCTCGAGGGGCTGAATGGCCTCCTCCTGCTCCTATGTTCCTATGAAGGGACTAGTCATTTCAAACATGGTCCTTTTGCCTCTGTGATTGGTGGGTCGAAAGTCCCCTCTCTCTGCTAGCTGCAGATCTCATAAGAGAAATGGGTTTGTATCATCTCAACTCATTTCCTAGTAGGTGTGGGTCTACAGTCGAAAATTGGCCAAAAGATGACATAAATACGTACATGGTTTGACACGAAACAGACACTGAATTATCAAGCTCACTCATAGAAGATGCCTGGGGTGGGACATTGAACTGTCATACTGGTGCAACAGGGGGTGCCCTCTCTGCGATTGGGGGACTGGAGTGCAGAGAGCATCCAACTCGTGCTCTATCTGACCTGCAAGTGTTTGTTGGAACAGTATAGTTGGGAGTTTGACTCTGCATTTAATGGGCTGTAACTGAGGGTACGAAACAGATCTTGGGTATTCTGATTTAAAATGTATTCACCAGTGCGGCAACAGAACTTTCCAATCCACATGCGCACAAAACTCAAACCAGAAAAACCAGCAAGGAAGAGATATAAACCAAAATGGTTCTGAGTCGGGAGGTCTTTGAGAGCTAGTTTAACAGGGCTCAGCTCAGCGGCCAAAGGTTTCCTCTCCTCCCTGTCCCTTTTGTTGCCTTTGGTCTGAGTATTCCAGTTAATGCCGAGCTTAATGAGGTGCTTTTATTGGGTTGGGCAAGGATTGGGTTTGAAGAATTCTTCTGGGATTAGATCACTGAAACTCCTGTGGTTCCTCCTATTTTCCAGAGATATTTTTATATTTAGTAACGTCATTCCTAGAGAAACAAACTGGTCGAATTCTCCACCCAGTCCGCCGCTGATCCACAGACCAAAATGGCTTCCAGGTTCAATTACAGGTCTGCACTGAGTTTGTGGATCATAGGGTGCGAGTACTAGAATTGGCCTGAGCCAGGGAGTGGGAACTATCGCCTGACTGCGATCCAGTGACACCTCCCCTACCCCCAACTCCCCCCACCACGACTGACACGTGTGCGGGATGTGGTTGAAGCCTGAGGCCGGGCACAGTCGTCCCCCTGCCCTTCCTCACCGCCAACTGGTGTCACACTGAGCCACGCAGAAAAGGAAGTCGCCTGTTCAGTCTGTGCCCATCTCACTTTGGGCAGCAGTCGAACTGTTAAAATTGGTCTCGGTGGCCCTCGGGAATAGGGGTAGAGGGGAGATTTAACTGGCCTTCCAATCCCTGATCACCAACCAGTGACCCCCTGCTGGTAAGGGCAGGTGTTGAGGACAGGCTCGGGCTTGTTTGAATAGTCTCCTGACCATCGCTGTCTAGAATGGGAGGGGAAGGGTCCCTGAAAACTAATAAACCACTTATCAGTGGTGATAACACTGCTGTTTTATATATATGTATATATATATATTTATATATATTATAATATAAAATGGTTTAAGTAGATTTGAAACTATTTACAAAAGAAATTATTACAGTTTTATAATTTATTGTCCTGGCCCCAGATCTTAGTACTAAACAGTGAAAGTCTTTTTGTACATTCGATGGGCTATGCAAAGGATGGTCAGTTATTAATCGTAGGACTATTGCACAATTCCAGCGCCCTTCAAACGGACCAAGTGAAGGGGTTTCACAGCTCTGGATTGTCTGAGGTGTCCACGGTTACCTTGATGAAAATCGTGTCGTCCTTTATGTAACGGTGCGTCTCGTTCTCCAGCACCGTCTGAGTCATGAAGAGGGGGCAGCCAGACGCAACGTTCATTTCCGTCAGGGGCACCCTGAAACTGCTACTGTTGGGGTCTGGTTTGAATATGTCCGACACGTGCATCTTGCATGGACCTTGGTCCAGTAAGGTGAGTGTCACCTTCTGCTTGAAAGGCCAGGGCAGCAGTGGGTCGTACTCCCCTCGCATTACCACAAAGAACAGCGACAGGTGGGTCCCCTTACCCATCCCGTCCCCATTGAGGTACACCCTGGCACACATCTTGTAACCAAAGGAGCTGGTGTAGAACGGCTGGCTGTAGAGGGACAGCGTCGTCCCGGAGACCGCCTCCCGCTTCCGCCGTGCGTAGTCCCGGATTTTCCAAATCAGCCTGCCGTTGTAGCTTGCCGTTTCCAGCACCTGGAAATGCAGGTCGATCTCAGCCAGTCGCACTTCATGGACACTCAGCATGTTGTCGTGTTGGGCGACTTGGTGCTCGACCGACACTGAAACAGAAACCGAGGATATTTTACTTCCCATAGCCTCGCTGCGTTAAAACCCACAAAAAAGGGAGCCCTGATGACTGGGCTGGTTTAAAATCCAAGCTTAAACGTCACCTAATCAACCTCATCTACTTTTCTACTCTTTCCAGCCGTGGCTCAGTGGGTAGCACTCTCTCCTCTGAGGCAGAAGGTCATTGGTTCAAGTCCCACCTCCAGGGTGATGCTCTCAGCGCAGGACTGAGGGAGTGCTGCACTGTCGGAGGTGCCATCTTTCAGATGAGACGTTAAACTGAGGCCCCGTCTGCCCTCTGCAGTGGATGTAAAAGATCTGATGGCCTCTATTTCGAAGAAGAGCAGGGCAATTCTCCCCATTGCCCTGGGGCCAATATTTATCCCTCAACCAACATCACTAAAAAAGCAGATTATCTGGTCGTTATCACATTGCTGTTTTTGGGATCTTGCTGTGCCCAAATTGTCTGTTGCGTTTCCTACATTACAACACTTTAAAATTGGCTGTAAAATAAAATTGGCTGTATAGCGCTTTGGGACATCCTAAGGTCATGAAAGGCACTATATAAATGCAAACTCTTTCTTTCTTTCTTTCCCATCTTTCAAAGTTCAAAGAGTGCGAATGAGACAGAAGGTAAGTTGTAGCAGATGGGGAGAGAAAGAGAGAGAAAAAATGAGAGCGAGAAAGAGAAAGAGAGAGAGAGAGAGAATAAAAATAAGGTCTGCCAATTACTCCTTCTGGGATTCATAATTTCCTATGAGAAGTGTAATGGGATCACGATCCAATAAAGCAACCATCTGTTTTTACCATCCTTTCTTGTGATAAAGTATCTAGCCTCTGCTCAGCACTCACTCCCAAAGGCGAGACCCAAATTGGGAACTTAATTTGTCCTAGGTCAAAGGACCGATCCTTCATCCTACTACTCTGCAACACGAGATCTTCACGCACCAACAGCATGCATCATCAGATCAAACATTTCACTCTTCAAAATCAATGACTATCAACCTCCCACACCTCTGAACTACATCCATGATAGGGCACAAAATGTGGAACGGTCATAAACAAAACATGGACTGGGTCTCGCCCCAGACAGGGAAAGGAATGCAACATAACCAAGCGTCCCTTCAACTCCACTGAACTCACCTGGGCCACTGTTGCCTCTATAGAGACATGGTGTGCTTTGGCCATTTTCTAGAGTTGACATCCTGCTGGACAAGTTGTCCGTACTATATTTTACGAACAGAATGTCTCGCTTTAAATTCTCCTCTAACTTGCATCTCTCCAACAGCTCATGTTCAACCTGACGCAACTTGTCGGCGTGCATGGCCAGTGTTTTCTGCAACAGAAAATAGATTTTGCCACTGTTTAATTGTCACATGACAACTGTTCCATTGATGACAGTTGGGTTGGACTGTGCTACCGGGACAGTAACAGTAAATATGATTGGTTAAGCTTGCTCCATGGCCAAGTTTACTGTGCGGAACTGACCTGCGATTGGTTGAGTTTGCTGTATTGACCTGACTTGTGCTTGGTTGAGCTGGCAATGTCGTAACTGACCTGTGATTGGTCGATTTTGCTGGGTGGAACTGACCTGTGATTGGTTGAGATGGTTGTATTGACCTGACCTGTGATTGGTTGAGAGGGCAGTATGGAACTGACCTGTGATTGGTCGATTTTGTTGTGTGGCACTGACCTATGATTGGTTGAGTTGGCAATGTGTAACTGATCTGCGATTGGTTGAGATGGCAATGTGTAACTGATTTGTGATTGGTCGATTTTGCTGTGTGGCCTTGACGTGTGATAGGCTGAATTGAATGTTTTGTTATTTAACTGACCTGTGATTGGTTCAGTTTTATATCACTTCTGTTTACTGATTGGCTCGTTAAAGACATTTCTTTCTCCATTTTCTGAATTTGACTGGACAACTTTTGTAATGCAGTCATCTTCTCTTTCACCTCACTCTCAAGTTCTGAGACCTGGGGGTAAAACAAAAGGCTTTTTAAGGCGGCTTCCAATCCATAGAAGATTACAGACATTTTTACACAGTCAACCCCTACCTTTTAATAGCTGCATTGATCGATACCCTCTTTCCCAGAATGGTGTTCCACCTAAAACAAAATGGAGGGGTTTGGGGGATGGAATAAGGAAATCAGACAGTTTGTTGTTTTTGGTGCAGTTTAGAGTAGGAAAGACCCCAATGGTGCAGAACTTGAACTCTGAACTGTGGTTCAAACCAAACTGAACCAATCAGAGCCTATGTATTGATCATGTCTTTCTCAAATTAAATCAGCTAGGTTTATGTTGCCATTCACCAAGATTGAACCTCACGTCTGAATTTTAGTTTCACTCTCTCTGCTTGCTTCATTTTCTCCTTTTATTGTTGCCAGTTCTTTATCTTCCTGCTTTCTTTCAACTTATTCCAAAATTCAGAAATCTGGGAATGGAAAAGCTTGGGGAGGAGGGATGGTAGGGACCTGGGAATGGAGGAGGATGGTTAGGGCTTGGTAATAGAGCAGGGTGGTAGGGACCTGGGAACGGAGGGAGGCGCCTGGGAACGGAGGGAGCAGGGTGGTAGGGACCTAGGAACGGAGGGAGGCGCCTGGGAACGGAGGGAGGAGGGAGGCGCCTGGGAACGGAGGGAGGCGCCTGGGAACGGAGGGAGGAGGGAGGCGCCTGGGAACGGAGGGAGCAGGGTGGTAGGGACCTGGGAACGGAGGGAGGCGCCTGGGAACGGAGGGAGGAGGGAGGCGCCTGGGAACGGAGGGAGGAGGGAGGCGCCTGGGAACGGAGGGAGGAGGGAGGCGCCTGGGAACGGAGGGAGGAGGGAGGCGCCTGGGAACGGAGGGAGGAGGGAGTCGCCTGGGAACGGAGGGAGGAGGGAGGCGCCTGGGAACGGAGGGAGGAGGGAGGCGCCTGGGAACGGAGGGAGGAGGGAGGCGCCTGGGAACGGAGGGAGGAGGGAGGCGCCTGGGAACGGAGGGAGGAGGGAGGCGCCTGGGAACGGAGGGAGGGGGTAGGAGCCTGGGAACGGAGGGAGGGGGTAGGAGCCTGGGAACGGAGGGAGGGGGTAGGAGCCTGGGAACGGAGGGAGGGGGTAGGAGCCTGGGAATGGAGGGAGGAGGGATGCGCCTGGGAATGGAGGGGGTTGGTCAGCGTCTGGGTGTTATCCATTTAAATGAGAATGTCTCTAAACCTTTTACTGCACGAGACAGAGGGTGGCACCCCCAGTATTTGCTCAGTGCGCAAATATCTCACATTCTTTGTAAAGAAAGACCAAAGGTGACATGCCATGTACAGTGTGAATTCCTGAGATATCCTTCTCCCTGACAGAGTCAAGCTGATCTCTGTGTGACATTAAATGTCGATGCTCCCTCATGGATCTACAAGATTTGACAGAACCCAATGGAACAGACCCTATAAGGCTGAGGTCACCCATCAGTTGTCACTCTTGGAATCAGGATAATCCAAACAGGAATGTGGTCTCCAAGCATTTACAATAACCTTTGATTCATGTTCATTCTCCTGCTTCGTGTAAAGTCAAGCCATGATTGAACTGAGTACAGCCAAGCTTCTGTTAACTGATCATTCCCTTTTCCTGTTTTCCCGTTTTAGGTTCCCATCCCCAATATTCCTCCATCAACCCTTTCACCGGAAAGTTCTGAAAATAGGAACGTAGGAATTGCTAGATGAGAAAAGACCAAGGTATACCTAGTTCACCCTCCACCCGCCCGGTCATCCCACGATATAATTATAATAAAGTTGTTGACTAATCATAAAGTAAGGAATATCTCAAACAGAACATGACATTCTCTGCTCGATCACAAACTCTACCAACCCATTTCATCTGCTGAGGGAAAGTTCTGCCAAAGATTTTCCCATCCCCAAAGATAATTCAAGCCAAACTCCTGAAGACCTCTCCAAACTCACCTCCCACATTCCTGCCTTCCTTGATATGGCCTTTCAAAGGTTCCAGCAGTTAGGGCCCATCATACTCCACACAACATTCGATTGTTTCTGTCTCTATTTATCTTCCTAACACTCAATTCCATTCCTAACCAGATGGCCATCCAACTCTTTTTGAAGGTGTTAATTGGCACAGCACTAACTCCATTCCACATCTCCATTATCCTGTGTGTGGGGAAGAAATCTCCTTTCATTCCAATGAGAACAACTTGCATTTATACAGTGCCTTTAACCCAGTAAAACGTCCCAAGGCGCTTCACAAGAGTGTTATCAGACAAAATTTGATACCGAGCCACATAAAGATATTAGGACAGGTGGGTCACAGAGGTGCGTTTTCAGGAGTGCCTTAAAGGAGGAGGAGAGATGTAAAGAGGTGGAGAGTTTTAGGGAGGAAATCTCAGAGTTTAGGGCCTAGGCAGCTGAAGGCACGGCCGCTTGGAGATCGGGGATGCACAAGAGGCCAGAATTAGAGGAACGCAGAGATCTCGGAGGGTTGTAGGGCTGGAGGAGGTTACAGAGATGGGGGGGGCGAGACCATGGAGGGATTTGAAAACAAGGATGCCTCCCTGCGAACATTGTTCATTTTACACCCATCCTCTAGTTCTGCGCTCACAGTCCAAATTAAATAATCTTGTTTCTCTTCCCCTTTTCCATGAAATCAGAGAGTTATTATAACATTTTGCCAAAAACACCTCATCGCATCAGACCTGATTCGCATTCACAGATATTCACCCCCCACATGTGAAATTTTAGTCCCAAAACCCCTTCCTTGTCCCCTAACGTAGAAATTTAAATTGGAGGTATTCAGAATGGGGCTTTTCAAACCTAAATGGAGGTTCATATCAGTAAAAGGGCCATGTCACCAGGATGTTCTGGAAAACATGGAGTGTTCCAAAGTCTTGTCTTATGTAAGACATAAATTCCTGACAACTTCAATTAGGCCGCCTCAAATACACAAGCCCAACTTGCTTAACCTTTCCTCACAACTGAAACTCTTGATGCAGAGTACCAACTTATACCAAATAAATTTCCCATGAAAGTTCTGGCTCCCCACTCCCAATGTTGCAGATGATAGAGCAGGCAGTCAGGAAACTTGCCGACTACATCAGGACCCAGCATGGTTGAGCTGAGATCCTCCTGCATAGATTGGGGGGAGATTTCATTCCAGGCCCTTCAGTGACGAAACCAAAGCCAATGCTGCACATCCCTCTCAGTCCAGATCCATTACCTTTTCCTCCAGTGCCTTGTTTTTAAACAACACCAGCAACAAGTGTTGATGGACAGATTGTTTTTCATGATCCTTGGTTCGTTGATTTGTTCCCTGTTTGTTGAAAGAATAACACATTTTAATGTCCTCACTGATTAGCAAAGCTTCACCCTGCCATGTTATAGAGCTGGACAGTGTTGGATTCTGGGCTGGGGATTGAAGTAGGTTACCTGGGCACTGTGCTGCACTCCTGGCTCACTGACCATTTATAATGGTCACTTCATTGACCTTTGTAACAGATTTCTCAAAGCCATTATCCTTTGGGTAACTCCTTGCTTCTAAATCCCCAGTTTTTAAACTTGTGTACTTTGTCATACTCACCCATCACATGGAATTACATAGAATTTACAGCACAGAAACAGGTCATTCGGCCCACCTGGTCTATCCCGGTGTTTATGCTCCACACGAGCCTCCTCCCACCCTGCTTCATCTCACCCTATCAGCATATCCTTCTATTCATTTCTCCCTCATGTGTTTATCCAGCTTCCCCTTAAATGTATCTTTGCTATTCGCCTCAACTACTCCTTGTGGGAGTGAGTTCCACATTCTCACCACTCTCTGGGTAAAGGAGTTTCTCCTGAATTCCTTATTGGATTTATTAGTGATTATCTTATATTCTTGACCTCTAGTTTTGGTCTCCCCACAAGTGGGAACATTTTCTCTACGTCTCCCTTTCAGAATCTTAAAGACCTCTATCAGGTCACCCCTCAGCCTTCTCTTTTCTAGAGAAAAGAGCCCCAGCCTGTTCAATCTTTCCTGAGAGGTATAATCCTTGTAAATCCTTTTTTGCACCTTCTTCAGTGCCTCTATATCCTTTTTATAGTATGGAGACCAGAACTGCTCACAATTTGTATAAGGTTCTATACAAATTTAACATAACTTCTCTGCTTTTCACAGTGAACAGTTTGCCTGGATCTATTTTGCCAGCTCCCTCATAATCCTGCCAACTTCAATGAGGCCACCTCAAAGTCTTCAACCTTCCCGTACACTACAAGCCCAGTAACCTTTCCTCACAGCTTAAATTCTCGATGCCTGCACTCGTTGCGTTACTTGTTGGCAGCATAGAGTTGGAACGAATCAGTGTCCCTCACATCTTCACAATCTCAATCTGTGGTCTCATTTGCTGACATTTCTTGATCCTGGAATATGGACTTACCTTAAATGTGCATCCATAGTTGCTGAAACTGCAACATCCCTCAGCCTTGGGACACTCTGACATGTGACCTTTAAGCTGAAGATGTGAGAAGAATAATTAGTTCATCTTACTCGAACTCAATTTGGAGAGACATGCAAGGTGAAGATGATGGTTGGACTAGGGAGTCCAGAACAAGGGGGCATAACCTTAAAATTAGAGCCGGGCCGTTCAGGGGTGATGTCAGGAAGCACTTCTTCGCACAAAGGGGGGAGGAAATCTGGAACTCTCTCCCCCCAAAAAGCTGTTGAGGCTGGGGGTCAATTGACTGAGATTGATAGATTTTTGTTAGGCGAGGGGATTAAGGGTTACAGAACCATGGCGGGTAAATGGAGTTAAGATTCAGATCAGCCATGATCTAATTGAGTGGCGGAACAGGCTCGAGGGGCTGAATGGCCTGCTCCTGTTCCCATGTTCAAAGCACAGGACCCTGTGCAACTCAGCAAAAAACAGCAGAGTGAAAAAAAAATGATGATGAGAAAACAATTTTGTTTCTCAGGCATCCTTTAAGTTTGACGGTTGAAGTCTTTGGATGAGGGGAAATCCCTGCAGAAATGTCAATAACTATAATGTGTGATGTGTACAAAGTTAAAATTGAAACTGAAAAGTGAAAAAGAGTTGTAGGAATTTCCACAAACTTGCAGTTTTTACTTGTCTCTGAGCGGCAGATTTGATTATTTTTCAGTCATAAGATGTGTAAACAAGGAACTTTCTTAAAGCTTCTATATTCGTCCTGGCACATGAAAGAAAGGCTTTGCATTTATATATCTCCTTCCACGACCTCAGGACGTCCCAAAGCGCTTTACAGCGAATGAAGTACTTTTGAAGTGTGGCCACTATTGTAATGTAGGAGACGCAGCAACCAATTTGCGCACAGCAAGATCCCACAAACAGCAATGTGATAAATGACCAGATAATCTGTTTTTTTAGTAATGTTGGTTGAGGGATAAATATTGGCCCAGGACACTGGGGTGAACTCCCCTGCTCTTCTTCGAAATAGTGCCATGGGATTGTTTACATCCACCCGAGAGGGCAGACGGGGCCACATCTCATTCGAGAGACAACACCTCCGACAGTGCAGCACTCAGTACTGTACTAGGAAGATCAGCCTAGATTTTGTACTCTAGTCTCTGGAGTGGGGATTAAACCCACAACCTTCTGACTCAGAAGCAAGAGTGTGATCCACTGAGCCACACCTGACACCATGACAGTGCGCAGTCATTATTACAAACTTGTGGGGGCCAGAAAGGTATCTCATGTTCAACGATCTCCATCACCTGGTTAGTTGGCTTGCAAGACAGAGGGAGAACTTTCATGATACTTGTGGTGGTGGTGACAATGTTATCATTGACATCTGCCATAATCTATCTGTTGATTTATTCCTTTCACATTAGCTGTCATACTTTGTCACACGTGCAAATGTCCGTATCTAACTTAACCTAAACAAAAGAGGAATACAAAAACAATCTTTTCCTTCTGACCTTTGGAGTGAAGTTGGGGATTTACAAGCAGTTGCCAATCTACAGGGAACCTTCTCCAGCAATTAACCTCTAATTGACCTCCCAAATGTGCCTATTAACAACACTCGACCACTGGTAGAAGGGAGGGAAGTGGAGGAAACTAGGGTTAGTGGAAGGAAGGGCTTGGGATGGGGGAATGAGGTGGAGGACATGAGAAACGTCGGGTGGGTCAAGGCCACGGTGATATTTTTAAGAGAACCAGGATTTTGAAATCAATCTATTGAGGGACAGGTAGGTCAGTGAAGATTGGAGAGATGGGCAAGTGAGATTTAGTGTGGGACTGCATGCAGGTGGAATTTTATATAAGTTGATGTTTACGGAGGGAGTGTGGGACGCAGTGAGGTGCATTTTAGGTCTGGAGGTGACGAATGTTTTACATGGTTTAATTCTGGCCGTGTCCTAACGACTCACTGTGAGCAACAACAAGGGCGATCTTCTGGATTTTTTTAAAATGATGTTATTTTGCAGGAAAATCATGTCCAAGTTGGGCTTAGAAATGAACGTTGGAAAAACTCAATGGGGTTTGATCAACGCCTGGTTCCAAAATGACTTCCAGAATGTTAAATGGCTGGAGGGTGCTGTCAATCATTCCCTGCAAACCACAATGGTGTCCAATGCAATCGCCAACCCTAAACCCAACCCCAACCCTAACCCCATAACTGGAGGTGGGATGCATCCAGAATGAGTTAAGACAAAGGAATCAGAACAACTCATCTCTCAATTGCAGTGCAAGATACTCAGTCACATGGATGGCACGGACAGTTAATGTACAGTGAAACCTATAAATTACGGACACCTTAGGGACTGGCATCAGCTGTCATTCTTTTGTTGGTGTCCTTATTTTCAAAATGGTCTTTGTATGCATTGTAAACATTTTTAGTGGAATGAGGAGTTCTTTACCCAGCATCCATAGCGGCAGAGAAACCATTCTATCCCTTGGGACAGAGCCCTGAAAACATTCAAACCCAGAGAGAGAGCCCTGTAAGCATTCAGTCCCAGACAGAGCCCTGCAAACATTCAATCCCAGAGAGAGAGCCCTGAAAACATTCAAACCCAGAGAGAGAGCCCTGCAAACATTCAGTCCCAGAGACAGAGCCCTGTAAGCATTCAGTCCCAGAGAGAGAGCCCTGCAAACATTCAATCCCAGAGACAGAGCCCTGAAAACATTCAGTCCCAGAGACAGAGCCCTGTAAGCATTCAGTCCCAGAGAGAGAGCCCTGCAAACATTCAATCCCAGAGACAGAGCCCTGTAAGCATTCAGTCCCAGAGAGAGAGCCCTGCAAACATTCAGTCCCAGAGACAGAGCCCTGCAAGCATTCAATCCCAGAGATAGAGCAGTTTCTCTGCCACTGTGCATGCTGGGTATAGAGCTTGCCATTCCACAAAAGCCATTTCTTTCACAAAACCCACAGCTGCCTTGCGTAACCTGCCTGTCCTGTGATTTAAGTTGTAAAAGGGCTTGGTGTATTGAAGGCAGTCTGTAGTTTGTAATTTGCGAGAGACCGTGGTTTCAGCGTGCCTCTTGTACATTTACCATGTACGTTATTTGGGTCTCTCACTAAGTGTCCGTTTTTGGAGGTGTTCACTTTTTGGGAGTATCTGTTTGTACAGGTTTCACTGCATTTTGTGGAAAAGTGAGAGCCCTGAACACTATAGCTAGCCCCAAAAGGTTATATAAAACAACACTTTAGGAAGGATATCAATGCATTTGGAGAGGGTGCAGAGGGAATTTACTAGAATGGTACCAGGGATGAGGAACTTCAGTTATGTGGAGATACCAGAGGAGCTGGGATTGTTCTCCTTAGAACAGAGAAGCCTAAGGGGAGATTTGATCGAGGTGTTCAAAATCATGAAAAGTTTTGATAGAGTAAATAAGGAGAAACTGTTTCCAGTGGCAGGAGGGTCGGTAACCAGAGGACACAGATTTAAGGCAATTATGGGGAGATGAGAATTTTTTTTTTAACGCAGCGAGTTGTTCTGATCTGGAATGCGCTGCCTGAAAGGGCGGTGGAAGCAGATTCAATAATAACTTTCAAAAGGGAATTGGATAAATACTTGAAAAGGAAAAATTTGCAGCGCTATGGGGAAAGAGCAGGAGGAGTGGGACTAATTGGATAGCTCTTTCAAAGAGCCGGCACAGGCACGATGGGCCGAATGGTCTCCGAATGTGCTGTGTGATTTTATGATATGATTCTATGAAAAGTGCTATTACACAATATACAGAGCAATCTTCCCAATAAACTGTTGCAGATTAATTTCTGGCATATTGAATTATTTTAATGGGAACATCATCTTGCATTGACTGAACAAAGTAGCCAGGGCATGTGCTTTGTTCATGACACTCATCCCAAGCCACTGCTTTCATGTCAACTGCGTATAGAAGATTATGGAGTGATCTAATCTAATCGAGGTGTTTAAGATGATTAAAGGATTTGATAGGGTGGATAGAGAGAAACTATTTCCTCTGGTGGGGGGAGTCCAGAACAAGGGGGCAGAACCTTAAAATTAGAGCCAGGCCGTTCAGGGGTGATGTCAGGAAGCACTTCTTCACACAAAGGGGAGTGGAAATCTGGAACTCTCTCCCCCAAAAAGCTGTTGAGGCTGGGGGTCAATTGACTGAGATTGATAGATGTTTGTTGGGTAAGGGTATTAAGGGTTACGGAACCAAGGCGGGTAAATGGAGTTAAGATACAGATCAGCCATGATCTGATTGAATGATGGAACAGGCTCGAGGGGCTGAATGGCCTCCTCCTGTTCCTATGTTCCGAAGGCTTCTTAACATCCAAACAACACTGTTTTTAAAAATCGGTGTGTGGGAGTTATTATTAATGAAGATAATCTCATCTCTGGGTGTAAATAACAGTAAATCATCTGCTTTGTTGACAAGGTTTACAACAACACCTCACACCTCTCGGTCGGATAAAACTTCCTGTATTGCCGCCCACCGTTAACTTTCTACAGCTTGTTTTTAAAAAAATGTTTTGTCAATATTTTAACCCACCTCCCCCTCAAGAAGGTCAAAGTTGTGTCTGACCCCCCCCCAACCCCAAGCGAACTCCCTACCTCAGCTCGGTGAACGCGTGACCCACAGTTTCTCAAGCATGTTATCAGCGAAGAAGGACACTCGCTGTTTTCGTGAGACTAGAAGAAAAATGGAATGAATCCATTATTAAAGGGCACTTTAGCTGTTTCTACACTTGATAAAACAAACACCAAATCAAAGTGATCAAGACATGGAGATAGAAAGATAATGTAATGATTCCCTGGCCCTACAGAGAGGTTACGAACCAACATATCCCGATTCTCCTGAAGGTGTTGTTTCTTGCTGGTGGATTTCTCCACCGATGCTGGCAACCCTCCAATATCAAATCCAACTGGCCGTTCCTGGCGTGTGAACCCTGACAAGTGAGTATTGGCGGGATATTCGACCATGGAGTTCTTCACAGCCAAATCAATTCTTCTTCTTGCTCAATGTCTAGACGCATTCACTTTCCGACAGGGGTGAGTGGCTAGCCACAATGAGCGGAAAGACTGGCTGATTTGTCCCCACCCTAGACAAGGGTACTGAGTCTAACTGTAATGCCCAACTAACTCAGCACAGGCCAGCAATCAAACTGGAGAACATCTTGGCCTGCCTGGCTTGGTAGCCACCAAGTCCAGCCTTTATCCGCTAAGCCAATGCTGGGAACTAAAATTGTTATAGTTAATAATTAGGCAAACTAACATTTTTTTTTGGTGTCCTTATATCATGCATATCATTCATCTCACAAAGCACTGTAGTCATTACAGCACAACTCAGTGTGAAGAGGCAACTAGTGTCCCTCACCTCAGTATCTATATTACAGGCTGTAATGTAACAGAATGCACAATCCAATATAGCCATGGCTCAGCAGGTAGCACTCTCACCCCTGAGTCAGCAGCTCATGGGCTCAAGCCCCACTCCAGAGACTTGAGCACAAAATCCAGGCTGACACTCCCAGTGCAGTACTGAGGGAGTGCTGCACTGCCGGAGGTGCCGTCTTTCACCTGAGACGTTCAACCGAGTCCCCGTCTGCCCTCTCAGGTGGATGTAAAAGATCCTGTGGCACTATTTTGAAGAAGAGCAGGGGAGTTCTCTCCGACCAATATTTACCTCTCGACCAGCATCACTAAAACAGATTATCCGGTCATTATCACATTGCTGTTTGTGGGATCTTGCTGTGTGCAAATTAGCTGCCGCGTTTCCTACATTACAACAGTGACTACACTTCAAAAGTACTTCGTTGGCTGTAAAGTGCTTTGGGACGTCCTGAGGTTATGAAAGGCGCTATATAAATGCAAGTTCTTTCTTTTAGTTAAATGTAGGATTCCTTCCTTCAGTTGGACAATCTGCAATATATATTTTAAGGGCGTACAGAAATCAAAGTGTATGTTCCAGTTCAACTAACACAATTCGGTATCTGGCCAAATGTCCAATATTTCGAGGCTGTTTTACATTTAAAATTTGTAAACACTGAATAGTGAGACTCAGAGCCTGATGAGAAAAAAAGGCACTCAGATTGAAGTCAAGTCCCAACAGGAAATTAGCCTTTCACTCATGATACCCAGGGTCAAATCCAGCTCAAGGACCTTGCTGTACTTACTTTAGAGCAGCAAAGATTTAGAGGTGACCTGATGGAGGTTTATAAAATAATGAAAGGGCTGAACTGCGTGCCTATTGATAGATTGTTCCAGTTTGACAGATTGGGGCGGACCAGGAGACATGAGTTTAAACTATGGAAGAGTGGGAATAGACTGGATGTTGGGCGATTCCTCTTTTCCCAGGGAGTAGTGAGCCTCTGGAATGCGTTGCCAGCTGGTGTGGTGGGTGCTGACACTGCCTTCAAGAGGGAACTGAACCGGTCCTTGACTGGGGCAGAGATCACATCATACAGAAGGTCAGTGTCTTTATAGATAACACTTGGTCCGTGTGATCTCCTGGACTGGCTTTGATCGCCTGAGGTCAGAGAGGAAATTTGCAGAGTACTTTTTCCCTTATTGGCGCTGGGTTTTTTTTCTCTGTTTTTTTTTTGCCTCTTCCAGGAGATTACATGGCCATGGGCGGTGGGGGAGGGGGAGAGGGAGGGAGGAGGTATTTAGTCACGATATTCCAGCCATTAGTGTGGGGCAGACTTGATGGACCAGCTCATCTTTTACTGCCCATCAATTTTGTAAGTTCGTATGTCCAACTGATGGGATGAAAGTCCCCGCTGTCGCCTGATTATAAGGGTGCTATGTAAAACGGTCTGAGGGCGTTCTCAATCCAGTGCCTGGCAGATCTGGACCCATAGCACAAGATTGCTCCTAACTGAAAGTCTCATTCAGAGAGGCTACAAAAATGGCCGGTGCGGGAAATGGAGAAATTTCACCCGAGTGCGGTAGGGTTGGTGCAGTTCTGCAGTCGAGGCTAAGGTGCGTTGTTGGTACAGAGCAAAGGTAACTTACTCTGCACCTAACCGTGCTATTCCTCACTGGAAATGCTGGATGTTGACACTGCCTGAAGTGGGAAATGTTCCGATCTCGGTGCTAAAATTCCTCAGCTTGCTGAGCACAAAATTCGCAAGAGTTGATTGGAACGGTCTTGGAGATCAAAAGTGCCGTGACAATTGAAAATTTCAAAACCGAGATTGATAGATTTTTGTTAGGCGTAGGTATTAAGGGTTACGGAACCAAGGCGGGTAAATGGAACTAAGATACAGATCAGCCATGTTCTAATTGAATGGCGGAACAGGCTTGAGGGGCTGAATGGCCTCCTCCTGTACCTATGACACCATGAGTACTGCTAGTTGCATTGAGCAGATAGAGATGTTTCCTTCACCTTGGACTCCCCACCTTAAGTCTGCTCGAGTGTTCTATGATGATATTATGTATATAGAGTGCTTAAAGCTAGCAATTCGTTGACATCAGAGTCATTAATAAGGAAGGTTATTGTTTCAGAAGATGCCTGGAGCTTGTAGATGCAATGCAGCTCTTTACCTTTAGTTCAGCTAAAGTTGTCTCTTTTTGGCAATATTTACACTTCACCTCTCGGTATTTACACTTGTACATTAAATGGTCACTCAGATCTTGCCGCAGAACAAGCTCAGAACAACCAGAGCGTGAGCACTGGACTTGCTGAAAGGGACAATCGTTCAAATGGCCCTAGAGGGAAAACAAAGCAAAAGACGCAGTGAACACCTAATAACAGAAGGAATGCACTTTGAACCCTGCCAATCTGAACCAATTCCAACCAATGTCAACTGAACCAAATCCAACCCAAGAAACTGAATCAAACAGCCCAGCCAAACTGAAGCACACGCAAGAGAAATGGTTAGCAGGGAGTTACAAACAATTGTTTAACCAATTAATCAGTTTTAATTCATTCATAAACTTTCAGGACAATGGCAGCTCATAAGCATCATTTATTATTTGATGGGAACGGTTGTTGATTTTAATTTTTATACTCGTCAGGCCTACGTAATGCAATAACATTTAATGACCACATGTTTCCGATAACAATTTTTCAGCAATATATTTTACCTTAGTGGTAATTATGGTACAAAATACGCCAGTGCTCTCTGCAAAGCTGTCTACGCGAGAGCTGTGAAAAAAGGCATGGTGCATGAAGGGTGTGTTCGATTTAGTGAGAATGTGTTAGAGAGAGATTGTGAGAGAGATTGTGTTAGAGAGACGGACAGACAGTAAAAGTATTGGTGAGTACAAGTGTGTGAGAGAGAGAGAGAGAGAGAGATTGAGATTCAGTGAGTGTTAGAAAAGGCATGCTGGAGAGAAAGTGTGTTAGAGGACATTAGAGTGTGTTAGAGAGAGATACGGACAGATAGGAAAGAAAGACAGATAGAGTTTCTTAGAACATCGTTTTATTGTGTGGGGAACCTCCTGCAAATATTACCACCCTTCCAAGTAACCCTTCAAATATTGTCACACTCCTTGGGACCCTGTCCATCATCTGAAAGACAGTGACAGCTACCCGAAGGAAAACTCTGCCATCGCTACAGACAACAATTTTTATTGCAGCAATGCAAATCATTTGCCTGTGAGTCAACAAGGGCAGAATTGGCACAAAAATCTGATGACAGATGGGCAGAAATCTGATGAGCTTGGAGACCCAGTGTTGTGTTAGAGAGACCCCGTTATATGATGTTCCGAGAGAGAGGGTTCATAAATGGGTGGATGTATGGACTTAATAAAAAAAAAATTTAAATGGTGAGAGAGAAAATAATGGGACTTGATAGACAAATCTCCAGGACCTGACGGTTTCCACTCCTCACTATTAAAAAAAAGTGAGGAAATTGCAGACGCATTAATCATAATTTTCCAAAGTTCTCTAGATTTAGGAATTGTTCCTACGGATTGCAAAATTGCAAATTTCACTCCATTATTTAAGAAGGGAGGGAGAGAGAAACCAAAAAACTACAGACCTATCAGTTTAACATCAGTTATGGGGAAGTTACTACATACAATTTATCATCAGGAAAAGAGTAACTGAGCACTTGCACAAGTATCAGGCTGCTCAAAGCGAGTCAGCATGGATTTGGGAAGAGATTAAGGATAAAGAGAACGTTCTCTGATAGGCAGGATGTGATAAACTGTATTCCTCAGGGATCTGTACTGGGGCCTCAGCTTTTTCCCATATATATTAATGACTCTGATGAAGGAATAGAGAGTTGTATATCCAGGTTTGCAGCTGGGAGTGCCTTCCAGCACAGTAAGATTTGTAGATGGGAGCAGGAGGTTACAAACAGGCAGACATATTAAGTGAGTGGGCAAAACTATGGCAGATAAAGTTCAATGTGGGGAAGTGTGGGGTCATCTGAGAAAGACAGATTGGAATATTTTCCTAATAGTGAGGGAGTTGGGATATGGAGGAGCAAATGGATTTGGGTGTCCAGGTACACAAATCACTAAAAGCTAGTGCACAGGTACAAAAAGCAATAAAAGGGCAAATGGAAAGTTGGCCTTTATCTCATGAAGGCTGGAATACAAAAGTGAATGATGTTTCAGTTGTACAGAGCCTTGGTCAGACCCCATCTAGAGATACTGCGTAGAGTTTCAGGCACCGCACCTCAGGAAGGATATATTGGCCTTGGAGGGGGTACAGCGCAGATTCACCAGAATTATACCGGGGCTTAAAGGGTTAAATTACGAGGGCAGGTTGCATAAACTTGCTTTGTATTCTCTTGAGTTTGGAAGATTGAGGAGTGATCTAATCAAGGTCTTTAAAATGATAAAGGGATTCAATAGGGGTAGATATGGAGAAACTATTTCCTGTGGTGGGGGAATCCAGAACAAGGGGGCACAATCTTAAAATTAGAGCCAGGCTAATTAGGGGTGAAATCAGGAAGCACTTTTTCACACAAAGGGCAGTGGAAAACTGGAACTCTCTCCCCCAAAAAAGGCTGTGGATGCTGGGGGTCAATTGAAATTTTCAAGACTGAGATCGATAGATTTTTGTTGGGTGAGGGTATCGAGGGATACGGAGTAAAGGCGGGAAAATGGAAATTGAGGTACAGATCAGCCATGATCTAATTGAATGGCGGAACGGGCTCCTGTAGCTGAATGGCCTCCTCTGTACCTATGAGTCTCTTTGAAGGGTTTTGTCCAGTTGTATCAGACACTGAGCTGTATCATGAGAGGCAGCTTTAGGTATTGTTTGTTGCTTTTTACTGAAAATAAGACATAAAGGCTTGAGAATTCTTAAGGCCATTAGCCCCAAAAAGCTCATCCCTTTTTGATAGATAAACTCCTATTCCCACTCAATCCTTTTTCTCTCCAGAAATGCATCTAATTCTCTTGACCCCATTTGAACCATCTACTTCAACGTCAGAGAAGATCTGGAGATCTTAATTCCAGAACTTCTTAGGTGAAAAAGCTCCCCTTAACTTCGCCTCTTACTCCTAACTACTTTTAACTTGTGACCTCTGGGATTTAAATGCGTCAGCACATTTAACAATGGTTTAAACCTCTGTTAAAATAGCGGGCAGGAGGACTTGATCCAAACGTCCATCTGCTGAAGCCACCAGCGGTGATTTTGACACTCTAAATCCTTTTGAATCTAGTTGCTTCTCTGGTGACTTTAACCCTTTAAATACACATTTGTCATTGCTGTAAACGCAAGTCATTCCTCACCTCCAGTGCTCCCAGTGCCATTTGCAGCTTGCATCCCATTTTGGCGTTCCTGCAGTAAACCATCAGTCCTAACACTTCCTTACGGCAACAGTTATCGTTGAATACCTGTGGAAATACAACGTGAATGTTTTAACGAGTCCCATCCCGTCCTAACGATTTCCTTTACTGCGAATTTTAAGATAATTGGCAATAGAACCAGAGGGGGGAGATGAGGAGAATGTTTTTTTACGCAGCGAGCTGTTCTGATCCGGAATGCGCTGCCTGAAAGGGCGGTGGAAGCAGATTCAATAATAACTTTCAAAAGGGAATTGGATAAATACTTGAAAAGGAAAAATTTGCAGGGCTATGGGGAAAGAGCAGGGGGAGTGGGACTAATTGGATAGCTCTTTCAAAGAGCCGGCACAGGCAGGATGGGCCGAATGGCCTCCTTCTGTGCTGTATGATTCTATGAATTGGTTCAATGGAACGAATCGCACTATTTAAAGGGGCACTATCTTTATTGATCAGGTGTTCTGTGAAACCATTTGCCAACTGTTACAATCACTACACTGCCCATTGTAGAATGGAGCTGTAAACCAACAAGGTCCCACATTCAGTCCCCGATATATGAGTGGAGTCAACTGATGTTAGTCAGTCCAACCACAAGGCATTACTATGGACCTCAGCATCCGTGAGCTAGGGTGGGGGGAAACATTAGTCAGGGTTCCTGATCTTCATCAGTGACCCAGTGACCCTACTGCTCGCGTGTGGAAGTCGCTCAAGGACAGGGTCGGGCTTGGCCGTGAAGCCTTCTGCAGGTGAACAGCTTGCCCACGCTCATCGACGACGCTCATGCATGAAGAATGGCCACTCGGATGAGATACTGGAGGGTGTCGGGCCTCTGTGGAACTGTACCCCATAAGAATCAGTGCCTTCAACATTAACAACTTGCATTTATATAGCGCCTTTAATGCAGTAAAACATCCCAAGGCGCTTCACGGGAGCAATATTAGATAAAAAATTTTGACATCGAGCCACATAAGGAGATATTAGGACAGATGACCAAAAGCTTGGTCAAAGAGGTAGGTTTTAAGGTGGGTCTTAAAGCAGGAGAGAGAGGCGGAGAGGTTTAGGGAGGGAATTCCAGAGCTTAGGGCCCAGGCAGCTGAAGGCACGGCCGCCAATGGTGGAGAGATGGGAATCGGGGATGCGCAAGAGGCCAGAATTGGAGGAGCGCAGAGATCTCAGAGGGTTGTTGGGCTGGAGGAGGTTACAGAGATAGGGAGGGGCGAGGGCCATGGAGGGATTTGAATATTAGAATGAGAATTTTAAATTTGAGGAGTTTTTGGTCCAGAAGGCGATGTCGGTCAGCGAGCATCGGAAGGAAGCGGTAGGAGGGGGAAGCACTAAAGATTAGTTTAGTTCATTTACCTCAGTGCCATCCAGGGGGTCGTTATCAGCTGGACAAACCTGACCAGGGAACCTAGAAAAAAAATCACAACGTGTTACAATGAATATCAGGAAATAAGGCAGCTCGTTCATTTTTCAACCCAGTTCTAATAAGAAGCCTGTCCACTATCTCTCCGGGAAATATGCACCATTCATAGTTCCTGTACCCATCAGGATACAGGCTCTCCAATACCAGCTCCTCTGCTGCCAAGGAGACCTTCCAAACTCACTGAATTTAAAGGAGTTGGGCACTGGACACACACAAGCCACACGGTACCAGGCGGGAGCGAATCATTCTTACCCGGTACTGCACATGTATCGGAGCTGACCCGTTTTAAAAATTTCATTCTCGGGATGTGGGCGTCGCTGGCAATTTATTGCCCATCCCTAGTTGCCCGAGAAGGCAGTGGTGGGCCTTCTTCTTGAACCGTTGAAGTCTGTGTGGTGAAGGAGTTATTATTCCATGGTGCTGTTTGATGCAACTGAGTGGCTTGCCAGGCCACTTCAGAGGGCAGTTAAGAAGACCGGAGTCACAAAAAGGCCCAGACCGGGTAAGGACGGCAGGTTTCCTTCCCTAAAGGTCATTAGTGAACCAGTTGGGTTTTTACGACAATCCGACAGTTTCTCTTTTACTGATACCAGCTTTTTTAAAAAAAAATTATTTTCAGATTTTTAAAATTCAAAATTCTCAAGCTGCCACAGTAGGATTTAAACTCTCATTCTCTGGATTACGAGACCAGTAATGTAACCACTACACTACTGTACCCAGGGGTGCACATAAGTGCCGTACAGTACCAGATGGCAGTAAATTTGACCTGGTGTGCATGGACAGCAGTTCTTACGAAAGTTTAAATACATTCTATCAAAAAAGTTTTTACATTTTTGCCAGAAATAATGATCTGAGTAAATCTTCACCCAGTTACGTGTACCCGACTCATTGCTGTTTGTGGGATCTTGCTGCGCGCAAATTGGATGCTGCGTTTCCTACAGTGACTACACTTCAAAATAAAAGTACTTTATTGGTTGTAAACCGATTTGGGGCGGTCGTGAAAGGTGCTAAATAAACGCAAGTTCTTTCTTTCATGCTGCACTCTTTCAACATTTTCATTCCTCACACCAGCTTATCAGCTGTCTGAGTCAGACTGAAGAATGAATGGCATCACTTGCTCAACAAGGGGCAGTTTTGAGCTGGGGCCATGAGCGCTGGGAATGACCCCCCCCCCCCAGAAAGAGGAGACTATCGCCCATCATCCAAATCCCAGAGGTGAAAGAAGCAGTTTGCCAAACATCTGCAATGCTCGACAGGTCCTTGCGCATTTCCATCAGCAATAGGGTTGCCAACTCTGGTTGGACGTATTCCTGGAGGTTTCATCACATGACCTCCCACTTCCAACCGCCCCGCCCAGTCAAACAGCCCTTTCTCCCCCCATCTCCAACTAACAAATGAACGTTGCCAAAGAAAATTTAACAAAAATAATTTATTGTAACGCCCCCTATGATTTTTCTCCCGGGTTTTTGCTCGCAGCGAGTGTCCTGGAGACTAATCGTTATTCCTGGAGACTCCAGGACAATCCTGGAGGGTTGGCAACCCCTAGTCACCAACCAAGCATTTCTACAGGGGAATCCCTCACAGACGCTTCACTTCGTCTTGCTTGTTGACTCTCCCCCTCGGTTTTTGATGTCTGTTTTAGGGAGTTGTTCAGGAGGCTCAGTTCCAGGAATATAAAGAGCTGCAATTGCTTAATACAGTGGCAAGTTCAAAATGACACAGGCTCAATAGCTCCTGCGTCAAGCTTTCTGTCCAATCAGTTTTCAACAATATTTATAAAGGCATTTATATAGCGCCTTTAACGTAGTAAAACAGCCCAAGGTGCCTCACAGGAGCGATTATCAAACAAAATTTGACACTGAGCCTCATAAGGAGATATTAGGACAGGCGACCAAAAGCTTGGACAAAGAGGTAGGTTTTAAGGAGCGTCTTAAAGGAGGAGAGAGAGGCGGAGAGGTTTAGGGAGGAAATTCCAGAGCTTAGGGCCGAGGCAGCTGAAGGCACGGCCGCCAATGGTGGAGCGATGGAAATCGGGGATGCGCAAGAGGCCAGAATTGGAGAAACGCAGAGATCTGGGAGGGCTGCAGGGCTGGAGGTGGTCACAGAGATAGGGAGGGGTGAGGCCATGGAAGGATTTGAAAACAAGGATGAGAATTTTAAAATCAATTAAAATAATATATTTGTAACTTCCAATGTGACACCGAGTTTCCTGTCTGTACGATCATGGCGGACTCGAGACATGTTACCCATGGCAATACCAGCTTTCCCTGTCTGGGACTAGGCCAGATAGCTGAGCAGAAGGTGTTTCTTCACAAGTGTCAGAATCTGTACAGTTAAGGAGCTAGGGTAAATCCTAAGTCTACCAACCTGTGGACCTCAGGAGCGAGGGAGGGGTCTCGCAAGGGTTGCCATCTCTGGTTGGACATATTCCTGATGCTTTCATCAGATAATCTCCTCCCTCCAACTGACCCACCCCCACACTCCCCCCATTAGCAGCCTGACATGTCAATCCTCATGGCATCCTGCCTTCCCACACCAATTGGAAAGTGAATAGACTTTTTGTTACCCGATTGACTGACAGTCAACAATTATCCAAACAGCCTTTCTTCCCCATCTCCAATATTTTTATAATTAATAAACAAACAGAAAATAAAAATAACACTCAAGTTTGTTTTATTGCCCCTATGATTTTTCTCCCGGGTGTTGCTCGTAGCAGCATCCTGAAGATTAACCTTCAATTCCTGGAAACTCCAGGCCAATCCTGGAGGGTTGGCAACCCAAGACCTCCCAGACAGACCTCCCAACCTGTAGAGTCCATGAGCTGGGTGACCCTTGAACACAGGTAACTGATCTGTTGAGCTGAGGAGAAAGGGGACTCTATCAGACAGGCTACCCATTCTCCTGCATTTGGTGGGAGACTCACAAGTCACACTGTGACCTCCCACACTCACACATCACTATCAGGATCCCAAACATGGGGCCCGATTTTACCAGGGGTGCAGGTTCTCAGCAGGTGGGCAAGCGGGCGCGTGGGTAACGCGCCCGGTGAAATTAGTGGGTTTCCCGCACGATCGTAGCAGGCAACCCACTAATTGGATCCACTTACCTGCTCCTCCGGGTTCCCCGCTGCTGATTTGCGCGTCGGGCGGGCTTCACATGCGCAGTAAGATCTGTCAGCTGGAGGCGCTCTATTTAAAGGGGCAGTCCTCCACTGACAGATGCTGCAACCAATAGCAAAGATGACTGCATGGAGCAGCCCAGGGGGAAGGCTGCTCCCAGTTTAATGATGCCTCACCCCAGGTATCATTAGATGGGGTGAGGAGGAGGGGGAGGACAGAGATCTTCCACC
Organism: Heptranchias perlo; assembly: GCF_035084215.1. Lineage (NCBI taxonomy): Eukaryota > Metazoa > Chordata > Chondrichthyes > Hexanchiformes > Hexanchidae > Heptranchias > Heptranchias perlo. Next base: position 2,446,904 of record NC_090365.1, on the reverse strand, counting down.
CGGCGGGCGGGAGGAAGCGGCCCGCCTCCGCCACCAGGAAGGCCTGGCTCGAGGTGGCAGAGGGGGTCACCTGCGCCACCAACATATCGCCCACCTGCACACAGTGCAGGAGGCGCTCCAATGACCTCAGTAGGTCAGCCACAGTGAGTACATGTAGTCTTTCCCCTACACTCCGTCTGCCACATCACTGCCCCCACCCCACATCTCCTTCGGCACTGCCAACACTACTCTGTCACATCACCCCTCATACCCACTCAAACCCCATCCTCATCTTACCTGCACCTACTCACCTCGCCAGTACTCACCCCGCCACTACCACGCAACCCAATCCTCATACAATCTCATGGCTCTATCCCATACTCACCCTCTCGTGCATCTCTCTCACGGCCAGCCTCATTCAACCTGCCACCACCTGTGCTGCAGCCACAGGGCATGCATCACATATGTGCAGTAGGCAGCGTAAGGCAAACGTGTCGTGAGCATGAAGGGGATGCACAAGGGTGTTTGAGGGTTTGTCATGGTTGTTACTTATACTGAATTTCAGAACAACTCACATCACACATTATATTGGCACCACTACTACCATGTCTTCGCGAATCCTGTCCGGTTTGTGCAATAATGCCCGCTCATGGGTATCACTATGAGGACCCACCACTGATGCCACCCATTGTGTCACTGCAGAGTGGGTATAGGTGTATTTGCAGGGCTCTTCTGCGCAGACGACTGAGAGACATCGGCGATGTCCCCGGTTGCACCCTGGAAGGCTGTGGAGGAGAAGTTCGGGAGGGCAGTGGTGACTTTGACAGCGACAGGTAGGAAGATGGTGCTCGGGCCAGCCAGGAGCAGCTCGGCATGAAAGAGGCTGCAGATGTCCACGGCTACATGTCGAGTGACTCTGAGCCTCCGTGTGCACTGCTGCTCAGAGAGGTCCAGGAGGCTGAGCCTCGGCCTGTGGAACCTGTGGCGAGGGTAGTGCCCTCTGCGACGCATCTCTCTCTGCGGTAGCCCTCCCTCCTGCTGTACAGGTGGATGTGTCACAGCACTCTGTTGTGGAGCTCCACGTGTCAGAGGTGGACGGCGTGGATGGCGAAACTGGTGAGGCTGTTCGCCCTCCGAGGAGGTCATGACTGCAGCTACGGCGGCCCCCATCCACAAGATGTCCATCTGAGGGGGTCCGCAAGGTAGGTACATGTCTCCGGACCCCGGGGTAAGTGTGCAGGTTGGTGACTTTGACCGTCAGGAGGAGGGTGGTGAAGGCCAAACTTTGTCCCAAGTGACAGAGTGGCCTCCTGCAATGGGTGAGGGTCTCTTCCCCCCCCCCCCCCACCTGTCAAATGGACCTTTGCAGCTGCCACAGGCTGACAGCTGCAACACGTCCATTCGATCTGGGAGTGTTTCCCCCAGTGTGGGAAACAGTCCCATGTTGATCAAAAATCACACACAGTCCCTTAATCAGGTCAGTTAATGACCTGAAATAGCTAAATAAATACTCTCAAGTGGCATCCCGCTGGCTTTAATTGCCTGCGGGATTCCCACCAGCGGGGGCTGCGCGCGCACGCCGGCGCGTCATCGGGGAACCCGGAAGTGGGCGGGATCCGGTCGGGATCCTGCATTTCACGATTTTCGAGGCCCCCCCGCCGAGAACGCACCCGATAGCGGGTGCTAAAATCGGGCCCATGGTCTCCGGTGAGAGAAATCAAAACATGTAATTCTTAGAACCAGCTGAATTGTGAGGTGAGGAAGAGGGATAAAGGGATAGAGAAGGTTAAGGGGAGATTTAATAGGGATGTTCAAAATCATGAAGGGTTTTGATAGAGTAAATAAGAAGAAACTGTTTGCTGTGGCAGACGGATCTGTAGCTGGAGGGCACAGATTTAAGGTGATTGGCAAAAGAGCCAGAGGCCACATGAGGAAACATTTTTTTAACACAGCGAGTTGTTATGATCTGGAATGCGCTGCCTGAAAGGGCGGTGGAAGCAGATTCAATAATAACTTTCAAAAGGGAATTGGATAAATATTTCAAGGGGAAAAAATTTATGGGCTATGGGGAAAGAGCAGGGGGAGAGGGACTAATTGGATAGCTCTTTCAAAAGAGCCGGCACAGGCATGATGGGCTGAATGGCCTCCTCCTGTGCGGTACCTACTACGATACTACGAATAGGTTAATACCATGAGACCATACCCAGCAGCCCCACAGGAGAGATGCAGCATTTAACCATATAGAAAAAGAAAGAACTTAAATTTATATGGTGCCTTTCATGTCCTAAAGTGCTTTACAGCCCATGAAGTACTTTTTTAAAGTGTAGTCACTGTCGTAATGTAGGCAAATGCGGCAGCCAATTTGCGCACAGCAAGCTCCCACAAACGTCGATGTTTTAGCAACCTTCTGACTGAAGAGCTCACGTCTGGAATACGTCCTAACGCTGGCAGCTCTACTGGCCAGAACCTGCCCCGATAATCCCAAGCCCCGCCTGTCTTACCTGAGATGGGAGTTGAGGCAGGACTCGCAGAACCGGTGCCCGCACTCAGTCTGCTTGGCATGGCACAGCACTCGGTGGCACAGCTCACACTTGTACTTGTCATCGACTGGCTGAACAAACTCTTCAGCGTAGCCCCCTTCCAGCGGCTCAATCCCCGAGCCGAGAGGCTGACGGCAGGCGCTGGAGAGAGAGTTTTTGGGAGGCTGATATAAGCATGACTTTAGCCTGTCTGAACCACTTCCTGTCGCCATTAACACTTTCCACCCACTCTGAGGAAGAGAAAGAGACGAAAACAAAAGTTAACATCACGATATTGAAGGAATGGAAGGCACCGGAGCGGGAGGAGGCCATTCAGTCACTCGAGCCTGTTCCGCCATTCAATAAGATCATGGCTTCTACCCTTGTATACTTCTGTACGAGAAGCCCAGGTGTAGGGCCAAGGGCAGCAACTGCGTACAGTTTTGGTCTCCTTACCTAAGGAAGGATAGACTTGCCTTAGAGGCGGTGCAACGAAGGTTCACTAGATTGATTCCTGGGATGAGAGGGTTGTCCTGTGAGGAGAGATTGAGTAGAATGGGCCTATACTCTCTGGAGTTTAGAAGAATGAGAGGTGATCTCGTCGAAACGTATAAAATTCTTGGAGTGCTTGACAGGGGAGATGCCGAGAGGCCGTTTCCCCTGGCTGGAGGGTCTAGAGCTAAGGGTCATGGTCTCAAGGTAAGGGGTCCGCCATTGAGGACTGAGATGGGGAAACATTTCTTTACTCAGAGGGCTGTGGATGCTCAGTCGTTGAGTATATTCAAGACTGAGATCGATAAGATTTTTGGACACTAAGGGAATCAAGGGACATGGGGATAGGGCGGGAAAGTGGAGTTGAGGTAGAAGATCAGCCATGATCTTATTGAATGGCGGAGCAGGCTCGAGTGTGGCCTACTCCTGCTCCTGTTTTTTTTATGCCTTGTGTCATAATATGTGGACAGGAAGTGAGGCAACTCACATACTGTTTTGGAAAAGCTGAGCAAACCCCATCTCCCACTCCGGTCACACCAATTTTGTGGCATTTCTGAAGCTAAAACATGACGGCTTAATGGTCTCCCAGCCTGCACTGGCTCCCACCCCTGCCCCGCACTGCTCCAGTAAGTGTCTCTCAGTTAAAGGAATGGTGCAAAGTTTACAGCTGTGGGTTTTTTTTTAAGTACACTTCCTTCTTGGGGGGGGGGAATTCCCCATCGCGCAGTTCCCACAGGAATGCTATTTGTTGCGATTGGCAGGAAAATAGCAGCTGTCTCAGTTCCAACTTCTTTAGTGGAGCATCGCTATGGATTCAGCAGTGACATTTCTCCTCTGGGGCCTGTGTTTGAAGCCAGTCCTGGCTGAGGGGATGAGTGTCTACGCTCTCTCTCTCTCTCTCTCTCTCTGCCCACCCCCTCAGAAACGATGAGTGGAACTTTCCTTAGCATCCTGGCAAACTATCCTCACTCAGCCACCACCAACACTCAGAAACAAGTTAACCGATCAGCCATCTTGTGCTGTGAGCAGGATCTAGCTGTGTGCAAAATGGCTGCTGCATTTGCTTACATAACAGCAGTCACTGAACGTAGGAACAGGAGGAGGCCATTCAGCCCCTCGAGCCTGTTCAGCCATTCAATTAGATCACGGCTGATCTGTATCTTAACTCCATTTACCCGCCTTGGTTCCGTAACCCTTAATACCCCCTTACCCAACAAAAATCTATCAATCTTAGTTTTGAAATTTTTAATTGCCCTCCGGCCTCAACAGCCTTTTGGGGGAGAGAGTTCCAAATTTCTAAGTATTTCATTGTACATGAAGCTGTTTGAAATCTTTCTGAGAGACATGATTGAGTGCTATCAATCCGTCTCAGCAAAAAAAATAAAGGATACCTTACTGAGCAATGGTTTGCCTAAAAAAGGGCTTTTGTTTTATGCTAAAGTACTTCCACTTGCAGTTTCAACATAAGAATGTTCCCAGCAGTTAGCAGGTGATGTGTCAGGGTAAACTCACACCGTATCTGGAAAATCCCTTTACTCCGCGGAGGGCAGAGGCAGCAAGAGACACACTGAACTCACAGCCGAGGTTTCAGCTTCCAGTCCCAAGTAAGGATCTCTGCATTGCTGATTCCTCACGTGCACACACACACACACACACGCAGAGAAACACGCACACAGAAACACGCACACTCGCACACGCACAGAAACACATGCACTCACTCACACATGCACACATGCTGAGAAACACACACACAGAAATGCGCACACACAGAAACACGTGCACATGCACAGATACACACGCAAACAAGTACACGCACACACACGCAAACAAGTACACGCACACACACGCAAACAAGTACACGCACACACACGCAAACAAGTACACGCACACACAGAAACACACATACACACACACACACACACACAGAAACACACCAAACAAACACACCAAACAAACATGCATGCACATGTTCATGGGGTTGATGAATGCCAAGGACCAAACTACCTGCTTACTGGGAACTGGCCTCCACTCAGGATGTTACCAGAGGTGGGAAACTATCGTTAAGGAGAGAGACTTGAGATATTGGAGCAACAGTGTTCTTTAAATTTACTTGCTCCCTTCCCTAAGGAGTGTCCCACAAGGGCTGCCAATAGCTGCAATCTCCTCGAGTCCCGTGATTTTCAGATTTGTTATTTCATGTCCGCAGTTCAGGTGGGGAATTTAAAGACTCAGCGAGTGAGACTGGTGGTCCTCGACTTCAGAGCACATGGGCTCATGTTGAGAAGTCACCGGCCTAATGTGCCAGGGTACGACACTGGCACGGTTCCTAATGTGCCAGTGTCGTACCCTGGCACATTAGAAACCGTATACAATCAGCACCCATTCCACAAGGCAAAAGACTGAACAACTTGCAACCTCGAACAAACTATCAAAATTTTTTTTTTCGAGCGTGACCTGACTGATCTTAGTGGCCTGAAGGTGCTGGCACTCACTGGGGTACAGTACCCATAATTGCTGGGGGTCGGGGCCCTCCAGTCGTCACACAAGTAGCTATTCCTCCTGGAGACAGTGAGAGCTGTCAGGCTATTTAACCATGTTGGGCATCGCACCTATTCTAAAGAAGGATCAGCATCACTAGCACTCCTTCTGGAAAGGAACATCGGAACAGGAGAAGGCCATTCAGCCCCTCGAGCCTGTTCCGCCATTCAATTAGATCATAGCTGATCTGTATCTTAACTCCATTTACCTGTCTTGGTTCTGTAACCCTTAATCCCCTCACCCAACAAAAATCTATCAATCTCCGTTTTGAAATTTCCAATCGACCCCCAGCCTCAACAGATTTTTGGGGGGAGAGAGTTCCAGATTTCCACTCCCGCTTTGTGTGAAGAAGTGCTTCCTGACATCACCCCTGAACGGCCTGGCTCTAATTTAATATAGCCTGAGCCATCTTTAATAAATGAGTTTCGCCAACAGAACCCGTTTGAGTGATTAAGTCGTGCTGTCACGGCCCATTTTAAAAAATGGACATTGACAGTCGGGATCCCATCTTAGCTGCAGGCCCAAGTTATTTTGAAGCAAAGGTCTCCACACTGTACACAAATGGATTCTAACTCCATGGATTAGAAGCATTCCGTTTTCTTTAAATGGACGGAGCTGGGTTGATCAGTGTCACATCGAGTCACTGCTGGGAGACAAATTGTGGCCACACACTGAGATGTTAGAAATTTAAATTCAAGTGGCGTAATGATTGCTAAAATAAAAATCCCCCCCCAAAAAAAAACACTTGAAAAAAAATCCTATTCTTTTGCCAGGAGATGTCCTTCTGTTTGACTGATGACCCCGGATAGGCTTATTTTAGCTTTTGAGTTAGTAACAAGAGGGCTGATTAATAGTCTGGTTGTTATTGTTCTCACAAGTTTGCACTCTTCCCCTGGAGAAGAATGTGAAGCAGTGGAAGGATTCACAGGCTGATTAGCGGTCTGACAGGCCGTGATGTGAACACTCCTTCCATGACCGTAACCATCTCTATTCCAGCCGATAGCGGGGGGGGTGGGTCAGTCCTGTATGGCTGGAGGGCTTTATGGGTTCCCATGACCCATACGATGAGGGGGGGGGGGTGGCCACACACACCTACCGAACACAACAATCCCGCTGGATATCAACCCGGAACGCCGGTCTCCACTCGTCTGGACTGTCTGGCGCGGGGTTTGAACCCTGAACCTTCTGACTCAAGAGACAGGAATCCAATCAATGAGCCAAAGGCTCACTCCAAAAGAACCAACCGAGAGAATTTTTTTTTACACACAGGGGGTTGTTTAGGACATAGAACGCTCATCCGAGACTGTGCTGGGGTCAGAGTTCTTAATAACTTTCAAAAGGGAAGTGCAGAAATATTTGAAAAAGAAAAATTTAAAAGGATATGGGAAGTGGGGCCACGTGGATAGTTGCTCTTTCAGAGAGCCGGCACAGGCAAAACGGGCCGAATGGCCTTTTTCAGTGCTGTTAAATCTGTGAGCCAAGAATTACGGACAGCCTCTCCAGAAAGGACAAACGAAAGACTTGCATTTATATAGCACCTTTCTTCTCCTCAGGACATCCAAAAGCGTTTTACAGCCAATTAAATGCTTTTTGAAGTGTAGCCACTGTTGTAATGTAGGGGAAAAGGGCAGCCAAATTGTGCACAGCAAGATCCCACAAACAGCAATGTGATAAATGATCAGATAATCTGTTTTAGGTGTTGGTTGGGGGGTAACTATTGGCCAGGACAAGGGGAGAACTCCCCTGCTCTTCTTCAAAATAGTGCCATGGGATCTTTTACATCCACCTGAGCGGGCACTAGATGTGCACACTGCGCTGGTACTGTTCGTTCCCTACACGTGGGTGTTGTGTAGCTGACGGAAACACCAAAATAAAATTACCAGAGAGCCAGGAAGACCCGTTTTCCCCCAAAACGCCGTGGGTTATTCCCACCCCCCACCCTAGTTTTTTTGGGCCCATTCCCAGATTAGGTGGTCAGGACATAGATCAGTGGGTGCGTCAAGCCAGGGTCCGACTAGCAACACTCGATTGGCAGCCTGCCTTTCCTACGTTCATATATAAAAGCAGCTTCTCAGTGACATCATCCGTTTCACAGCAGACACCAAACAGACTGGACCAGTTCCACGGTGGAGGATTAAACCAGATTCCCCAGGGGGACTGGGATGGGTAATGTTTGGAAATCTTCAGTCAGCCTGCCCACCCACCAACAGTAACCCATCTTGTGCCAATCGTACACAAGTCAACACACCGGGACAAACACAATCTCTTACATGCAAGAAAGCACCATTAATTAGATCAAGGAAACAAATGACTTTGATCTTATAAGTTAATTCAAACTCTCAGGCCTGTATTCGAAAGGAAACAAAAGGACCCGCCGATATTGTATGATTCTATGATAAAGAAACAAAGAATGAAAGACTTGCATTTCTACAACGCCTTTCACAACCTCAGGACGTCCCGAAGAGCTTTACAGCCAATGAAGTACTTTTTGAAGTGCGGTCACTGTTGTAATGTAGGACACGCGGCAACCAATTTGTGCACAGCAAGCTCCCACAAACAGCAGTGAATGTTGGCCAGGACACCGGGGAGAACTCCCCTGCTCTTCTCCAAAATAGTGGCCATGGGATCTTTTACATCTACCCGAGAGGGCAGACGGGGCCTCGGTTTAACGTCTTGTCTGAAAGACGGCACCTCCAACAATGCAGCACTCCCTCAGTACAGGCACTGGGAGTGTCGGCCTAGATTATGTGTTCAAGTAAGGGGGAGTGGGACTTGAACCCACGACCTTCTGTCTCCAAGGCGAGGGGTGGGGGGACCTCATCACAGTTTATGAAATATTAAATGGTATAGATAAGGTGAGCCCCCGATTATTACAGCACTTTTCCATTTCAGGCACCCAGTGCAGAATCATGTTCTCCCAGTTTACATACGGACTCTTCCCCCCCACCCCCGAAGGTGCCGACTCTCTCCCCTCCCCTCCTGAAGGTGCCGACTCTCTCCCCTCCCCCCTGAAGGTGCCGACTCTCTCCCCTCCCCCTGAAGGTGCCAACTCTCTCCCCTCCCCCCTGAAGGTGCCGACTCTCTCCCCTCCCCCCTGAAGGTGCTGACTCTCTCCCCTCCCCCCTGAAGGTGCCGACTCTCTCCCCTCCCCCCTGAAGGTGCTGACTCTCTCCCCTCCCCCCTGAAGGTGCCGACTCTCTCCCCTCCCCCCTGAAGGTGCCGACTCTCTCCCCTCCCCCCTGAAGGTGCCGACTCTCTCCCCTCCCCCCTGAAGGTGCTGACTCTCTCCCCTCCCCCCTGAAGGTGCCGACTCTCTCCCCTCCCCTCCTGAAGGTGCCGACTCTCTCCCCTCCCCCCCAAAGGTGCTGACTCTCTTCCTCCCCCCCCACACTGAGGACGCCGACTCTCTCCCCCACCCTGAAGGTGCTGACTCTCTCTCCCCTCCCCCCACTGAAGACGCCGACTCTCTTCCACCCCTGAAGGTGCTGACTCTCTCCCCCAACTCCTGAAGGTGTAGACTCTCTCCCCTCCCCTCCTCTCCTGGATCTTATTGGGGTACAGCTCCAATGACAGCGTCATACACTTGTTAAAATAATGCACAACATGCATGCATTAACCAGTGAGCTACAAGAGGAAACTGAACCTCTTAAATAAAAACAGAAAATGCTGGAGAAGCTCAGCAAGTGAGGCAGCATCTGTGGAGAAAGAAACAGAGTTAATGTTTCAGGTCGAAGACCTTTCATCAGATCTGGAAGATGGTAAAGAGATAACAGTTTTTAAGCAAGTACAGAGCCAGGGAAAGGGGGGGGGGAAGGGGAATGGAAGAAAGGGAGGGGAGGGAAGAACAAAAGGGAAGATCTGTGATAGGATGCAGGACAGGAGTGATTAAATGACAAAAGGGATGATGGTGCAAGACAAGGAGGGTGGTAATGGGACAGGTAAAGAAACAAGAGATGGGTCTAGAGGAGCTGTAAATGGCAGCAGCAGAACCATTACCAGCACTAGCTGACTGAAAAAATGGAAGCAGAGGTTATGATCTGAAGTTATTGAAATCAGTGGTGAGTCCGGAAGGTTGTAAAGTGACTCATCGAAAGATGAGGTGCTGTTCCTCGAGCTTCCGTTGAGTTTCATTGGAACAGTGTAAGAGGCCGAGGTCAGAGAGGTCAATTAAAATGGCAAACGACCGGCAGGTCAGGGTCACGCTTGTGGACTGAGCAGAGACGTTCAGCAAAGCGATCACCCAGTCTGCGTTTGGTCTCCCCAATGTAGAGGAGACCGCATTGTGAGCAGCGAATACAGTATAGTAAATTGGAAGGAGTACAAGTAACCCGCTGTTTCACCTGGAAGGAGTGTTTGGGGCCCTGGACGGTGGGAAGGGAGGAGGTGAAGGGGCAGCTGTTGCATCTCCTGCGCTCGCACGGGAAGGTCCTGTGGGGAGGAGACCGGGCGTTGGAAGAGTGGACCAGGGTGTTGCGGAGGGAGCAGTCCCTTCGGAATGCTGAAAAGGGAGGGGAGGGGAAGATGAGTTTGGTGGTGGGATCACGCCGGAGGTGGTGGAAATGGCGGAGGATGATGCGTTGAATGTGGAGGCTGGCGGGGTGGAAGGTGAGGACAAGGGGGACCCTATCATGATTTTGGGGGGGGAAGGGAAGGGAGGGGGTGAGGGCATAAGTGTGGGGAATAGGACGGACATGGTCGAAGGCCCTGTCAACTACAGTGGAGGGGAATCCTCGGTTGAGGAAAAAGGAAGACATTGGAAGCAGTGGTGCGGAAGGTGGTATCATCAGAGCAGATATGACGGAGACGGAGAAACTAGGAGAAGGGAATAGTGTCCTTACAGGAAGCAGGGTGGGAGGAAATGTAATCAAGGGAGTCGGTGGGCTTATAATAGATATTGGTGGATCTCTTAAACCTTTCACGGTCTGGGCTCTCCCAATTCTATGAAAAGGATCCAAGGAAGGGTCAGATAGTTATTCTGGGCTGCACTAGCCCTACGCCAGAGAGGTTGCTGCCGAATATTTTCCTCCATCAGGGAGTCAGGTCAGACCCCAGGTTTACAAAACTTTAGTATCGATGCAAAGTGAAACCTCTGGGCACCGACTCCAACCATACAGCAAATGTATTAATGTCTAATCTTCCAGATTGGACTCATTGACAGGAGATCGTGGTCAGAGATCCAATTGGAAATTACAATGAAAAGCTTCAAAGACATTTTGTGGGGGAGGGGGGGTGGAAACAGGGATGAGAAACAAATAATCCCGCAGGAGCACATGGCGACAGCGTGAGAGCCCGACAGTCAGAGTATTACCTTCACTGTAGGTGTCAGCTGTGGCTCAGCTCACACTCTCGCCTTGCAGTCAGAAGGTCGTGGATTCAGGTCCCACTCCAGAGGTTTGGGTGCAAAAGCCAGGCTGACACTCCCAGTGCAGTACTGAGGGAGTGCTGCACTGTCAGGAGGTGCTGCCTTTCAAATGAGACTTTAAACAGAGGCCCCGTCTGCCCTCTCAGGTGGATATAAAAGATCCCACAGCACTATTTGAAGAAGGGCAGGGGTCCTGGCCAATGTTTCTTTTTTCATGATTTAACTGCTATAGCAGACGTGAACTCTCAGGGCCTGCAGTCAGAGAGGGGTTGGTCAATTCATTTCAGAATCTCAGTCCAGCTGGTGTCTGATCATCAAAAACACACATAGGAATTGCTGGATGAATAAAGATCAAGGTCTATCTAGTTCGCCTTGTACCATCAAGGTAGTTCCATGATACAACGACAACGGAGTTGTTGACCAATCATATGATCAATCTCTATCAATAAGTCTCCGACAGACCCAGACATGAGGCGGGGGAAAGCCCCAGTGGTGGAGAGATTTGGGAACCACAGGTCCAAAGTCGCCTGTTCCTCCCGAACATTGTACTTCACACGTCAATTCTCAAATTACTCACGTACTGTGTCACAAAATGTTATTTTCTGAAAGGAATCTACTTTCTACAGTGATCGACTCTGTAAAGCCGGTAAGAGTTGGGCACGTGGTAATTGCGATGCTGGTGATCGGCAAGATAACTGGAGACAGCATTCCACAACAAACCCTTTCGAACTCGACAGCCAGCAGAGTTGCCAGCTCTGGTCGGACGTATTCCTGGAAATTTCATTACATATCCGTCTGCCTCCAATCGCCTCGCCTGGTCAAACACTCTTCCTCCTCCCCCGAATAAACAAAAGTGTTCAAAGAAAATGAAAAAAACAATTTTTTTTTAATGCTCCTATGATTTTTCTCCCGGGTGCTGCTCGCAGTCGTGTCCAGGAGATTAATCTTGAACTCCTGGAGACAATCCTGGAGGATTGGCAACCCCCCAACAGCCAGCCAATGAACCAAATGACTTGCTTTTCCCCAGTTTCTCTCCTTCCCCCCTGAAGGTGCGAACTCATGCTGGATTATTGCTCCCGCGGTACTGACTGGCCTCTCCAGTCCCTCTCCCAAATGGCCATTTTCCATGCGCAAGCTTAGACAGGCAGTCTACTTGACCGTAGCTGGTGTAGAAAGGTTAAGGTTCACTGTACCTTTATCAAAGTTTAAAGCAATTTTATGTACAGCAGCACAATCTCTGCTTACAGGCTCCATCTAATACAGTGTGGATCAGAGCCTAATCGACACACTTGCCAAGGACCGATTGGTTAAGGGAACATCTCTAAATCACGTTCGCAAACTGATAAGAAATATCCAAGGCAACATTTATAAATGGTCTTTATAGGGGGCACCAATGCTGAGCCTGACATACTACCTCTAGCCCCAGAGCACTGAGTCCAACTGTGATTCTCCTACTGCCTGAGATCAGCTGATAGACCCAGAACTGAAACATAGAAAATTTACGGCACAGAAGGAGGCCATTCGGCCCATCATGTCCGTGCCGGCCGAAATACAGCTATCCAGCCTAATCCCACTTTCCAGCACTTGGTCTGTAGCCCTGTAGGTTGCAGCACTTCAGGTGCATATCCAAGTACTTTTTAAATGTGATGAGGGTTTCTGCCTCTCCCACCCTCTCAGGCAGTGAGTTCCAGACCCCACCGCCCTCTGGGTGAAAAATATTTTCCTCAGCTCCCCTCTAATCCCTCTACCAATTATTTTAAATCTATGCTCCCTGGTTATTCACCTCTCTGCTAAGGGAAATAGGTCCTTCCTGTCCGCTCTATCTAGGCCCCTCATAATTTTATACACCTCAATTAAATCTCGCCTCAGCCTCCCCTGTTCCAAAGAAAACAACCCTAGTCTATCCAACCTCCCCAACACTGAGGTTAGACTGACTGGTCTATAATTACTCGGTCTATCCTTTTCAAACAACGGTACTACGTTAGCAGTCCTCCAATCCTCTGGCACCGCGCCTGTAGCCAAGGAGGATCGGAAAATGATGGTCAGAGCCTCCGCTATTTCCTCCCTTGCTTCTTTTGACAGCCTGGGATACATTTCATCCGGGCCTTTCCCTGAAGCTGGGACTCTCCTGATTGGTGTGGCTAACTATACAGTAGGCAATGCACCTACCAAGTGAGCTATTGGACGAGCACAGCCCTGATAGTTATCCATGAATTTTTAAAAAATTAAACTCAAAAAGGTTATTGGCACAAATGGGTACACACTCGGTCCCTTAAGATGGAGAAGGGCAACACCACACACAGGTAAAGAGGGGATACAACAAACCACAGACACTTAACACACTTTGAGCGCATTACGTTGCTATTTTAAAGCCTCCATTCAAATAGTGGATATTGGAATGCCATCAGAATGTGTTCAAGTGTACATCCATTACACACTTAATGTCAGCCGTGGCTCAGTGGGCCACACTCTCGCCTTGGAGTCAGAAGGTCGTAGGTTCAAGTCTCACTCCAGGGACTTGAGCCCATAATCCAGGCCAACACTCCAATGCAGTAATGAGGGAGTGCTGCACTGCTGGAGATGCCGTCTTTCAGATCAGACGTTAAACCGAGGCCCTGTCTGGTCCTCTCAGGTGGGCATAAAAGATCCCACAGCCACTATCTCAAAGAACAGATGGGGAGTTCTCCCTGGTGTCCTGGCCAACATTTATCCCTCAACCAACGTCACTAACAAAAAACAGATTATCCAGTTATCTGCTGATTGTGGGATCTTGCTGTGTGTAAATTGGCTGCCACGTTTCCTACATAACAACAGTGACTACACCTCAAAAAAGTACTCAATTGGTTGTGAAGCACTTTGGGATTGTCCTGAGGTTGTGAAAAGTGCTATATAAATGCAAGTTCTTTATATCTTTTCAGATAATATCAGCAGCTGCAATCTCTAGTCTCACAGCCACTAAAGTTCACCAACCGGCAAATTAACAGCAGGCTGCAAAATCAACAGCAGTTCTCACCTGAACTCCAGTGAGAGTCACGATATAGTAACGATGTATTAATAACATACATCAATACATTACATATGAAAAAAAAAATGCCTTCTCTATCTCACTACAAAACGATAAGCCCCAGCCCTGCCCGATTCTTCGGGCGTGTAGTCCACACTTTACCGTCACTTACAAAAAAAAAAGATTTCACCATTTGCTAACTTCAGCAATGTTGAAAATGAGCCCAGGGAAAAGGCAACACACTCACCTTACGGAAAGTTGCTGAACCATAACCAGATTGGTCTGCAGAGTCAGGCTAATAACCAAAAAACGACCCCTTTGTGACCCAGATCAATGCATCACCCAGTCTCGAATCCCTCACATACTCCTCGTGCACAGCTGACAGCAGAATGGCAAAAGCACAAGCTTGGATTAAATGGATGTGCTCAGGAAGGTTCTATCTCACTTTCTGCTCAGCTAGGTCTCTGCATTGCTGATTTCTTGCTGTGGAAAGTACCCCTGAGTTGTGTAATTCTTTCTTAATTGGCCCCTTTCCAAATAAACTAAAAACGATTTCCTTTGGAAATCCCCAATTCGGCACTGACCTATGATCACTCCTCTTCTGTGTAACCCCTTCCACACAAAGTTCATCAATTCATTTCTGTATCTAGAAAAGAAAAAAAACAAGTAAAGCCAGCCAGTGTGATTTATGGCACTCAGGTCTGCCCCTTTTCCCGGAATTCTTTTCTTCAAATTAAGTAGGTGATATTGGCTATATCAAATTCCTTGAGGGAGATGCGATTATGAAACAGTGAGGCTGAAGGAACGATCATGGGCGTTGCTGTGCATTTTTCACAGATAGTATTTCCACATTCATTCTATTATTTTTTTAATGGTTTCCTTTTTCCACTAATTTTGTCCCCTCTCTCCCACCCACTCCTGTCCTCCCCTCTCCTGAAGGCACTCACTCTCTCTGGGTTATTGTTCATTGAATGTTCCCTCGTGCCTCACCCAAGTGGCCATTCATAAAGAGGAGTACAGCTAACGGGGACCATCTAGCCTTTCCTTCCATAGTACCCCACCCCACCAATCCCAGCAACTAATCACCTCTTCAATGACCCTAGAGTCTTTACATACAAACCTAGACAGTGATTATCAGTGGGCTATGCAACCATGGGAAGCGTCACAACCTGCTCTTGCATTCGTCCAAAGCTCACACCTATATAAGTTCCAGTGGGTGTCACTGGGTGGTTATCATAAGCAGGAACCCTGGCTGATTTTATGCCTCCTTGGCCCTCAAGCATAGTGTAACGTCTCCGATTGACTGTGATCAGCTAACTCAGCACAGACTATGGAACATAGGACCAGGAGTAGGCCATTCAGCCCCTCGAGCCTATTCCCCATTCAATGAGATGGCTGATCTGTATCCTAACTCCATTTACCCGTCTTGGCTCCATGTCCCATAATACCTTTGGCTCACAAAAATCTATCGATCTCAGACATATAATTATTAATTGAGTTAGCATCTACTGCTTTTTGTGGGAGAGAGTTCCACACTTCTACCACCCTTTGTGTGAAGAAGTGTTTCCTAACTTCTCTCCTGAATGGCCTGGCTCTGATTTTAAGGTTATGTCCCCTTGTCCTAGACTCTCCCACCAGTGGAAAAAGTTTCTCTCTATCTACCCTATCAATTCCTTTCCAAATCCTAAAAACCTTAATCAAATCACCCCCTAACCTTCCATTTTCCAGGGAAAACAAGCCTGATTTATGTCCTCTCAAGTGGGCGTAAAAGGTCCCATGTCACTATTTCGAAGACGAGCATGGGAGTTCTCCCTCATGTCCTGGCCAATATTTACCCCTCAACCAACATCATTTAAAAAAAAAACAGATTATCTGGTCATTTATCTCATTGCTGTTTGTGGGACCTTGCTTTGCGTAAATTGGCTGCCATGTTTCCTACACTACAACAAGTGACTGCACTTCAAAAAGTACTTCATTGTCTGTAAAGCGCATTGGGACATTCTGAGGTCAGCACAGACTAAGAGCTTCCTGGTGCGTGAATCTGTACCACACTGAGAAGTGCACTTACTGAGATTAACTGAAGTTATTTTTTCCTGCAAAGAACTCAGACGGGACCAGACTCTGAGAAATCCAAGGGACAATTCCTCTGCTGCACCATGGCCTTTTAATAAAGCAGCTATCAGATTTTCAATTTTTAAAATTAAATTTAAGATTAAAAATCACAATGTAGCTTTAGCCCTAGACACACTAACCTTCTTATTATAACAACTGTACTGATGGCAATTGTGTTTTTCCCTAAATCTAAAGTCACTACAGTCCAAAGTAATTCATTATGTAAAGTACTTTGAGATGCTTTGACATGATGAGGCACAATATAAATGCACAAGGGGACCTTATCGCCTCAGTGAGGTATTATATCAGAATATATATAGCACCTCATCATGTCCAAATCTCTCAAAGCACTTCACATAATGAATTACTTTTGAAGTTTAGTGACTTATTTTGTAGGCAAACATGGACCACAAACAGCAAAAGAGGCAAACGACCAGTTATCCTTTTTTAAAAATGGTATTTGTTGAGAGATCATCGTTGGTTAGGACACTGGGGAACTGGGAGAACACCCTACTCTCCATTGAATAGCGGAATCTCTAATATCCACCTCAACCGCAAGAGTAATTCGTGCCAGACAAGTACCAGGCAATGACCATCTCCAACAAGAGAGAGTCCAACCACCTCCCCTTGACATTCAACGGCATTACCATTGCCGAATCCCCCACCTTCAACATCCTGGGGGTCACCATTGACCAGAAACTTAACTGGACCAGCCATATAAATACTGTGGCTACAAAAGCAGGCCAGAGGCTGGGTATTCTACGGCGAGAGACTCACCTCCTGACTCCCCAAAGCCTTTCCACCATCTACAAGGCACAAGTCAGGAGTGTGATGGAATACTCTCCACTTGCCTGGATGAGTGCAGCTCCAACAACACTCAAGAAGCTCGACACCATCCAGGACAAAGCAGCCCGCTTGATTGGCACTCCATCCACCACCCTAAACATTCACTCCCTTCACCACCAGCGCACAGTGGCTGCAGCGTGTACCATCCACAGGATGCACTGCAGCAACTCGCCAAGGCTTCTTTGACAGCACCTCCCAAACCCGCGACCTCTACCACCTAGAAGGACAAGAGCAGCAGGCACATGGGAACAACACCACCTGCACGTTCCCCTCCAAGTCACACACCATCCCGACTTGGAAATATATCGCCGTTCCTTCATCGTCGCTGGGTCAAAATCCTGGAACTCCCTTCCTAACAGCACTGTGGGAGAACCTTCACCACACGGACTGCAGCGGTTCAAGAAGGCGGCTCACCGCCACCTTCTCAAGGGCAATTAGGGATGGGCAATAAATGCCGGCCTCGCCAGCGACGCCCACATCCCATGAACGAATAAAAAAAAAAGTAATCAGAAACAGCCTTGGTTTAACATCTCACCCGAAAGGAATCACCTAACAATGCAGCACTTCCTCAGTGGGCTGTCAGCCTGTTAGTAATTCCAACCTCAATCTGGGGTTTGAACTCCTAACACTTCTGACCTAGTGCTGTAAGTGCTACCAATTGGACCAAAACTTTGACCTATGACTACTGCTGCTACTATTACTGTTACTAGTACTACTATAGCTGTTGCCTCTCCTTCCTGCAGTACATTCCAGGTAAAGTAACATTAGTGTGGCTTTTTAATGATTTGAGCTGTCTTCAGCACTCCAATATCTTATCCAATTGTTATATTTGAGCATGGATAATGAGTTAAGCTATTCAACCACAGAGGGCAACACAGCGAAGCCTGGCCCTCACCTGACATTCACCAGAATGCAGGATACAATCCAGAGCGGGAACTCTGGCTAATTGTTTCCCTCTCACTAGCCCAGAGACAGTGAGACCAGGTGTAATGTTTGTGTGACCACTGAGCCTCAGCACAGACCAGGGACGGCATCCCGATGGGCAGTACATGGAGCGACTGAGTCTCTTGTGAACCTTCACACTGATTCATAATGTGACAGCCTTGGTTCAAACTCCCCACAAGGTGATAATACAGGTTTGAATGGAGAAAGCATTCAGCTGATTTAATTATGTTCTTTCAGAATACCTACTGCCTTCCTAATATTCCTATCACCAACCCATTACAGCCCTACCGCCATCCCATTACAGCCCCACCGCCTTCCCATTACAGCCCCACCGCCTTCCCATTACAGCCCCACCGCCTTCCCATTACAGCCCCACCGCCTTCCCATTACAGCCCCACCGCCTTCCCATTACAGCCCCACCGCCTTCCCATTACAGCCCCACCGCCTTCCCATTACAGCCCCACCGCCTTCCCATTACAGCCCCACCGCCTTCCCATTACAGCCCCACCGCCTTCCCATTACAGCCCCACCGCCTTCCCATTACAGCCCCACCGCCTTCCCATTACAGCCCCACCGCCTTCCCATTACAGCCCCACCGCCTTCCCATTACAGCCCCACCGCCTTCCCATTACAGCCCTACCACCAACCAATAACATCTCGACCACCTTCCCATTACCACTACAGCAGCAATTAGCATTTATATAGCAATTCTAACATAGCAAAACTTCCCAAGGAGCTGCACAGACACATAATCAGACAAAAATGGGCACCAAGTCAAAGAAGAAGATATTAGAAGGGGTGACCAAAAGCTTGGTCAAAGAGGTGAGTTTTAAGGATGGTTTTAAAGGAGGAGCGGGAGATGGAGAGGCAGAGGGGTTTAGGGAGGGAATTCCAGAGTACGCGCTGAGATTACGTCTATATCACTTTTGCACTATACCGCAATTAGTCATCCCATTTTAACCCTATCACTGTTCCGTTACCACAGACACATTTGTTTTTCTTGGCCAAATACCAAGAAAGTATATCTCAGAGAGCTAATCAGGTGGCAATGTCATTAGCAGAACTTTTCTGCTCCCCTGAGTATTTAAAAATATTTTCTATCTTGGGGACTGTTTGGTGTAATGTGTCAAACATCATCCTTTGAGTTTTGGGACCTGAATTTGAATCTAGCTCAGACTGATGAAACTTCCCTCTACATGTTGGGCACAATGTGGGTGGGGGGAAATTGGATAAGGCCTATTATTGGGCGCGGGTAGCATGATCTGCTATTAACCAGCTGGTCCCTGCGCAGGCAGGACGAGACTTTCGTCGGGCCTGAGGACTCACTTTCAAGCAGCGTTGGAAATTAACGTTGACACGAGGAATCAATGCAATTCGCATTTTCCACCAGCAGAGGGAACCCCAATCCCTTAAAGGCAGGCTGTCTCTTAAAGGTAGCTGGTACCTATTATTTGCTGTCTGCACTGAGTCTGAAAGGAGATCAGACATTGCACATGTAAAACATAGATGCAAGTCCTGTCCCTATGTTTACAAACTTATGAGTTATGTTAAAACATTGAATAAAGGTTGCGCACTACTAAATCCCACATCCTCCAATCTGCATGCCAGACCTCACCAATCTGCCGTTCTGAGTTGGTACCAGGCCTGCGAGTGTGCATGCACCAAGGTTCTCAGCTGATGCACTAGAGACCTTGGTGCAAGAGGTGGACAGAGGAGGGACATCCTATATCCGCGGGGGAGGAGGGGAGCAAGAGACCCTCCAGACACATATCCAAAAGGCAGTGGGAGGCAGCGGGGGATGAAGTCAATGCCAGGCGCACAGCACCACAAACATGGATGCAATGCAGGAAGAAGTTCAGTGCTTTGACATGAGTGGTCAAGGCGAGTGAGGTCAACTGTCAAATGGCGTCTCCAACCAACTGCACCACTAGCTGCATCCACTGCTCGACGCACTACACCCCACATCACCCACCTACCAACAAACTCTCTCCATCAGTACGCAACTCTTCCAACCAGATGCTTCCCCTCACCTTTACACATTACCACTGTTGCAAGCCACCCACCCACAACTCACAGGCCACACACTCTGGCAGCTATTCAACCACGACAGGCACATCACCCAGACACACGTCCCACTTTCTTGCAGGAGAAGGTGGCGCATATCAGGAGGCAGCAAGTGCCAGTGGCATTTAGCCCCTAGAGCCTGTTCCACCATTCAGTGAGATCATGGCTGACCTGTGACCTAACTCCATATACCCGCCTTAGCCCCATATCCCTTAATACCCTTGGTTCACAGAAATCTATCAATCTCAGATTTAGCATTCACAATTGAGCTAGCATCAGCTGCCATTTGCAGGAGCGTTCCAAACTTCTCCCACCCTTTGTGTGTAGAAGCTTTTCCTAACTTCACTCCTACACGTCCTGGCTCTAAATGTTAGGCTATGTCCCCACGTTCTAGTATTCAAGTATAGGAGACCTCCAAAAACAGGTACAAATGTGTCGGCAGCCTGAAGCAATAATCTAGCCACTAACCTGTAAATCCTGCATGGTCCCTTTAAATAGCTCTGGTGGGGATCCTCCAGGCACTCTACGATACGTTCAGATGGTTGTGGTTAAGACTGTGTTGAGTTGAGCATGAGATACCATTTTGGAACTTATCACTTTAAATCAGCGTTGCACGCTGATTGTATCCATTTTCTCCTTACTTTACATGCAGCCGGCTAATACCTACACCAAAATGGCATCTGGCGCACATCACGCTGGAAACGTGCATGTGCAGCCAAGACGCCATCTTGGCACTTCGGGAGGTCGCGTAGCGCTGAAACAACGGGCGCTACACGGTCCAGATTCTCGCCCCAAGAGTTTGGGCAGCTCAACCCAGAACTAAGCACACCCAGGCCCACAGCACATCATCACACTAAACTGGCAATCCCACTCAAGGAGAGCGAGTGTGGACAATCGAAATGTCACACATACAAGGGTTGCTGTTCCAAGGTTGGGGCTGAGGAATATTGTTGGGGTAAAGTGGAGGGAGCTTTGCTGTCTCAGCTGTGGCTCAGTTGGTAGCACTCATGCAAGATGCCACTATTTTCAGAAGAACAGAGACGGTCTCCCAAAACTCCCAGAACAGATTAGTTGCTCATCTACCTCACAGCTGCATGTGGGACCTTGCCCGTGTGCAATGTAACAGTGGCCACACATCAAAAGAAACTCCATTGGCTGTGGAGCGCTTTGGGACGTCCTGAGGATGTGAAAGGTGCTATATAAATGCAAGTTCTTTCTATAAGATAGCACAGCCTCTGGATACAGTGTTGTAATGTGATTCAGACAGCTAACACGATGGTTGGTGTTTACCATTAGGGCCACATCTCGTTCCACACTTTCAACCTACAGCCAGAAATGCAACTTTCATCTCATGGTTCTACGTGGACCCTTCTCCCAGTTTGAGGCCAAATCCGCCTGGCATTGTATTGTGAAACATTTCCACTACAGAATAAAACTTTCTTTTTAAAAAAATATTATTTTTTTTTTAAGATTCCTCTTTGGCCCACTGCCTCCCCCAACTAATTTTTTTTTCTTTTCTGGATTTGACATGATAGTTTTCCCCTCGGATTCCCCAGTGACTGCTGAAGGTGGGGGCGCTGGATGGGGGGCGGGGGGAATGGGCAAAAGGGAATTGAAACTCCTCTAAAAGTAAGTCAGTATAATACCCCCTGGAGACTGAAGTAAAGACTGAAAGTAGTTTAATGCTTAGGCTGGGAAGTACCCAGTGGGGAATATAGAAAGATGATAAGGATGAGGAACATCTCTCACAGTGAGTGCGGTGCACAGAGAGTCATTGCAGTAAATGTTGAAGTGTCACACTAGGGATGGTTTTATGCTGTTGGCCCATTAGGAAGTGAACTGAAAGAAAGAACTTGCATTTATATAGCGCCTTTCACAACCACAGGACGTCCCAAAGCGCTTTACAGCCAATGAAGTACTTTTGAAGCATAGTCGCTGCTATAATGTAGGAAACAGGGCAGCCAATTTGTGCAGAGCAAGCTCTCACAAACAGCAATGTGATAACGAACAGATAATCTGTTTTTTTAGTGATGTTGATGGAGGGGTAAACATTGGCTCAGGACACGGGGAGAACTCCTCTTCAAAATAGTGCCGTGAGATCTTTTACCTCTACCTGAAAGGCTGACAGGGCCTCAGTTTAATGTCTCATCCAAAAGACGGCACCTCTGACAGTGCAGCACTCCCTCAAGTACTACACTGGAGTGTCAAGCCTAGATTTTGTGCTCAAGTCTCTGGAGTGGGACTTGAACCCACCACCTCATGTAAGGAACAATGGATACCAGACAGTAAGTTACTGGCTGAAACCTAGTGTAGGCGCCCACTGAAATAATGATTACAATTTCGACTCCCGTTTGCCAACATAACAACAGTGACTACACTTCAAAACTTAGCTCATTGGAAGCGAATCACACTTTGGGATGTCCTGAGGACATGATAAGCCATGAAATAAATGCAAGTTCTTCTATTGGCCTGGAAATCACACCTCCAATAGTTCTTGTGAACATTTAATGTGGTTGACTCAGGTTCCCCTGTTCCCTCGTTTGATGAGGTGTTAACCTTGCCTGCTATAAAGAGTTCAGTACCTCTGTTAAAATTGCAGATAGAGGTATTTTATCCAAATGCATTAAATGTCACCTAATAATATCGCACGGTGTTATTTCCAGGGTTATGCAGCAGGAAATGGGTATGACACTGCAGTGGTTATGATTCGGGACTGAAAACCCAAAGGTCATGAGTTCAAATCCTAATGTGGCAAGTTGTGAAAGTGAATTCAATAAACCTAGTAGTTTGTGGGCTGGGACCAGATAATGAGTGTGAAAACCACCGTTTCATCATAAAAACCCAAACTGGTTCACGAATGCCCTTCAGGGCCTACATGTGACTCTAGTCCACACCATATGGATGGCTCTGAAAATCCTTCAAAGTCACCTATTAGTTGTAAAAACAAGCAAGAGAGCCTACCAACACCTTCTCAGAGCAACTAGGGCCGGGCATCAATATGGTCTCGCCAACGTCACCCACCTCTTGAGAACAAAGAATAAAATAATTGACTCATGTTGTTTCCATGGTTTTAATTTTGCCAGTCTTACATGTCCCAGCAGAAGATTGTGTGCTGATGTCCCATTTATATCATGTCCCTGCTCCAGAAACAAAGTTGTTGCGACCGGCAAAGATAAATGTTTCCTGTCTTCTTATCTCCAGGGCTGCAACTCTATCCTGCTCCTAGGCTCAGTATAGACCAGCCATCTGATCTAACATGACTCTTCCTCTTAAGGGGCCGCAGACAGAACGGCAAAGTCTCATTGTTTGAGCAACAACAACTTACATTTATGTCGGACCTTTAACACAGAAAGCTCTCCCAAGGTGCTTCACAGGAGCGTTATTGGACAAACATTTGACACATAGGGAGATATTAGGACAGGTGATCAAAACCTTGGTCAAAGAAGTAGGTTTTAAGGAGCGTCTTAAAGGAGGAGAGAGAGGTGGAGAGGTTTAGGGAGGAAGCAACTGTACATGCATAGATTTGATGCTGCCAAAACTACCCTTCAACGTAAAACAGTGCAAATCCAAAATAATGGCAATCAGAATCTGAGAACATAAGAAAATCAGGAGTGAGCAAAGGCCATCTGGCCCATCAAACCTACTCCATTCAGGGCACATATCTGATTATTCTATGATGGACTTCCCTCCCACACCATCTATTGTTCCTATACTTTAGGTACCACTAATCTCCTTCCCCAACAGTGATTTTGATATCTCTCCAACCCTCAGTCCCCATTGGTCAACCGTTATCGATTGAGCTGATTTTTAAAGGTGCCCATTGGCCCCCAAATCAACTCTCTTCTCTGGGAGTGTAAGCCTCTATCCTGTGGGCAAAAAGTTTTCCCTAATCTCTAACTTGCACTTGTTAGATTTTGTCCTTAGCCACTCCAGTCCGGGACTCACTGCCCAAGATAAGTCATTAATTTATTTCCACCTTATCTATGTCTCTCATTGTATTATAACACTGAAGCATTCCCACCGTATTCAACATCAGGATAGCTGATGCACAATAGCAGGAACGCTGAAGGTTTAACATGTACGGTGTCACTACTATAACTGTGATTGGGTAATTACCAAGTAACAACATTCAGTGTATATTTATAGTATTCATTACAGTCTAACCCTGAGCTGCAGTCGACGGGGCGATACAGGGTGGAGTGGCTGGGATTTCTCATGCGGTTCCCAAAGTGACTGGTCAGAGTGAGCCTGATTTAGCCAAGAATCCACACTGTAATGCTAACCTATCGGGGAGGTTGGGGTGGGGGGAATTACCAAGTCAACATGATATGACCATGAAGCACTCCTTATTCCCAGTATGCATCAGGGAAGTAGCACAAGGGAACTTCCACCAGGAGAACGCAAGAGTTTATTACAATGTGACACTTGTAACAAGGCTTCATTCGGCCATGTTGACCCAAAAGGTCCAATCGCTGGTCTATGTGGAGTCAGTTTATCACAGCGGAGTAAGGGGACAACAATTGGCCTCAGTGTCGTTGGGTTAGGGAGAGGGGAATACAAACCAGCCGGGGTTTCCACTCCTGATCATTATCTCGTGACCCCCATCCCCTCACCCCCCATCCCATACTGGAAGGTTTGTGCCTGCATGGACACCGGATGAAGGCTGGACCGGGATGCAGCTGTGATGCCTTTCGAGGTCAAATAGCTTACCGTCAACCACTGTCCACGCTCTCGCATGGAGAATGACCACTAGGGCGAGGTACTGAAGGACTGCCAGCACACTACAATATACCCTAAGAAGAGCCAGCGCATTCAAGAGAGTAGGCAAAAATCACACAGTCAAATCAGATCAGAATTCACACTCTTCCACCCTGTGTACAGTTAATAATATTCACATGGATAGAACAACTTGCATTTATATAGCGCCTTTAACATAGTAAAACATCCCAAGGTGCTTCACAGGAGCGTAAATCAGACAAAATTTGACACTGAGCCACATAAGGAGATATTAGGACAGGTGACCAAAAGCTTGGTCAAAGAGGTAGGTTTTGAGGAGCATCTTAAAAGGAGGAGAGAGAGGCGGAGAGGTTCAGGGAGGGAATTCCAGAACTTAGGGCCTAGACAGCTCAAGGCACGGCCACCAATGGTGGGGCAATGGAAATCGGGGATGCGCAAGAGACCGGAATTGGAGGAGGGCAGAGACCTCGGAGAGCTTGGTCAAAGAGGTGGGTTTCATGAAGTGTCTTAAAAGGAGGGGAGAGAGGCGGAGAACGTTATACGTCTCAGTGGTTTACCAGTGAATTCCTTTTTTGAAGTGAAGTGACTCTCAATTTGTGGGATGTTAGGTCCCAGGACCAGAAAGAAATTACCAGCTTACTTTCTTTTTTTAATTCGTTCCTTCAGTTTCTCTTCATGTTCTTAGTCTGCCCCAGTCTCAGTTTTGCTTTGCTTGTTACGGTAAGTAAATCTGGAATTGACCACCCACTCAGAAAGAGAGATTAGATTTAGAAAGTCAGAATCCCAGATGCAAATTTCAGCCTTTCTGACGAGTCACCAGCTCAAGTTCGTCCCCTGATCGAACAGCGGGCAATGCAGTCTGGTACGGGACCAACTGGAGTTTAACGTCTCAGAGGGGAAAAAGGCAAAATACTGCGAATGCTGGAAATCTGAAATAAAAACAGAAAATGCTGGAAACCCTCAGCAGGTCAGGCAGCCTCTGTGGAGAGAGAAAAACAGAATAAAAGGGGGTTAATTTTATCCCAACTCGCCAGGTGAGAAACCCACAGGATCGAGTGGAACTCTGGTTTTACACCCCGCCCAATATTGCTCTCCGTTGATTTCAATGGAGATTAAAATCAGGTGTGGTCCAAAACCAGCATTGCCCCCAATCCCATCAGTTTCCCAATAGATGGGTTAGGTTAAAATTGCACCAACGTTTCAGAACCTGACGAAAGGTCATCGGCCTGAAACGTTAAATCTACGTTTCTCTCCCTCCACAGACGCTGCCTGACCTGCTGAGCGCTTTCCAGCATTTTCTGGGGCAGCCACGAGAACTGTCGAACCAAATTCAGGGGTTCAGCAACTGTTCCTGGAGCTGACCCACCCCCTCACACTGTCAATGAACACAATACTTTATCTCCTACGTGGTATGCACCACACAATGCCCTTTTGCCATGGGGAAGAGCAGAGAGAGATGAAGAATTGCATCTTCATAGTCATGGAGATTTACATTGGACTCACACGGGGAGTCGAGACTTCAGGTGAAGGGGTGTGAGAGGATTGGAATAACTGAACCAAGACATGCAGACTTAATTCTTCTATATTTCCATTACAAACTCCAAGCTCCGCATTTATGATGGAAACTGCAGATGTCATCTTGTTAAGTTGTAATTACACCTTCCTACCAGTGGTGGCGATTCAGCACCTCCACCAGAGGGAAGGTGTAATTACAGTGTGTGACAAGTTTACATAGGAAGTTCCCATTATAAATGTGGACATAGGAATGTATAATGGAAAATGTTGACAGAAAATGCAAGCAGACGTATGTGTCTGTGAGAGAGAGAGGAGTGTGGAGTGTGTGTGTGTGTGTGTGTGTGTGTGTGTGAGTGTGTGAGAGAGAGAGAGAGAGAGGAGTGTGTGTGTGTGTGTGTGTGTGTGTGTTACTCAATTATTAGGAGTGCACTCTGAAACATTATTAATTGTTCCTGGCCCATCAACGCTTTCATTGGTAAATGCAACACCCGAGCAATACAGAGCAGGAACATTTCAGCACAATCCTTGGTCTGTGCTGAGACAGGAGTAGGATCTCTGCGCTCCTCTAATTCCGGCCTCTTGCGTATCCCCAATTTCCATCGCTTCACCATTGGCGGCCGTGCCTTCAGCTGCCTGGGCCCTAAGCTCTGGAATTCCCTCTCTAAACCTCTCCACCTCTCTCTCCTCCTTTAAGACCCTCCTTAAAACCTACTTCTTTGACTAAGCTTTTGGTCACCTGTCCCTAATATCTCCTTATGTGACTCGGTATTAAACTTTGTCTGATAATCGCTCCTGTGAAGCCCCTTGGGATGTTTTACTATGTTAAAGGCGCTATATAAATGCAAGTTATTGTTGTAGGAGTACTACAATTTTTCTCAGCGCTCCTGACCAAGGGAAAAAAAAAATTGGCCAGGAACCCTGAACCCGGTCGCCACCCAGTGACCTCTGCTGTGGGGCATACCTGTGTGGACCAGGCTCGCCTGCAACGCCCCCTCTTCCCTTATTGTTTAGACCCATGGGTGAAGAGTGGCACATGTGTGATGTACTGGTAGGCAGCCATGCCCTGTGGAACCACACTCGGCAGGAGTCCTCGTCTTCAGGACAAGGAGGCAAAGAAGCTCACTGGAGTGGGGAATCATTTCTGCTGCGCACTTTTAATTGCAACTCAAAACTATCTATGCCAAAAGAGTTTCAGACTATGAACAGTTTAAACCTTACATTATTTGATAGATTGTGGAAATGAGAGCAGTTAACAAGTGTGTAATATAGGAAGAAAAAGTATTGGCTGAATGGGAATTTACAGGTGCAGACTGGATTTAGGAGGTTTTTTTGGTTCCTTTCTCTTGGAAGAAATATTCACTGAACCGGGATTGACTACGTGATGATCAGTGAACGGGAAGAACATGCTCCTTCCCAACACGTGGAAATGGCGCCCATTCTGATTGCAGAACACGGCAGGCACCGCTTTGTGGTTGCATCACACGTGCACATCATGAGTCAATCCACTACTAACAGAGTCGACCCGACTGTGTCAACTCTCACTTACACACATTAGCATACAGTCTTCTCCACTCCCTCCAACTAAACACCGTCATTTCTCCCCCTTGTAAAAAGGGGGGATATATTACACTCTTAATTCAACATTTGTTTAAGGCAGTCACTTGCTCTGGTAAAAAGGCATTTACTAAGGTAAAAGAAGCGTACAGTGCTTCACCGATGGCTGGGAAGGTGTGGGTAAGGGACTAAACAGTCTGTTTTATGCCCAATCGGTGTAACAGGTGTGTGAACCGAGGGGATTATGGAGTTGTCATCACTGGTGAATTATTAAGAGTGAGATTTATGATCAAGATGAGTGAGACAGATCACAAATTCATCGAAACACGTGGAGATGTTTAACTTAAGAGTGAGATACGTCAAAATGGATTATAATGTTGGATCGAACTGAATGAGTCTTGACAAGTCAGAAGTTCAATTTCACACCAACAAATCAACCTCGAAATTCTACTGTACAACAGTGGGACCAAATATTTTTATCTAACACAGATTGGGATGAGTGTTTTGTACAGCCGTAAACCCAACGTTTGACCGTTGATGGGAAGGCATATCCACCATTACATCATTGAAATATGTTTTTTAAATACGCGTTGGAAAGCGAACAGAGAGACAAGATCAGGAAGGTTGCCTATTGGAGTTTAGTGGCGAGAGTTCTCACTCAAGGAATCCTCGTGCAGTTAAATCCTCCAGAATAGGGACAAAGGAATTCAGTCATAGAATCACACAGCACAGAAGCAGCCCATTCGGCCCATCATGTCTGTGCTGGCTCTTTGAAAGAACTATCTAATTAGTCCCACTCTCTTGCCCTGCAATTTTTTTCCTTTTCAAGTATTTATCTAATTCCCTTTTGAAAGTTATTATTGAATCTGCTTCCACCGCCCTTTCAGGCAGCGCATTCCAGATCAGAACAACTCACAGCGTCAAAAAAAAAATTCTCCTCATCTCCCCACTGGCTCTTTTGCCAATTATCTTAAAATTCACGGTGAAGGAAAAATTAAAATGAACTGACCTGCTTCTCTTCAGGAGTTTGTGTGATTCACATCCAGAGTCTCAGACTGAAGTGCTGCTTATAGTTCCTTCCTGTGAGTTGTGCTCTTATGGCAATGATCTTGACTTGTCCACGTTGTCCAATCCCAGCTCTACGGTCCCAGCTGTCCGTAACTCACAAGGGTCCTTTTTGCTGATCGACGCAAGTAACGCACATTTTTTAAAAAGTGTTATCATGCTCTTCTCTTCCCTCGAAGGACGTTCTGACAGTTCTGATTTACATGTATGTAAATCTCCTCAGATGGATAGGTTTCCCTGCGGTGACTCATTGACTGCACTCCTGTCCTGAAGTGAGCTGTTTCTGTCTGCTATGAGTTGCTGGGCTTTTTTTTAAACTGACGGAGGGAGGGAGAGGGGCGGAGGGTGGGGGAGGGGGTGGTTGGGGGTAAGCTGAAGTGGTTTAGAGGAAATTTGAATCAACTTTCCAGAAACGCTGCAGGAGAAAGATTTAAAAAAAAATCTTTTTATGAATTTGAAAGAGGAAACTGCACACCTTGTGTGTATCACACACACACGCACACGCACACACACACGCACACACACACGCACAGACTGAGGGTTTCAGCAGCAGATGGGCTGAGGCAGGGGTAGAGGCGGGCGATGTTAGAGGTGGAAGTAGGCGGTCTTTGTGATGAAAAGGATATGGGGTCGGAATCAGGATATTGGGATTGAAAAGCACGCTGAGCCATTCTAGCGATTTCATCACACAATCCAGGGGAGGGGGGTGTCCAACGAGGGGCCATAAATATAAGATAGTCACCAATAAATCCAGTAGGGAATTCAGGAGAAATTCCTTTACCCAGAGAGTGGTGAGAATGTGGAACTCGCCAGCACACGGAGTAGTTGAGGCGAATAGCAGAGACGGATTTAAGGGGAAGCTAGATAAACACGAGGGAGAAAGGAATAGAAGGATATGCTGATAGGGTGAGATGAAGTAAGAGGCTTATGCGGAGCCTAAAAACACCAGCATAGACCAGTTGGGCCGAATGGCCCGTTTCTGGGCTGTAAATTCTGTGTGATTCTATGTGACAATGTGCAATACAAATACTTTTAAAACATTTCACCTCCAGTCAAAACATTGTGTGATTGGTCAGCAAGTGATCAGGCAAGACTCCGACACTTTCAGTGGAGCCTTCTGTTCGAGCAGAGGTTTCTGAAGGGGGGGCCCTGTGGGACATGTTGCATCTTCTGTTGTGTGTTTATATTCTCCATCCAGTATTCTCCTGTTCTGCTGGGATCCAGCTCGACAGCCCCCCAGGTCCCTCTGGTACTTCACCCAAATGACCAATCTTCAGATGTGAGCCCCGACAGTGAGCGTTGGCAGGGTATTTGAGTGGGAGGAGTATCACAGCAGAATCTTCCACCATATCCCCCAATTCCTCTCTCTCCAGAAACATAGCTACTTGTCTATTGACCCCATTCATACGGTTCACTTTATTGGTCACCTTTGGTCATTTATTCCATTACTTTATCATCCTTTGTATAAAGACAGACAGACTTGCATTTCTATCGCGCCTTTCACCACCTCAGGACACCCCAAAGCGCTTTTCAGCCAATGAAGTCCTTTTGAAGTGTAATGTAGGAAACACGGCAGCCAATTTGCGCACAGCAAGATCCCACAAACAGCAATGTGATAATAAGCAGATAATCTGTTAGTAGTGATGTGTTGAGGGATAAATATGGGCCCAGGACACTGGGGAGAACTCCCTGGCTCTTGCAAGGCACGGTCTGGGATGTTTTATGAGAAGTCTTACCTCACTCAGGAGGTTTGAGATTTGAGAAAATTCCAAGTTGTTAAGTTTTTGTAAATCTCCAAAAGAAGCTCCCCAAGGAGCAGAGTGAAACGAGGCAGAAAGATATTCTATACAAACACATACAAAATTGACAGGCAGGAAAAGACCAATTGTTCCGTCAAGCCTGCCCCACACTCATAATAACTGGCGCATCCTGACTCAACACTTCCGCCAGTAACATCAGTGCAATCTGGGCAGAATCAGCCGAGCCAGCGCAAAAGATCGGGGGATTTTAAACGTGAGTGAGTCACGCCCAAAATCACTTACGTTCGTGTTTTCCGCGCTCTTTTACGCTGGTTCAAGGCTCAATTCACCCGGATCAGGCCCCGCCCACAAAACTGGCCACACCCCCCAGGTCGGCATTGCGAGAGTCCCCCGATCGCGCTGGCTCGGGAAGCTCGTCGAATTGGGCTCATTTTCCTAGGCGCACGGGCACATGTCGGCACGTTTTAAAAGTTTCAACATATCAAAAAATATTTAATTTACTAAGAAACTGACTAGTGGACATCAATGAAACTAGTAAAAGGTTCTTTTAAAGTCATTTTCAGTGATTTTAAAATCAGGTTACTCACAAGTGGGGGACTGGACACTTATTAAAAATGCTTTTTTTTTTGGTGATAATCCCATTTTCAGCTGTATTAATAAAACTGCCCCGGGTTACCACTCTTAAATACATCAAGGAATACTGTTAATTTGAAAGAGAAAGAAGAAAGCATTCCATTCCATTCCATTACGCTGCCCGATTTGCTGGTTTATGCAAGATTTTATGTTTGTGATAACTCAAATTAATTTTAGCGGAAACTTGAACTGCAAACCAACCAGCACAATTTCAATTGCATTTTGGCAGCAATTTCCCCGATTGCGCCCAAACTGGGAACTCGACCCCCAGATCTTTAGCGCTTACCTTCGGGAGTCGGCAACTCAGGCCCCTCCCTCCCCTCACCCCCAGTTACATCGGGTCTCCCCCCCTCCCCTCACACCCAGTTACATCGGGTCTCCCCCCCTCCCCTCACCCCCAGTTACATCGGGTCTCCCCCTCCCCTCACCCCCCAGTTACATCGGGTCTCCCCCTCCCCTCACCCCCCAGTTACACTGAAGTTGCGGCCATGACCCTCTCTTGCCCAAGGGGTTAAAATCAAAGCCAATGAGTATGGTTTAGTTTTGGTCTATTGCGCTAATATTCTAAAACTTGCCGCCACCGTCTCCCCCAATTTCTCTTAATGGTTCAGTTGTTAAAGGGGACATCTACTTGGGCCTATAAACCAGAAGGACCTGGGTTTGACTATTCATCTGTGCTGAGTCTAATGATCTCGACGGGGGTGGCAGATGGAGCACTACAATCGGCATCAGTGACAGCTACTGATCGCCATCCAGTCACACCTACTGGTGGGGGTGTGCGTGTCTGCGTCTGTGTGTGCGTCTGCGTCTGTGGCGTTTTGAGTGAAGACAGGCTCAGTCTCAGATTCTCTATTCCCAAATAGTCTGCTGACACTCACTGTCTGTGTTCACACATGAAGACTGGCTACTTCTGGGAGGTATTGGAAGGAGACCAGTGTCCATTATAAGTGGGTCCACCCCATTCAGAAATAGCAACTTCAGGAGATGAAGAGGCAAAAAATTGGGACAAACCAGGTTATACACCGACCAGGGTAAACAAACGCAGACCAGGTTATACACCGACCAGGGTAAACAAACGCAGACCAGGTTATACACCGACCAGGGTAAACAAACGCAGACCAGGTTATACACAGGCCAGGTTAAACGCAAGTTGGTGCATCGGACCAATTAAACATCACAATTGTGCTCCAGACCCAGTCTGCCCGTGAATATTGCCACGGGAGATAAATTAGGACGCTAATCATTTAGCCTACATGTAACAGTCACTGAACTCCTAAAGGTTGCCTGTGAGGGGTGTTGAAATGTTTCTGACAGATAATATTTCCCATCAATCAGCAAAGATAAACACAAGTGTTTTCTCAAATAAATCAGGTTTCAAAGCTCACCCTCTTTCTAAATAGTTCCAGAAATTCAAGTGCTGTTTTTTATTAAAAAATCCCACATCTAAGTTTGCACGCCTCTGATAATTTCCCTCCACTCCCAGCCCTAGCCACTATGACATAAGTGATCGAGGAAACATTTCCAATCAATGCTAAAAGTATTCCCCAAAAAGCACAACTAAGATCTCCCTAAAGTAGTGCTTAGAACAGGCAAGCTACCGATACTGCTTACACTTCACACTCTCAGAATACTCAGGGTTAGCTTTGGGCAACTCTGGGACATTTTACTTCCACCCGAGAGGGCAGACGCGGCCTCGGTTTAACATCCCCTCCGAAAGGCGGCACCTCCGGCAGTGCGGCACTCCCTCAGTACTGCACTGGGAGTGTCGGCCTGGACTATGTGCTCAGGTCTCTGGAGTGGGACTTGAACCCACGAGCTTCTGACTCAGAGGTGAGAGTGCTGCCCACTGAGTCATGGCTGAGGTCTTTTTCCTTTCACCCACAGGGGTCACTGCATGATAATCTTTTTTTTAAAGAAAAACACACACTCCTGTCCATATAAAAATAAAATCCTGTGCAGTGTTAAGGATTAAATGAGAATATTCCTTACCTGAAGCCCATTTTTGGCCATGAATCCCCAATCCAGTTCATGAAGAACTCACATTTGCCTGGTGAGGGAAACCACGTCTAGTTTACAGGAAACTTTCTGCACTTCTGAAAGTCCCAGAAAAAAAAGATAATTCTGCAAATTGTATAGAAGGAAGCTCCTTCTCAACTGGGGGTGGCTTGTTCCGAGAATGGGAACAAACTTAGTGATTTTGTTGAAACGAAATACTTTTCAAAATAAAAGTAGAGACTGTAAAAAAAAGAAAGTCTTGTATTTATATAGCGCCATTCATGACCTCAGGATGTCACTTTACAGCCAATTAAGTACTTTTGAAGTGTAGTCACTGTTGTAATGTAGGAAAACATGGCAGTTAATTTGCACACAGTAAGATCCCACAAACAGCAATGTGTTAAATGATCAGATAATCTGGTTTTTTTTAGTGATGTTGGTTGAGGGATAAATATCAGCCCAGGACACCGGGGAGAACTCCCCTGCTCTTCTTCGAAATAGCGGCTGTGGGACCTTTTACGTGCACCCGAGGGGGCAGACGGGATCTCGGTTTAACGACTCATGCGAAAGACGGCACCTCCGACGGTGCAGCACTCCCTCAAGTACTGACACTGGGATTGTCAGCCTAGATTTTGTGATTCAAGTCTCTGGAGTGGGGTTTGGACCCATGACTACCTGACTCGGAGGCAAAGGTCCAACCCCTCAGCCACAAGTGACACCGTCATGTAAATAAGGGCTCTGGTGCCAATTTCTGATCATTTAAACCAGTGTTGTCCTGTGGAAATCATTGACATGTGCATATCGCAGGATATCGGATGACGACAGGATTGGGCTCTGCTGTGAAGCACCTCATGGGTGAAGAGCCTTCTGACAACTCGGGGCAATTTTAATCTAAATCGCCCATCGGGAAACTGATGGGATTGGGTGCAACACTGGTCTTACACCCAGCCCGACTGAAATCAATGGAAATTAATATTGTGTGGGATGTAAAAACAGCATTCCACCCAGTCCTATGGGTTTTCTGCCTGGCGAGTTAGGTTAAAATTGATCCCCAAGAGTGAAAGATGCCACTTGGGCAAAGTACTGGAGGACAGCTAGTGCCCGTGCCTTAGTGACAATCAGCGCCTTTGGGATAGGAGGGAAGAGCTTGGAGCCCATAGAACGCAGAGGGAGTTATTTGCTACAACTCAAAGTGACCTACAGCAGGGGTATCAGACCCCTGGCAGACCATAATCGCAACTTGTTCAGATTCATTCTCTAAACAACAAGGATAAACCTCCACTGGTTTGTAACAGTCATCTCAACCCCAAGGTGAAAGTACAACTTTGAAGTCACTCTGGGGTGTCCACTATTTTATAAATTGTACGGTCAATTCGACAGTGTGGGTTTATTCAGTGTCGGGTTAGGTCTTTTTGACCAACAGAAGCTTTTGGCTGTGGTCAATGGACTCCAGTGTAATTTTATCAATGATATCGTGTTGGAGTGTTAGGGGCTGAGTTGGGAAGTTGGTTGCCTGGTGACAGTGCAGAGCCATGCGGACCAGGAAGTTCTCAGGTTTGATCCCCAGTTGGGGTAAATTTAAAATTCTCACCCTCGTGTTCAAATCCCTCCATGGCCTCGCCCCCTCCCTATCTCTGTAACCTCCTCCAGTTCTATAACCCTCCGAGATCTCTTCCCTTCTCCAATTCTGGCCTCTTGCGCATCCCCGATTTCCATCGCCCCTTTTCATTGTGCCTTCAGCTACCTCAGCCCTAAGCTCTGGAATTCCCTACCTAAACCTCTCCACTTCCCTCTCCTCTTCCTTTAAGACGCTCCTAAGGCTTAGCTCCTTGACCAAGCTTTTGGTCACCTGTCCTAATATCTCCTTATGTGGCTCAGTGTCAAATTTTGATGGATGATGCTCCTATGAAGCTCTTTGGGACGTTTTACCATATAGATGCAAGTTGTTGTAGCAGTACCGGTAGGAAAGGGTGAAAAAAAAAAATCATCCAAGGTTCCCCTGCCTCCTCGCTCTTGAGTAACCCCTGCTGGAAAGGGGTGTGTGTATGTGCGTGAGGTTAGGACAAAACTGAGCTGGGCTGTGAGGTCCCTATCAGTCAAACGTCTTGACAACACTCGCTGAAGGGCTAGCGATTATTGCACAAGTTTATTGGGTGTTAACAGTTGATTTTCAGAAATAAGGGCAATAAAATACATATATTGTAATAAATTAAACTGCATCTGCTCATTGACCTCGATCCCCAGCCTTTACAGCAGTTCAGTAAATCGTTCCGAGGGCAATAAAACAGCAATCGTTCTGAGCGCAATAAAATTGAGGGTTTTTACAACACTTCTCAATCAGGTTGGTAATGAATCTTCAGTCGGAGTTACTCAGTGCTCGACAGTATATGATCCGGATTACTGAAAACCAGAGTACTGATTGGCCAGAGCTACCCATCAGGGAAACTCTCAAATGGTTTTAATAAAAAAATTATTTTGGGTCTTCCTGAAAAGTCCCCAACATTAAAAAAAATTAGAAAAAAAAAGAAAATTGTAAATGCAGTAACTACTGGCTGGGTAAGTCTGTGACACAAACTCAGTGCTGCAATTCTCGTATAATATCAAAATGATAAAAGTTACAGTAACTCGTGTCCTGCATGCGTCCCCTTCCCTCCTATCCAAGAGAAACACTAAGAAGTAACAAACATTTTATATATTATATATCTATCTATCTATCTATCTTAAAGAAGCAATTTTTAATTACTTGGATGTCAATAATTGGGCCTGGCTGTGAAGTGCCCCTCGGTTGAATAGTGAACTGTGCTGATACTTAGGGGCTTCGTATTCGCTGGTGGTGCACACTGGTTACCGAGGTTTGTGCTGTTTTAATACAGTGGCCACCCTGTTTTATTCTTTATTTTAAATGGGTCGACATTAAAATTAGGGCATGAAATCCTTCAGTGTCCAGGCATGCACATGTAAAATGGTCACTTGACTGATGTACTGGAGACAAGGCCAGAAACATAAACCCAGCATGAGTCACCGCACTGCAAAGGACATAAAATTAAATTAGTGAAAAGTAAATTGAAAACAGATATATATATCTATATATAGAGGAAAAAGATTCTTTACTTACTTAAATACTTTATAAACCTCAATGAAGTTGCCTCTTAAACTTTTCTCTAGACTGCAGAGTGCAAGCTTGTCTAATCTTTCCTTATAGCTCAGCTCAGTTGGGTTCGCTCTCATTGCTCTTCTCTGTAGTGTATGTGATGGGTGTATTTTCCAACATATGAACATGAGTAGGCCATTCAGCCCCTCGAGCCTGTTCCACCATTCAATAAGATCATGGCTGATCTGTGACCTAACTCCATATACCCGCCTTAGCCCCTTTTCCCTTAATACCTTTGATTAACAAAAATCTATCAATCTCAGATTTAAAATTAATAATTGAGCTGGCATCAACTGCTGTTTGCGGAAGACAGTTCAAGTCCTGGCTCTAATTTTTAGGCTCTGTCCCTTAGTTCTAGAATCCCCCACCAGCAGAAATAGTTTCTCTCCATCTACCCTATCAGATCCCCTCAATATTTTGAAAACTTCAATCAAATCACCCCTTAATCTTCTAAATTCCTGGGAATACGACCCTAGTTAGTATAATCTCTCCTCGTAATTTAACCCTTGGAGTTCAACCAGAGCTATTCTTGTACAATTGTTTAAAGCACTCATATCCAAAAATAAATGGGTTAACATCTGCATTCAAAAAAAGCGGAGGAATTTAGTACATGTTATACGGAAACAGCACTGGTAGGAAAATATACCTCATGGTCCCTTTTGAAGTGCGGTGGCCAAAGTTTACAATATGCCCAGTGTGATTTGACCAGTCCATTTTAAAGACTCAATGCAGCCTCTGTAGACCAGTCCACTGTTCTATATATCCCAACATCCTAATTGTTTTTTTTTAAAAAAAGTTTCTTTCCACATTGTCTTAATGTTGAGAGTGACGAGTCAACTGTCACTCCCACGTCTCTTTCAAACTCTCCCTGTATTCTATTCCCTTCCTTGTATACCTATGTCGTTTTTCTCAGACAATATGCAAAACTTGTATTTGTCGGTGTTAAGTATCATTTGCCATTTGTGTGTCCAAATGAGGAATCCATCTAAATCTTTCTACAATTTCTTAACTCCATCCTCTACCCGACTGCTCCAGCTGTTTTAGTATCACCTGTAAATTTGACAAGCTTACAATTCACTTCTGCATCCTGTTCAGGAGGGACCCAAGCACTGACCCTCTGCTCAACACCTTCTCTCTCTCTGACGATATACCCCTCCTTTTTCATAAGCACACTTTTTAATCCAGTGCAGCCACAGTTATGTGGGCAAATGCAGCAGCCATTTTGCACATAGCATGTTCCTACAAATAGCAATGAGGTGAATGACCAGTTAAATTATTTTGGTGGTGCCAGTTGTGGGAGGAATGCAGACCAGGAGAACTCCTTGTGCTCCTTCCAATAGTGCCATGGGATCTTTAATATCCACCAGAACTGCTGGAACAGGTTGGTTTAACTTCTCGTCCAAATGGCGGCACCTCTGACAATGCAGCACACCTTCAGTATTGCACTGACGTGTCAGTCAAGATTATGTACTCAAGTCCTCGAGTGGGCCTTGAACCCATAATCTTCTGACTCAGAAGGGATGAGTGCTACATAGCAGGGATATTGATCTATATCTCTTCATTTTCAATAGGCCCATCAACTTGGGTCAGTCAGAAATAACAGCCAAAAGGGAACTTAGAATTTATCCACAAGCAAAATCCACCTTTTGCCTTTACAGTGAGGCCTTGTGTAAATGTCTGGATGCTGATGTAAGGGGAAACTGCACAATCTCTTTAGGGGATGTTAATTGTTTACATCAGCATTAATTAATATTAGATCTTCCAACGTCCACACAACTTTCTGATATGCAACTTACTCAACTTTATCCAGTGTGTATGGCATACCTCCTTTCTTTTTCTCCCAAGTGTCTGGTTGGCCAAACAAACCTTTTGAAGTCATATGAGAAGGCAAGTCAGTCTGGGACTCAGCCATTGAAGTAGCATTGACTCCAGGTCCAGTCAAGATTTGTAACAGATCCATGTTTGCATTTTCATCCTTTCGTGCGAAAGGAGAATCATATTCCTTCCAAAAGAACACATACATAAACAGGCAATTACAGAAAAGAAAGAGCTAGTATTTATATATCGCCTATCACATCCTCCGGACATCCTAAAGACCTCCATAGCCCAGTGCCATCAAGGACATTAGTAATGCCCACTACTGCTTTCTCAGCTAACTTGGCACAGACCAGGTATAGAGGTATTCAAAATCATGAAGAGTCTAGACAGAGTAGATAGAGAGAAACTGTTCCCATTGGCGGAAGGGTCAAGGACCAGAGGATGTAGATTTAAGGTGATGGGCAAAAGAACCAAAGGTGACATGAGGAAAAACTTTTTTAAAAAAAACACGAGTGGTTAGGATCTGGAATGCACTGCCCGAGGGGGTGGTGGAGGCAGATTCAATCATGGCCTTCAAAAGAGAACTGGATGAGTACTTGGAAGGAAAAGATTTGCAGGGCTACGAGGAAAGAGCGGGGGAGTGGGACTAGCTGGATTGCTCTTGCATAGAGCCGGCGTGGACTTGATGGGCTGAATGGCCTCCTTCCGTGCTGTAACCTTTCTATGATTCTATGACCAGCAATCAAGCCTGGGACTAGATGGATTAAAGCTACACTGTGGTGCCTTAGCTATTGCATCACTGGGGGTGCCAGCGAGAAACTGCATTGTAAGCAATCGTTTTTACTCTTACTGGTTCCAAAGGGATTCCAATATCTTTATTTTAACAATCAAGTGTCAATGTCGAACCACCAGACATAAAAAAAGTCATAAACAGATGTGTTAGGTTGGTTGCCAGGCACTGTTTGAATCATCCAGCAGTAAATGTTTAGTCACAAGCTGCAGAATGACAACACTGCTTTCAGAAGTGTTAGCTTGACACAAATCCCCAAAACTTAAAACTCTTCACCCAATTCAAAGCAAAACTAAATAGCTGACTCGGGGGGGTTTTATATTCCTGTAAAAAAAATAACGTGCGCAATAAAACGAAACCATCAGAATGACTCCTGGTCAAAAACGTGGCAGTGAATCCGGGACCATGCGCTGTGCAGATCTAAGGTACTCAACTGAGGTGTTGGGTCAGCCTAATGTGGCTTATGAAACTTGTGTGACCACAATTTGCTGAAACCAATGTGTGGTGCACCACGTCAGCTATTTTTATTATCGTTACTGTGATTTTCAAACATGACCTAGGCTTACTTTAACTTGGATCTCTAGAATAGCGGGCCAAACGGTTATGGTACTGGTCTAACAAAGAGATTGAGGCCCCGATTTTGAAAGGGGGGGGAAATGGAGGGGGCAGGCACAGTGCTTGGGAGGCCCGAAGCGGGCAGCTCACCCAGCCGTCATGAAGGAAACGAGACCCCGGCTGATTTTAACTTAAGGGCCAGAATTGAACAATTGAGATCGGTGTTCAGCTCGAAACCAACAGGAATGATGTCAAGGCCAGAAGCGGGAATCGAGGTGGGAGTGGAGCATTGCTGGGAACCCGCAGGGAACAGGCCTCGTCTTAAGGCAAGTGCCGGGGGGGAGGGTTAGGCCCCAAACAGATACCGGTGTGGGGAGGGCGAGGGAGGGCCAGGGAAAGGGAGGCCCAAGGATTTCTTCCTGATCCTCCAAAGATTCAATAATTTTACCTATCTTGGCCTCTTCTAGTCACTCTGCTGCATCCTGCCAGGGTTTTCCTGTGGCTCTGACATTGGGCAATCCCCTTGATTCCCATCGCACTCCCCCCATCGTCACCTCAACGGGCCTCCCCCCTCCCCCACGGGCATCTCCCTCCCCCACTTCCCCCCCCCCCCCCCCCCACTCTTTGTAAAAGTCACATCGCAGTACTGATATCATCGGGATGTGATTTTTACATTTAAATTAGCCCCTTGTTCGCCTACAGCAGGAAACCACGCCCAAACTTCAAAGTTGGTTCACATAAGATGCTATGGGAGGGTGGGGGAGAAGAGAGAGAATTGGTGAGGCTTCGGGCCAGTAAGCATACTCTGCCTGATCTTAACTCTCTTCCCCCCGCACTATTCTCGCTGGGCTGGGTGGTTAAAATCAACCCGAGAGTTCAAATTCCACCAGCTACAACCAGGGAGATCGACTCTGAAAAGCTGTCGGATTGTTGTAAAAATCCAATTGCACCAAGATCAGGCTGACGATAGGGAGAATGTCGTGTCCAAACCCTATACTGCAGGCGAGATCAGGAAGAGGTTCAAACCCCTGTGTAAAATTACGAAGTTACGCTAATCCCAAAACATACGGGTATGGATTGAGAGTGATTCTTGTCGTGTCATCACAACAATTTATATAGCACCTTTAATGTAAAAAAAGCAGCCTAAGGCACCTCACAGACTAAGTGTATGGAAAACCACTTCGAGCAGGGGTAAGGGAGAGATCAAGAGGGGTGACTAAAAGCTTGGTCAAAGAGATGGGTTTTAAGAAGCTTTTCAAAGGGGGAAGAGGGTTAGGACAGGAATTCCAAATGGTAGGACCCACTGCTCTTGTCATCATGATGTGATGCAAATATGATGCGTCAGTTGAAATGTAAGGAAGGGAAAGAAGAGACTCAAAAGAAAAAAAGAGAAAAGAAAAAAAAACTTGCATTTATATAGAGTCTTTCACAGCCTCAGAACATCCCAAAGCGCTTTACAGCCAATGAATTACTTCTGAAGCGTGGTCACTGTTGTAATTTTTAAAAATTCATTCATGGGATGTGGGCGTCACTGGCGAGGCCGGCATGTAGGGAACGCAGCAGCCAATTTGTTCACAGCAAGGTCTCACAAACAGCAATGAGATAATGGCATTAACTGATGTACAATGAGCTTGAATAAGGGGGGGGATTTATATTGTACCCCAAGCTTTAAAAAAAAACATAGCAAAGGGTTTCCGTCACCTGAATGAGGTTTGAGAATTGTTCCAAGTGCAGTTGTGCAAGTCTATTCGTTTGGTTACAAAATGACAGAACCCCCTAAGGTTGTCAACCATCTAATCCACCCCTTAACCACTATACTACCATACCCTTGCTATGTTACTGGACTAATAATCCAGAGAATGAGAGTTCAAATCTCAGTTTGAGAATTTAAATTCAGTTTAAACAAAAATACTATTTGGAAATAAAAAGATGGTAGATGGTATCAGTAAAAGTGACCATGAAGCTATCAGATTACTGTTTAAAAACTCAACTGGTTCATTACTGTCCTTTAGGGAAGGAAACCTGCTGTCCTTATCCAGTCTGACCTAGGTGCAGCAGTGGTTTAATTGACTGAATAAATCAAGTTCCAGGGTTTTACTGTTATTTTGGAAATGGCATTCTACAAATCCATAAAAGACTGCTATCCAGTGGATTTAATTTTACATAGAATGCACAACACAGAAACAGGCCATTCTGCCCAACTGCCGGTGTTTGTGCTCCACAAGAGCCTCTTCCCACCACTCTTCAACTAACTCTTCCAGCATATCCTTCTATTCCATTCTCCCTCATGTGTTTATTTTAGCATGGTACCAGAGGTTGCCAAAAATACTTCATGACATGAAAGTATGTTTCCATATTTTATTTGATCAAAATGTACACATACAACATAAATTTTCTTCTTTAAAAAAACTGCAGTGCAGCTAAAAAGCCATCTTCATATTTCTGTTTCTCCAGCCTTGTAGCATAACAGTATATTTTGGTTATAAAGATTTGCTCCCAGGATATAAAAATACCATGCATACACTGTAACTGACCTCCAGCAATCTGAATATATCACTCCTTTACAGTAATAGCAAACATGCTCAGTTCAGGCTTCACAGTGGCTTTGTCCTGTTGACTGGTGCTACCCAAGGCTATTTTTGGGTCTTACCCTTGAGGACAGGATGTCCAGGGAAGGGTGACTGGTAGCTTCTGCACTCAACCACCATACTGGTTACTTGAGCTTTCATTGATGTCTCTACCAAAATGCCTCACTGCCCACAGTTGATGCTCAATTATCTCAGTCCAAATTATTCCTGTTTTATTATGGTAACAAGTTTTGCTTTCTCTTCCCCCATTTTCTCTCAGTCAGTTGGGAACTATGTGGACAGTTTTGTGCAATGGAATCACGTTCACCGAAAACTGGGTCAAGATGAAGCCTCACTCCTTGCAGAGCACACAGCCTATGGGAAGAAAACGTTATCCCCTCTCCCTAGGCCATAGCTACCATTGAGCCAACCAACTCGGTAACCATTAGCATCCTCCCTCTGCTCCATTCAATGGCCAGCCCAGCTCCTGATGCCATCAGCCAGTACTGAGATTCAGCACTGGTTTCCCTCAGGCGCAAAGCAAGATCATGGTATTAAGGACCCAAGCCAACACTGTCTCATTTAAAGAAAAACATCTTGCTATGTTCCTGCTGGACTTGATTCAAGTACTTCGTAGTGACAGATCATTATCAGCATCCTATAGCACCCTGTAAATGGTAACCACTTTCTGGCCACAATCTCTCTTCTCCCCACCCCATTCAAAACGAAAAAGTATTGCACAGATGTCAATCAGCATGTGCTGCCATTGTGGATGCCTTCCAGTACAGGATAGCAACTGCAAATACTTTCTCTCCAGGAAGAATCCAGAGGGAAAGTTTTCCCAAGCTAGCTGTGGAGTTTGAGAAGAGCACAGTGGGTATTTAAGAATTGGGCAGTTTGTTTCATGATGCATGTTGGATATTTGCAAACAAGAGTTGACCAAAACTAGTTATATATTTAATAAACAATAATGCAAGGGGTTGCCTTCATAGAACTCACTTTCTTGTGTTCCTCCAATTTTCGCCTGTCCTGATGGTATTGACTCTT
Organism: Heptranchias perlo; assembly: GCF_035084215.1. Taxonomy (NCBI): domain Eukaryota; kingdom Metazoa; phylum Chordata; class Chondrichthyes; order Hexanchiformes; family Hexanchidae; genus Heptranchias; species Heptranchias perlo. The sequence continues at coordinate 2,403,856 of NC_090365.1, read as the reverse complement.
GCTGAGTAAAGTGCCACTAGAACCTGCCTCTGATAGCTCACCCAAGTGGATAGATTTCATATGTAAACCTAGATAGCAAGTATTAACAGGTTAGTCCACCAAATGTAACCTCAGCCGAACCAATGCTGTCCACGCCTGGTGTCCACACATCTACAGCTTCCAGAAAGGGTCAGTGGACAGCAATCACTAGTGGGAACCTTGGCTGATTTTGCCTCTCCCTAGCCCAGGGGGTGCTGAAGTCAATCGTAGCAGCCCCTCAGTTATCTTGGCTGAGATCAATTATTACCAACTTTTATCAGTCAGACTTGTATTTTAATCATAAAAAGAAACTGTGCACTTCAGACAAATCTCTTTCCCAGACTTACTCTTGGCCAGTTTTCTGCCTAAACGCCTTCTTCCAACTCCTAAATGTACAGATTAACTCTGCTTTGCTCACAGTTCTCGTTACCAACGCCCCCAACCAACTTAGAAAAATGAAAATACTTTCCGTCTCAAACACTTTCCATCAAATTACCTCATCATCCTGCTCACACCTCTTCAAAGGAGCCTCAAGTTAATTTTTCTCCCATTATCACATGAATATGCACCCCAACAATTTAATTTCCCCTCACAATTTGGAAAGGAAACGAGAACTCCAGTCTGTGCCACGATAGGCCAAAGGATGGGTGAGTGAAGGACTAAACTTGTAAACATCTGCAAAAAATACGAAACATCAAGAATGGCCTTCCTAGTCCTTGACTTTTCTTATGTGCACATGGTTGTGAGTTTGATCCTTAACTCATGTACTTGTTGACCTTTCCTGGAGCTTGTTTCATATTTATTTTGTTGCCTTTGAGCATTTCCAACATGCAGCCCTCATCACAGCCCCACCCAGCAGTCTTCCAAACTGGAGACATCAAAAATGTTATCAGGAGGCACAAGGCTCCTCCCACATCATGTGCATTACCTTGTATAGTCAATAGAACAAAAAAAAAGTCCAGTCTCACCCAAATAAAAAAAAAACTTTGTAAATTAAGAAAGTTGGGTTTGACAACTTTTCCACCTCATGGGTTGGGGGTAGGGGTTGCCAACTCTGGTTGGACGTATTCCTGGAGATGTCATCACCTGATGATGTCTTCAACCTCCCACCCCCACACTCCTGCCATTGGTCGCCCAGCATGTCCATCCTCGCGGCACCCCGCCCTCTCTAACCAATTGGAAAGCGAATAGACTCTTCATTATCCGATTGGATGATTCTAGACTGTCAGTCAAACAGCCTCCCCCTGCCCCCACGGCCAATAATTTTATAACTAATAAAACAAAAATGTTCAAAGATTTTTTTTTAAAACAAACTGTCCCTATGATTGTTCTCCTGGTTTTGCTCACAGCAGTGTCCTGGAGATTAGTCTTTAATTCCTGGAGACTCCTGGAGAGTTGACAATCCTCATGGGGATGGGGGGAGGAAGAGGATAAATTTCATTAGAGTCACAGCTGGTGAAGAATTGGACCATTTCAAATGAATAGAATGTGTCCAATTACTGTAAGAGAATTATCAAATATAATAATTTATTGTGCGCACATTAGGCCACTCCATTCTGGTAGGCAGCTTTTAGCACTCTCACTCTGCACAATCTTTCATAAAATGCATACCACAATCGCCGCAGTCCATTCAGAATGCAGAGGTCCAGCACCACAACATTCCGGAGAATCAGGACAGAGATATTCATCCCAAGCTTGCTCACCATTGTCCGATATTTTGCACTTGGGTGTTGGTGCTCCTACCTCTCTGTTATGGAAAGGTTAGAGCAGGTTGTCTGCTCCCCAACACAACTTGGGCTATTCCACACCATCAGGAGTGGGGGAGAAGAAATGAAGGAATGCTGAGCAGAAGCTGGGCATTTTCCCCATTGAAAAAAAAATGGGGGGGGGGGGGTAGGGAATTAAAGCCACAGTGCATTTAACCAGGGCCATTCCCGTACAGTTCCCAGTGGCTAATTACTCAGTGTTAAGAGGCCCCAGCTACTTTCTTGGACAGGAATTGGTGTGTCCTGTGGGCCCAGGCAAGGGGGAAGGACAATACAAAGGGGGCGGGGAGAAGAGGCAAAGAAGTTTAACAGTACATAAACTTGAAAGAAAATAACTTCCTCTTGCTGTTCAGTGATTCATATCCATTAGCAACACTTAATTGGTAGAAGATTGTGCCATCTCCCCTTATCTAGGGTTACTTTACTGTATTGTATGCGTTCTAAGCGCAATCCAAACTTTTTTTTAAACTAGACACATTAGGACCCCCGAAGCAAGTGAAGCTATCAGGAAATCATCACTATCAACACAAACTTTTTTTTTGGTAAAAGAACATGAGGGATGTCAAGTATTGGGTTCCTTTTGGTGGCATCAAGCACTCCCACGTCAGGTATAGCCTGGATTGCAGATTCTATCCCAACAATGAGCCTCAACCCCAAACCTCAGAAGAACGCCCCCTATATGACAGTTTTCCATTTCCCATGCCCACCATCCAGTGACTCCTGAGTACGATTGCTAATTTAGTGCCAAATTCAGCGCATCTTTTGTGCTATGGGCCTGGAAAATGAGATGCAAGGTTCTTTCAGCCAACAGCAGATGGCTTCTTCTCTTCAGTAATGAGGGCTGAATTTAAATCCCGATCCAGAGAATGAAAAAGGTAGTCCCTTACATTCTTCTGTTAATGGAGTGGGTCTGCTTGGATTTGGAGAAGAGAAAGCGATGAATTTATTCTAACAAGGAATCACTAATATGTCCTTTTTACTACCTACCCTTGGGTTTGGTTTACTTTTCCCTCGATCTTAGCCCATTAGCCACATTTATACGTTTGTGAACACGCAAAGACACCATGAAACCAGTCAACCGCGACAGCATGTTCATTTGACGTTCTACGACATACAAAAGCAGCCCTTGTGTCAGTTTGCTTTTCAAGCCTTACACCCCCCACTCCGTGCTGAGCAACAGGAGTTCTTTGCTAGTTTCCAACCACTTTAGTGACGAATTATTCTTCACTCCTGAGGTTTCTCACAAAGTCTAGCAGCATAACGAAAGGGTCAGAAGCACCATTAGTAGATGAAGAATAAATTGTGGATCTGCACAGCAGATCAGATGTTAATCAGCGCCCGTACACACGACTAACCACCGAGAACAAGTCTCCAGGAAAACTGCATAGGGATTGGATTGTCAGGTGAAGCCCATCAATATCTAAAGTTTAAAAGTATCTTATCCCAGGATCTGTCCACTGTACATCCTTTAGCTTGAGCTTCACTTGCATCCAGTTCTTGACCCAGTGGCTTGGCCGTTGAAGTTGGCATTTGTCGCTGACCGTTCATGTGTTGAAAAGACCTTTTTGTGATGCCTTGTCCCTGAACTAATGGTAGATCCTTGTCTTACCAGGTGTTGTTAAGTTTGGCTTATGCTCCCATACGCGTCGGCTAACCTCACAACCTTTAGTTGGGTATCAAGCACTCATCGTTTGAATTACTGCTACAGACTGTCTTCCCCCCCACCCCGCCCTGGGCTTTGTTTTTATTGTTTGGGTGGGGTGGGGGGTGGAAAAGAGGGGGGGTGAAAAGTAAAAAAAAAATAGATGGTTAGTGATGTGCAATAGGTTCCCCTTTAGTTACTAATACGTCACACTAAGCAAAACACCAATACAGCATTCAGGCACTAACAAAGGAGGTGATGTGCATTGGGTTTTAACACGTTTGGGCCCACTTTGAAAGGAAGCAATGGATTTTCCTGCGAAAAAAAAAAACTGTGGTACACTTTTTAAAAAAAAACTTGAGTTCACAGTTTTCCACTAATTAATGCCTTTACATTACAGGTTTACATTACAATGCCTTCAACTGAATGGTTTCTATTTTCCCCAATACCGATCGAGGCAAATGAAATGAAATGCTTTTCTGGGTAAAGTCATCCAACAGCTTTCAGCCAATCAGAATTCTTCTTCTACTAGTAATTGAATGCTTTTTTGCTGGGCAATGTTTGCTATCAAATTCAACAGATAGAGAGGGAATAGTCATGGGATTGACACATATAAGCAAGAAGCAGCTTAAATATCTGGCTCTTTTGATAGCATTGTAAGTAGCTCAGCCATATAGATTGTAAAGTCACAGGCACTGCCCATGTTTGACAATATGGGCTGCAGGCAAGTGGCAATCCCCTCTTCGAGCACACACTCTGAAAAATTACCCATTAAATTACCCATCAGTCTATGGCTATTGCAATCATACATTTCATTGGGATTTTTGTGTTTGTTCTCTGCTGACAATCAAGTTAAAGGTCCCACTATCAGAGATAAGGAGCCATGAGCAAGAATTCCTCTGGTTGTAATGTGAATCAAGATTGTACATATCATCTTTTCATTATTTCTAGAGAAATCATAATTCTGCTTTTGTACATACCAATAGAAGGGCAATCAATCAATGGCGTATTCTTGCTCACCCTTCCCAATAGACAGTACAACCTTCTGTCCCATTAGAATCATAGAAAAGCTACAGCACAGGAGGCCATTCAGCCCATCGAGTTCATGCCAGCTCTATGCAAGAGCAATCCAGCTAGTCCCACTCCCCTGCCCTATCCCCGTAGCCTTGCAAATTTTTTCCTTTCAAGTATTTATCCTGTTCCCTTTTGAAAGCCATGATTGAATCTGCCTCCACCACCACCTCGGGCAGTGCATTCCAGATCCTAACCACTCGCTGTGTAAAGAAGTTTTTCCTCACGTCACCTTTGGTTCTTTTGCCAATCACCTTAAACCGGTGTCCTCTGGTTCTGCTAGAATCAGCAATTGGGGAAAACTTGAACACATTTAACCAGAGCAATTTTTGTGCATTGTTATCCCAAATAGATTGTGAAACCACATCCTGCTTGTGCTGTGACTCGCATGTCAAGACAAGCTACACTCCTATTTGGTGCTAGGCAGAATGTAGAGGGAAAGAAAATGAAAGCAATTCCCTCCAACATTTAACTGCTGCGAGACATTCATAGATAGTGGCATTGAGGGCAATTTTAACTTAACCTGCCCAGTGGGAAACAGACTTCAAGGGGTGTAAAAGGGAGCGGCTGATCCCATCCCATCCCATCAGTTTCCCACCGGGCAGGTTAGGTTAGAACTACATCAATTTCTTTTCTTTGTCTTTTTTTGCAGTGAGCCACCACCTTTTCAACTGGCACCAAATCCAACCACTAGCAAGTTTAAATGGCGGCATTATTACGGAGGAGCACGATCGTGTGACATTCCTTTATCTGCTCTCGTAATGCAGGAGTTAACTAATTTAAAACAAGTGGGTTAGGGTTAAAGTAGCAGTTGGAGGAATTTCATACAACTGCATCAACGTGCATTCCCAACATTGCACAAATGATTTCATCCCAGAAATCTCATCCTAGCAATGGGAGAAAATACACACTTTTAGGTCTTCAGATCGAATTAAGTATACTTCAAATGGCTGATCGAAGAAGAAATTTTTTTTTACTTTTTGTAAAAAAGGTTTATGTAAACAGTTCTGGTCACCACATTACAGGAAAGATGTGATTGCACTAGTGAGGGTACAGAGGAGATTTATGAGGATGTTGCCAGGACTGGAGAATTTTAGCTATGAGGAAAGATTGGATAGACTGGGGTTGTTTTCTTTGGAACAGAGAAGGCTGAGGAGAGATTTAATTGTGGTGTACAAAATTATGAGGAGCCTAGATAGAGTGGATAGGAAGGACCTATTTCGCTTAGTGGAGGGGTCAATAACCAGGGGGCATAGATTTAAAGTAACTGGTAGAAGGACTAGAGGGAAGCTGAGGAAATTTTTTTTTTCCCCCACAGTGGGTAGTGGGGGGTTTAGAACTCACTGCCTGAAAGGGCGATAGAGGCAAAAACCCTCAACTCATTTAAAAAGGTGCTTGGATATATATGCACTTTAAATGTAACCTACAAGGCTATGGACCAAGAGCTGGAAAGTAGGATTAGACTGGATCACTCTTTTTTGGCTGGCACAGACATGGGCCAAATAGCCTCCTGTGTCAGAAATGTCCATGATTCTATGTAAAAAAAAAAATTCCATAGAATCATTGAGGGCTCTTCAATTTAAAATTTCACCAAGGAAGTGAGGAGAGAGGCCCTGAGAAATTTCCTTAGAGGGGGTTGCTGGAGCACAGAATGCTTTGCCACAGGGAGTGGCTGATGCAGAGGCCATTACCTCTTTTGAGGGAAAAAGAGAGTAAATATCTGAAGTAGAGGAACATACAGGGCTGTGAGGAGAAAGCAGGGCAGTGGAATTAGTTTTTGCGGATCCAGCACCGACATGATGGGCCAAAAGGCCTCCTTCTGTGCTGCAAAAAAGAGATTTAAAAAGTTAGAATTATTTGAAGGGAAATTCCCCTCTCTCACACTTCCTATTTCTCAGAAACAGTTTTAAAGTTTTTTCTTTTAAATGAAAGAGCACTCCCAGTTATAGGTCACCTTGTGTTGGAGGTTGAGAGGGCGTGAAGCACATCCCCATCCTTGCTTGTTGGAAGTTACACATTTTGTTCATTGTTGTGCGTCTAACCAAGGTTTAGGAAATTACAGGAAAATTGTGATTGGCTGAGAGTTTGGAATAACCATCACCCCATTTTCACTGTACAATTTGTCTCAGCCTCCAGAAAATTAAAACATTGTGGAGTTTAAATTTCTCTGCAGTAGAAATGCTCAATGCAATTGTTAAATTATTTCAATGAATGAATATATATATTCATTCTTAGAATGTGGGTGACATTAGCAAGGCCACATATATTGCCCGTCTCTAGTTGCTTTGAGTATTTTCTTATAACAAAATGACTTGCTAGGCCATTTCAGAGGGCATTAAGAGTCAACCACGTAGTGTGAAACTTGAGTCATGCATGAGCCAGACCACATTGAGTTGGCAGGTTCCCTTTCCCGAAAGAAATGAATGAATTATTTGGCTTTTTCCAATAATCCGGCAGTTTTCATGGCAAAATTTATTTCTGGTGCCAGTCCAGATTATAAAAATTTATCCAATTCAATTTCATGTAAGGATTGGCAGTGCACACCCTGCCCCTTTAAAAATTCCAATGGGAGTCCTAAAATGGCATAGGACCCGGATTTACACATTTAAAAAATCTCCAGCCCAAAACAGGCAGGCGTACTGTTCGTCCGTTTGCAGGCCTGCCTGAAAATGTCCTTACCGGAATCCTGTGAGAACCTGCTATTTAACTTGGGAGCTGATTTCCACATTAACTATTATATCACAGACTTCTATACCACATGCATGACTTTTGCAACAGGGAATTGCAGCAGAGGAGGAGACAAACCGTGCAGTTTATGGTGAGTTTTAAGATGGATATATGGAGCATTGGGATTGTCCTCAAGTTTAGTTAAAACTGTTCTGAAAAGAGAGTCACCTAGAAAAGCACACAGTGCAGGTGTTGACTACAAGGTGAGGCAACAAGAGCCCCACACCCTCCCTCTAAAAGTAAAAGATTCAGCAAGATGGTGCACTGAGGAATGGAATCATGCTGCGCAGTGCCCTACCACCTCCCAACCCACACAGCTGGAATGCATCACTGGATAAAGTGCGGTAACCTAGACGACGCTCCACTGAATGACACTCATGTCCTTCCCACCAGTGGAGATCAGATGGGTGTTGTCATGGAGAAAGGCAACGTTGGTCACGTGACTGCTGTGGCCACTGTACTTGTAACTTGGTGCCTGCAACACAAAATAAATCGTGATTGGACCTCACTGGGATGTCCATTATTACAGTACTCACATTTATATAAATACATCTTGAGCCATGCCTCATCAGTTCCTCTAATTCTTCTCCCAATTCCAAGGAAATCTGGAACTCTTTCTCCACCCCGCCCCCCACCCCCCAACAAAAGCTAGAGGCTGGGGGTTAATTGAAAATTTCAAAACAGATTGATAGATTTGTCTTGGGTGAAAGTATTAAGGGATATGGAACCAAGACGGTTAAATGGAGTTTAGATACAGATCAAACATGATCTAATTGAATGGTGGAACAGGCTCGAGGGGCTGAATGGTCTCCTCCTGTTCCTTTTTTGTGTCCAACACTGCCTTCTGAAGCACCTTGGGATGTTTTCCTACATGAAGGGTGCTATAGAAGCGTACATTGTTGTTGAAGTGCAAAGACATTGTTATATACGCAAAAGTAGCAGTCATTATGTGCCTGTACTGTCCCATACAATAATGAGATGAATGGTTGGTTAATCTGCTTTTGTTGGTGTTGGTTGAGGGTGGAAGGTTAGGACACCAGGAGGACTCCCTATTCTTCCTTGAGTAGTATAATGGTATCCTTTAACACCCACTAGAACAGGCAGAATGGGACCTTGGTTTAACATCTCATCCAAAGACATCTGACAATGCAGAACCACCTCACTACTACTGCATTGGAGTAGCAGCTTAATTTGCAAATTAAAACCCTGATATAGGCTGGAGACCATAACCTTCTGACTCAGAAGCAAGACTGCAATCAACGTAGGCAAGTGGACACACAATGCGGTCCATTATCAGAGGATAGGAAGAGAGTCATAATATTAGTACTTTTTTAAAAAAAAAGTTAACAACCAGTATGGCTAAACTGTTCCTGTCTGTGTTTAAACCCAACTGCTTCATTGAAAACACACCAGTTGATGACGTTGAGGAAGTGGTTTAGAGGGGTTTGTAAGCTCAATGGAACGCGGATACTAAATTAACACCTTCAAACCTTCAAACACCCAGTTTAATGGGCCATTAGATTACTGGACTTTTCTCATACACTTCCCCATTAGGCTATCAGCTCTTGCTAAATTAGGCAAACTAGTCAGAATACCACTTGAGAAGTAAAATGAAGGTGGTCATAATTCTTCGTAATATGATTTATAATATGGTAACTGACAGGATGCAGCACTTCTTGATGTCAGAGGAATACCCCATATGATATTTCTCATGAATCTGCAAATTGTCACTAGACGAATCTGCACCGATTCAGTCAAGTGTAAACGTCATCACATCTCATCAATGAGCCTCCTAATCAGAGCGACTAACATTGAATGCTGTTAAACTAAGCAAAACACTATTCCTACTGAACCTGCAGAATGCCAAGGGATCTCCTGTACTGCTGTTTATGGATGCTGACCAAGGACAGAGACAAAACACTGGACGCAAGCCTGCATGGGTGGGGAGAGCAAGAAGCTGGACCCCAGAGTCAGTTCTGGAAGAGAGGCAATGGGCAGGCTGAGATCCAGAGGGAAGAGGAAGGGTACAATGCTAGAAGAATCAAGGAGTGATGGGATCAGGCCAACTGGCCAGGCCGGGCCGGGCCAGGCCAGGAAACAATGAGGGAGCAAGTAGAACAAGGAGCTACAAGTTAAAACTAGTAACAAGCAAACTTAGGACTAATATCGGGAAGCTCTTCTTCACACAGAGAGTGATCAACATGTGGTATGGTCTTCAAAATGGAAACCCTGGAATCATTTCAGAAACAAATAGGGGGGAGGGGGTGGGGCTGGGGTGTAGGGTATTTCTGGACGAATGAACTAAGATGGGTCAAATTGCCTTCCTCATCCGTAATTATCTTCTGATCTGATTGGTTTTTTGTTGGTTGCTAATTCACATCTGATGGTTTTCCTTACCCACCTAGTAGGTCATGATTGGTAGCTTTTCATGGCTAATGAAAGCAACATAAACAGCAACAGCAGCTTTGTAAGCCAACAAAACAGCAAGTTTGAAATAAGTCTGGGAAAAAAATTCTATCTATATAGTCACAACTATATCCTGATGCAATACAGGAGGTAAGATGTTGATCCTCGAAGAAAAATGAACTGGCACTCTTGACACTCGTGAGCTGGACCATGTGGCCTAGCAGCATCCCATGTTATTTGGCGTTGTTGTGCGTCAATGTCAAAAATGTTACCAGCGGAGGAAGCATCAACCAGCTAGTGGTGTTCTCAAAACACCAGAACAACAGCGTGACTCTAGTCCTATATGGAGGACGCTGAATGGAGAATTGAAAGTAACCCAATATTATTTTGGGGTTTTTCTTTTCCTGTTTATTTCATGGAATGATTTTAGTTTAAACAGGCATAATTGATAACTTCAGTAGGGTAACTATTTCATCAAGCCGTCCCCATCCAGGCATGGTGTAGCCACGTACATGATTGTACAATGGGTCAATCTCTTGTGGATACATCACAGTCCTCCTGGCAAAAATTGACTCCTCCTAGACCATCCTTCCCATTTAAAAAAAGTGTTTCAGAAAAGGAACTAAAATCATGATTTGGTGCAACTTTCTTTTAAAAAAAAACCCCTTAATTATGTGCCTACTACAGATGAAAATAGCAGTGAACATCATGCATCAGTCAATTCAAAAATATTCCCAATGGCTACAGTTAATTTAGTTGAAAAAACTCTAACTAGGACCAAATTTGATAATGTTCCTGTGGCATTCCGATCTGAGCTTACAATAGGAGAATACCCAAGTTAGTCCAGAATGCAATCAGAGAATATTTCAGAAAAGACCTTATCGGAGTAAATAAAAGACATTGAGAAAGTAAACCTAGGACTATACTTTCAGACAAGCCAAGACAGCAGGAAACAGTTACAGATTCAAACCTGAAAAGGGCAAATTTAGGACAGATGCCTGAAAGTATTTCTTTGCACAGAGAGCAATGATCAGGTTGCTAGGAAGGGTGAATGGTCCCAGGATTCGGGAACTATTAAAGAATCAATTGGATGTTATGATGAGACGATGGTAGGATTGGTATTCTAGAAGGACAAAACCAAATGGGACGTAAAGTCATCTTCGTCTGAACTTGCGACCAGGTGAATGTCTCCTTACCGACTAGGCTTCGGGCACAATGTAAGGACCCGACACTCTGAAGGGCAAGTCTGTTTGACCGACACCCAAAAACACCTACATACACCTCTACCATGGTCTCAAAGCACAAAAAAGGACTTCCACCAGCAGCTCCAGTTTTATATTGAATTACTATAACTTGTCTGATCATCTTTCATTGGAGACCTTGTGCTAGCAATCGACAAGTTTGTCTTGAATAGAACAGCCATCTAAATAACATCAATTAATCTTCAGAAGGATATTGGTTCTGTATGAAACAGGAACCCATCTTTTGATAAATAAATTAGAAAAATACTATTTCCAGCAGTCGATGACTAGAAGTCATAAATTGACCAAAAGAATAAATGGAGAGGACAGGAGAATGATACATATATTTTTAAAACAGAGGGTGTTTAGCAACATTGAATGTCCTACCAGAAACAGAATCCATAATAGCTTTTAAAAAAGGGAAATGGATAAATACTTGAAAAATAAAAATTTCAAAAGGGTATGTGAAAGAATCAGGGGGATGGGACTAAGTCAGAGATGACACAGGGCCGAATGGCCTGCTTCTGTGCTGTAAAATTCTCTGATTGTATGTTACTTTTCTGTACAAGCCATTTCAGTGGTCTATGAGGCATAAGACAGTAAAACCAATCACCAGTTTCTCTCCAACTGAACTGTTTCTTGTGAATCAACAGATGTGTCATGTTCAGTCATATTCACAGGAAAAACGTAATTGAATTCCATTACAAAGATATTAACTAACCGACAGCTTGCATTTATATAGCGCCGTGAATGTAGTAAAATGTCCCAAGGTGCTTCACAGGCGTAATCAGACAAATAATTGACAAAGCCAAGGAGACGACTTTAGGAGAGGTGACCAAATACTTGGTCAAAGAGGTAGATTTTAATCAGCGTCTTAAAAGGAGGAGGAGGAGGAGGAGGAGGAGGAGGAAGAGAGAGAGAGAGAGAGAGAGGGGTAGAGAGGTTTAAGGAGGGAATTCCAGAGATTAGGGTCTAGACAGCTGAAGACACACAAAAGGAAGTGTGGGATTCACAAGAGGCTAGAATTGGAGGAACCAGTCTGAATTTCCTGGGCTATTTATAGTCAAGAACTCAATAAGAATCTGATTGGTTTTATTTAAAAATTCCCGCACTCTTCATAGAATCTGCTTTGCATCCATTCGCATATATAGCAACAAATACTACGAACGGTTTCAAAACCACATCGTGGTCTCTGGCCAGAGATGTAAGTAGGATGTCATTCCAATTTGGAACATTTGTAGACCTCACACACCCACCTACACAGATTCACTCTTAGCCCAGTGATCAGTACCGAGAGAGTTATTGTGCAATTCCAAAAACAGAAAGCCAACAAGTTAACATTGCACAATGCCACCTCAACCATTAACTCCACTATTCTGCGAATTATAATGCTGAGACTTCACATTTCAAAAGCATTTGAACTCAAGATTGGAAAACTAATCCGAAGTGGAATATGTAGCCTAATGGAAGACTGCCTGTTGAATTGCTAAAACTTTTAGCAATCCCATTAGTTCCTATTGGAACAAATTTATTGATATCTCTTGCGCATCCCCGATTTTCATCGCTCCACCATTGGCGGCCGTGCCTACAGCTGCCTAGGCCTAAGCTCTGGAATTCCCTCCCTAAACCTCTTTCCTCCTTTAAGACGCTCCTTAAACCTACCTCTTTGACCAAGCTTTTGATTACATGTTCTAATATCTCATGTAGCTTGGTATCAAATTCTGTCTAATAATGCTCCTGTGAAGTGTCTTGGGACGTTTACTATGTTAAAGGCGCTATAAAAATGTAAGTTGTTCATTTAAAAAAAAAGTCCCCCACGTCCCATTCTAGCAGTTCCCTTTGAAAGTTGATTTTAATTAAATCTGGTGATACCTTCCAGACATTATTAGGAGTACCAATGGGAACTCAGGATTCTAAGCAGCTATGTTATTATAACACGTATTTGTTTCAGCATCTCAGTGACCTATAAACAAAGCCACTGCTTTTCAGTTTTCTTGGAAACCGAACAGCATTGTAGATTGTGATTGGCTAAAAGACCTCAAATCCCATACAATAAAGACAGAATTTTACTTATTGGGACTGATTTACTTGTCATTATTTTATACGTGCATGGGGTGTGATAGGCCAGAAAAATAGATGTAATACCCTTTTGCACAAGACTCGCATTTCTGGGAAAACTGAGGTGGGAGCAGGAAGTTCCTGTCTGAAACTGGTTGGGGGGGGGGGGGGCGGGGGTGGGGGCGGGAGGAGAGACATTCATTTGAATAATTCATTTAAAATGTGGATGGGGACATCCGGTGCACAATTTCCAGATGTCCACATGTGCAGCACACCCAGTGTGAACATCATCTCAACTAGGTGTCAGCCTTGGCTCAGTGGGTAGCACACTCGCCTTGAAGTCAGGAGGTTGCGAGTTCAACTCCCGCGCTGAGGCTTTAGCATAAAACCCAGGCTGACACTCTAGTGCAGTACTGAGGGAGTGCTGCATCATCGGAGATGCTGTCTTTCGGATGAAACGTTAACCGAGGCCCCTGTCGGTCCTCTCGGGCGGACGTAAAGAATCCCATTGCACTATTTTGAAGAAGAGCATGGGAGTTCTTCCCGGTGTCCTGGCCAATATTTATCCCTCAACCAACATCACAAACAGATTATCGCATTGCTGTTTGTGGGATCTTGCTGTGCGCAAATTGGCTGCCGCATTTACTACATTACAACAGTGACTGCACTTCAGATGTGTTTAAATCGGATGTAAAGTGTTTGGGACATCTAGATGTTGTGAACGGTGCTAGATAGATGCAAGTCTCTCTCTCTCTCTCTTTACAAAGGCTCCAGTTAACCCATTCAGGTTATGAATTTTAATACAAAATTAAGAATTGTGGGGTTCAAATCATGTTGAAATTTCATCGCAACATGGAACTAATGTTTCAGGAGAGCGATCATCTAACTCCACCACCCTCTCTCAGCCCATCTCCCAAATTTTCATCATACACCTACCCGAGGGTGCGAGCATGGATAGGAAAACAAGTTCACTTTCCCGAAATCATCAGCTGTGACAAGGAGTTGGTCGTCAGATGACCGGCAGATAGCATTTATATCTGTTCCATCGGCCCCCTCTGGCCAAACGCCTAGGGGGGATAAAAAAACACAAATAAAAGAAAGTGAGTGGAATTTGTGCCGACTCTCTGGGACGATAAGTACATACCTAGATTTTGAGTAGTTTAATGTTCTTATTTCCAGTTACCTTACACAGCGACAAGAGCAGAGTAACACCAAAAATTGTTCCTAAAGCACTTGTTTCCATCCCTGAATGAAGCCCTGCATTAAGGAACGCCTTGCTAGATGCTACCACAACCTTATTGGCCTTGGAGGGGATGCAGCAGATTCATCAGAATGATACCAGGGCTAAAAAGGGTTAAATTCTGAGGACAGATTGCATAAACTTGGCGTGTATTCCCTTGAATTTAGAAATTTTAGGAGCGATCTAATCAGGGTGTTCAAAATGATAAAGGGATTCAATAGGATAGATACAGAGCAACTATTTCCGCTGGTGGGGAAATCTAGAACAAGAGGACATAATCTTAAAATTAGAGCCAGGCCGTTCAGGGGTGATGTCAGGAAGCACTTCTTCACACAAAGAGGAGTGGAAATCTGGAGCACTTTCCCCCAAAAAGCTGTTGAGGCTGGGAGTCAATTGACCGAGATTGATAGATTTTTGTTAGTCGAGGGTATTAAGGGTAATAGAACCAAGCTAGGTAGGCGGAGTTAAGATAATCAGCCATGATCGAACTGAATGGCGGGACAGGCTCGAGGGGCTAAATGGTCTACTCCTGTTATGTTGTGGAACTGCTACTGACCTCAAGAGTCAGCCCTGTGAAACAAAACAAAACACTGCACATCCGATAGTGAATATCTGGCCAGCAAATGTACACTACAATTGTCACTGAACCAAATGTCGTCTGACTGCTCATCAATATGAATTTTCTCGTCACTGAAGTTGCTGAAGATTTTTTTTTAAAAAACATTTTATTACATAGGAACCTGAAGAGAAAATACACCATGGTCGCAGTCACCGTGGATATCACGTGACTTTGATTAGGGCTGTTTCGGCGAATGTGGCAAAGGCAAAAAGCTGATTGGCGAGATTCAAACATGCAGCTGCGGGAAAGATGGGCACGCATTTGGGAAGTGACAACATGTTCAAGGGCTTGGGAAAGGAAAGGAAGGCTGGAAACTGGGCGATAGTTTGCAAGGAGAAAAGTCGTTAAATCTAAACTGTATTTTCATCCTCCCTCTTCTATGTTTGAGATTATTCTCACTCACTATGGATTAGCCAGTAAAATGGTGTGGGAGGGTGGAGAGGAATAAGAATTCCTCTTTTTGAACAGGATTAGGATTTTGTTAGGAATACCAGCCACAGAGGAGTCTTTGTGAACACAGTAATGATGTTGCTACACGCGGTGAGCAGAGCAATTCATCCATCATGAACTCAAAATAAAACTCTTACCTTTCAACCATCTATCGATTGAGGAAGGGAGGATAGAAGGGATCCAAAAGCTCGAGCTTACTCTTTCAGGTTTTATAAGACCAGCTTGTCTAGGGCATCGCTAACCTGGCAGGGTTTTGTTTCCCTCCAGCTCAGCAGAGTAGGACTTCCGCTCTGCTTGAACTTTTGAAAACCAAAACAAATTTGTAATGATCCTGGCAAGATATCTAATTCTGCATCCAACAATTTTAGGTTTAAAAAAAAAACCACCCTTCCTAGGAAAGCTTTAGAATTTATGAAGAGATTCTGTGAATACTTTTACACAGTAACCAATAAGGATAAGCAACCAACAAGGTTATTCGCTACCTCAGGAACACAACACCCACAAGAGGAAGAAATCCATCGTAGGGACCCAAAGCTGAACAGTTTCCACAATAATGCCACAGCCAAAAAGTCTGAAATTAATGGCTTCACATCTTTGCTCTGTCGTAGTATAGTCATGAATTTCAGAATCCAGCTCCAGGTTTTCTACTCACCAAACACCGGGAACGAGAGCACACAGGTAGAGGTAGCCCACTCCAACTCCCGCACTACATCGGCACTGGTCACCTGTTTACAGTTAGGAGTCCCTATTGGAGGAAGCAGAGAAATTTCAATTAGGAGCACAAATCTTAGAGAAGGGAAGGGGTGAAAATAAGAGGCAAGAAACTGGATAGCAGTGTCAGAATATTGTCTGTTCACTGTAGACTGACGCGATTACAAGATTGCATCACAAGAAGTCCTTCAGCCCATTTTCCCAGACTAGCAACCCTTCCATGTTCCCGTATCAGCTTTAATATCTCCCTGATCAGACAGGACTTCGATATGAGAGATCATCTAAAGAACAGCACCTCCAACAGCACAGCACTCCCTCAGTATTGCACTGGGATCTCAACTTAGATTACATGCTCAAGTTGTTACATAGGTTCAAAACACACAAACTCCCAAACCCAGAGGCGAGAATGCTACTAACTGAATGAAGCCAATATACCCCTTTATTTTCAACAGCTCTAAGCGTCGCCAGCAAAATGATTATGTGCCAGTTTCGACCCAGTTCCTAGGTAACATAAACAGCGTTTACATATTTCCATACTAAAAACTGTTTGAAAGTTTTTGGTGCTGTTACTATCACCAAGATCAAAAAGTTACAATAGTAAAAGTCCCACTCCCAACATAACACACCCTCTTCTTTAAGACTACCTTCACCACACGGACTGCAGCGGTTCAAGGCAGCGGCGGCTCACCACCACCTTCTCAAGGGCAATTGGGGATGGGCAATAAATGCCAGCCTTGCCAGCGATGCCCACATCCCACGAATGAATGAAAAAAGGACACACATGGGAAAGCCTTCACACAAACAGGTCGGGGCTGAAGAGTTGACAAGCGTTTGAAACTATCTGTACTCACAGCAGAGGGCTTCATAGTCGCCAGAGTTAGTGATTATGTAGTGGCTGTCGGTTGACCAGTCAAGATGGGTTATAAAACTTGAGTGTCCCTAAAATCAGAATAAAATTTTTTCATTCAAGTTTTTAAAACTTTAATTTCCCCATCCTGCCTCTCCAGAAAAGCCAACTGCCTTTCCCCCCAGTGTCGTTTTTTTCTTGCTTTCCCTTCGTATTACATACTTGCCCCAGTGGAGTACAGGCTAGAGATCTGCTCATTGGTGTCTGGCCATGCTGCTCTATAATCAGCTATTAGTCGGTGCACAAGAGATGCCTGGGTGCCTGGCCTCTTCATTTCACGGTACATCTGCATGACCAAGATCAGAAATCCTTCACACAAGTCATTGAATATTGACCTATGGCCTATTCCTCTAAGGGCCCAGTGCATTGGAGCATCAGCACACTGCACCAAGATACTCCTTCTCCACATCCAAAAAAATGGAACCCACCACATCTGCATGTTCATATAACTCCAGTGATGCTATTGTCACATCAACTCTCAAGAACGCACCAGTCCAGGATGAGAACGGGGCATTTGACCCAATGAAGCTCACGCCTGCAGAATTCAGGCAGAAGAATACATTTTTTCCCCCCATACGAGGGCTTTTGAAACATTGAATGTTTTACCATAAGTAGCCATTAAGGCAGAAACTATAACCATAATTTAAAATGGAATTGGCTAAATATTTGAAAAGGAAAAGTATAAACACAGCAGAAGAGCAGACAGCTCCAGTTGAAGAGCTAGCACCAGGACAGGCACGATGGGCCAAATGGCCTTCTTCTGTGTTGTAACTTCTATGATTCTAAACTTGTCACTTTCAGTGTCATGAGAGTAAGAAGCAGCAATTAAAAAAGCAATAGAATGTTCAGATACAAGCCAGAACAGCATAGTACAAGTCTACAGAGATGATACGGAGGCTTTATAATGCACCGATCAAAGTTCGAGGTGTTAGTCAAATTTTTACTTACCGAACATCTCCCAACTCGATTGTACTTCCTGCCATTTTCTGCCACTGCATAGATGTAAACATAATTGTCATGTGATCCAATGGCCAGGAAATTGCCATCTGTAGGGAACAATAAAAAGTCTGATTAAATGGTCAACTTCAAACGGCCTAGGACACAATGGTCATTCCATTTCACAAATTGGACCTGTGCTCGCTGATCTACATTGGCTCCCAGTCCGGCAACGCCTCGATTTTAAAAGTCTCATCCTTGCTTTCAAATCCCTCCATGGCCTCGCCCCTCCCTATCTCTCTAACCTCCTCCAGCCCTACGACCCTCTGAAATCTCTGCGCTCCTCCAGCCTCTTGCTCATCCCCGATTTCCTTCGCCCCACCATTGGTGACCGCGTCTTCAGCTGCCTGGGCTCCAAGCTCTCCCGCCTCCTTTGAGAAGCTTAAAACCTACCTCTTTAACCAAGCTTTTGGTCACCTATCCTAATATCTCCTTAGGTGGCTCAGTGCCAAATTTTGTCTGATGACTCTCCTGTGAAGCACCTTGGAATGTTTTATTATGTTAAAGGCGCTATATAAATGCAAGTTGTTGATGTTTCTACCAATGGGT
This sequence comes from Heptranchias perlo, assembly GCF_035084215.1. Classification (NCBI taxonomy): domain Eukaryota; kingdom Metazoa; phylum Chordata; class Chondrichthyes; order Hexanchiformes; family Hexanchidae; genus Heptranchias; species Heptranchias perlo. The sequence goes on along the minus strand of NC_090365.1, from coordinate 2,385,455 downwards.
TGCAATCACACTATACGATATTAATAAGAAAAGTTTTAAATTTTTTTATAGAAAATGAGAAATTTCATGCAAATGTCTTGGTTACAAACATTGTACTGTGCACCTTCAAGCCAGAAGTATTCGTCTTATCAGTCAACTGGAACAAAGAAACAAGAGTGAAATCCTTACACGTGATTTCGGCTAAATGTATTAAGGGAATATTTTGGGGTAAGGAGTGTGTAGGATGCTAGTGGGAATCCCTTTTGGCCAATATTTATTCCTCAAATCAACACCACTAAAAATAGATTATCTGGTCATTTATTTCATTGCTGTTTGTGGGATCTTGCTGTGCGCAAATTGGCTGCTGCGTTTCTTACATTACACAGTGAACTACACTTCAAAAGTACTTAATTGGCTGTAAAGTGCTTTGGGACGTTCTGAGATTGTGAAAGGTGCAAGTTCCTTCTTTCTATCTACTCCACAAAAACCAACATGGTCAAGTTTCCCTGTTACACTTCAAGATTTCTTTTTTACATTGTTTCACCGGAACATCAATTCTGCTAGAATTTTTTTTGGGAGTGTGTGGAGAGTAGTCAGGCCTCAGTTTTGCAGAAAAAAAAACTAAAATGCAATGGAGCGTTTTTAAATTAATTTTTCCAAAGGCTGAGTTCTTGATCCAGCACAATAATTAAGGGCTTAAATTCTGCCGGGGGCGGTGGGGGGGCTCTACTGGTCTCCCACTAAAATGGCAACGGGAGACTAGTGAAACCCCCACAGCATTTCAACCTGGAAATAGATATTCGGTATCTGGTGACATTTATATAGAATGTACAGCACAGGAACAGGCCATTAGGCCCAACTGGTCTATGCTGGTATTTATGCTCCACATGAGCTTCCTCCCTCCCTACTTCATCTAACCCTTTCATCTAACCCTATCATTAATTTACCATTAATGCAGCTCTGAAGTTTAGCTGTGGTCTGGGAGACTAATGGGATGGAGGGCTTCAGATCCTGGAAACCAGCAGCAGTCAGGTTTTTTTTATTAACAGAACATTTTGACTTTGTGCGATATGTAAAACAATCGATAGTGAGTCATAAGAACATAAGAACATAAGAAATAGGAGCAGGAGTAGGCCATACGGCCCCTCGAGCCTGCTCCACCATTCAATAAGATCATGGCTGATTTTCGACCTCATCTCCACTTTCCTGCCTGATCCCCCATATCCCTTGATTCCTCTAGAGTCCAAAAATCTAACCATCTCAGCCTTCAATAGAATTCTCTACCCCAGAGGGCTGTGGATGCTGAGTCATTGAATATAAAGATTCACAACCCTCTGAATGAAGAAATTCCTCCTCATCTCAGTCTTAATGGACAACCCTTTATATAGCGACTATGCCCCCTAGTTCTAGACCCTCCAGCCAGGGGAAACAACCTCTCAGCATCTACCTGGTCAAGCCCCCTCACAATCTTATATGTTTCAATGAGATCGCCTCTCATTCTTCTAAACTCCAGAGTATAGGCCCATTCTACTCAATCTCTCCTCATAGGACAACCCTCTCATCCCAGGAATTAATCTAGTGAACCTTCATTGCACAGCCTCTAAGGCAAGTATATCCTTCCTGAGATAAGGAGACCAAAACTGTACCCAGTACTCCAGATGAGGTCTCACTAAAGCCCTGTACAACTGCAGTAAGACTTCCTTACTCTTGAATGCCAATCCCCTTGTATTAAAGGACAGCTTGCTATTTGCTTTCCTAATTGCCTGCTGTACCTGTATACTAACTTGTTGTGTTTCTTGCACGAGGACACCCAAGTCTCTCTGGACACCAACATTTAATAGTTTCTCACCATTTAAAAAATATTCTGTTTTTCTATTCTTCCTACCAAAAAGTGAATAACCTCACATTTCCCCACATTATACTCCATCTGCCACCTTCTTGCCCACTCACTTAACCTGTCTATATCCCTTTGCAGACTCTGTGTCCTCCTCACAGCTTACTTTCCCACCTAGCTTTGTATGGTCAGCAAACCTGGATACATTACACTCGGTCCCTTCTTCTGAGTCATTAATATAGATTGTAAATAGCTGAGGCCCAAGCACCGATCCTTGCGGCACCCCACTAGTTACAGCCTGCCAGCTTGAAAATGACCTGTTTATCCATACTCTCTGTTTTCTGTCCTTTAACCAATCCTCTGTCCATGCTAATATATTACCCCCATTCCCATTAGCCCTTACCGTGTGTAGCAACCATTTAGGTGGCACTTTATCGAATGCCTTTTGAAAATCCAAATATACTACATCCACTGGTTCCCCTTTATCTACCCTTCTAGTTACATCCTCAAAAGAACTCTAATAGTCAGCTCTTATTATGGTGAATAATTCAGGTGCCACTGTGCCCAATGCTCGGCAGAAACTTTTTTGGGGAAAATATCGATGACTGCTTTTACGAGACCAGAAAATTGAGATCATAACTTTGTGGAAGAGACTTGCTGAAGGGGCTCCCCTGGCTGATGGCATCCAAACTTGATCCACAGAACTGACTCCCTCATATTGATTTTTTACAGGGATCGTCAGGGGAACAGCAGTCACAGTACAAAAATTACTCAAGGTCAAGGAGGAAGTGGATGGGTAAGTACCTATCAGCACTGGTACTTACCCGTAGAACCACCTCTTTAAAGAGCAAAGATTGATTTGGAATGATTCTCTGGCTTTGCTTCCCTCTCCCAAAAGAGCTGGTCATCTGAAGAAGACACCTTGATTTTAAAATTCTCATCCTTGTTTTCAAATCCCTCCAAGCCATGCCCCATCTCTAATCTCCTCCAGCTCTATAACTCTCAGAGATCTCTGCACTCCTCTAATTCTGTCTCCTTGTGCATCCCTGATTTTCATTGCACCACCATTGGTGGCTGTACCTTCAGCTGCCTAGGTCCAAGATCTGTAATTCCTTCACTAAAGGGAATCTCCGCCTCTCTCTCCAAGACGCTCCTTAAAACCTCTCTCTTCGACCAAGCTTTTGGTCACCTGTCCTAATATCTCCTTGTGGCTCAGTGTCAAATTTTATTTGATTACGCTCCTGAAGCGCCTTGGGACATTTTACTATGTTAAAGGCGCTATTTAAATGCAAGTTGTTGTTGCAGCTAAATGTCTGAAATAAAGGGCAGACGCAGGGGGTGCAAGTTGATACCGCACTGCAGCACTGAGGGAATGCTGCATTGTTGGAGGTGTGGTCCTTCAGGTGTGACGCTAAACCGAGGCCAGTTCCAATAGTTCAGGTGGATGGTAAATGGCAATCTTTGAAGAGCAGAGACTTCTTTCCGAGTCAACATTTCCCCCCTCAACCAACACCCACTAAAAACAAATTATCGGTCACTCATCACATGCTGTTTTTAGGACTCCTCTGTGCATGAAATGGCTGCTACATTTGCCCATATAACAAGACACTGCACTTCATATGTCATTGTATGAGAAGTTCTTATAAGAGACATGAGGAAGCATTACATCAATGGAAGTCTTGGTTTTTTTTTTGGTCAGCTTCTCTTTTCTGGCAAAGTAAGTCACCTCTCTAAGTAACTTCACTGAACATATTATATTGGCAGATAGTGGCCAAGCAGTTCAAGCTTTCAGAACATGAATTCCAACAAGCAATTTGCTACCCATCGCTCCAACTCACTCGGGTGAATAGCCGTTACTCGCCAGACCAGTAGATGGAAGGCTGCAAGAGTGAGTCATTCCACCTCACAGAGAAAGCAAATGATATTGTCCAACCTGTGGTGCATAGAAGGAACTTTGGGCAACTGATGTGGAATACTATGGTTGGTGTGTGCATAGAGAAATTTTATAGTTCATTCCATGCTCTTCTGTCAACTCAAGGGAGGGAGGGAGGGAGGGATGGTGTGGGGCGGCTGTAGATAGAAACAGGCATGTTGAATGAGGGATCCTCAAACTAGGGTCCATTCAGATTCCCATGTCCAATTTTCAGCAGTCAGATACTGGACTGAAGCAATGCAATAATAAGGTTTTAAAAGTCTTTAACATGCTTTGTAAATTGATAAAGTTCTAGAATGTTAAATGTTCTGCTGACAGATCATTAGACCACACTTGGAGTACTGTGCACAGGTCTGGTCTCCATATTATAAAAAGGATATAGAAGCACTAGAGAGTGTGCAAAAAAGATTTACAAGAATGATACCAGAATCAAGAGGGTACAATTATCAGGAAAGACTGAACAGGCTGGAGCTCTTTTCTCTAGAAATAGAAGGCTGAGGGGTGACCTAATAGGAGGTCTTGAAAATCATGAAGGGGTTTGATACGGTAGAGGTAAAGATGATGTTTCTACTTGTGGGGGAGACCAAAACAAGGGGTCACAAATACATCCAATAAGGAATTGAGGAGAAACTTATTTACCCAGATAGCGGCGAGAATGTGGAACTCGCTGCCACAAGGAGTAGTTGAGGCGAATAGCGTAGATGCATTTAAGGGAAAGCTAGATAACACATGAGGGAGAAAGGAATAGAAGGATATGTTGATAGGGGGAGATGAAGAGGGGTGGGAGGAGGCTCATGTGGAGCATAAACACCAGCATAGACCAGTTGGGTCAGATGGCCTGTTTCTGTGCTGTTAAAACTATATAATCAATACTGCACCAAGCTTTACTTTGATGATGCTGATAGGGTTAGGTTCTAATTTATATGGCATTTAATTGGAATGCAGGTTAATGTAATGTGCACAACAGAAGGACAGCTTGAGTTGCTCAGGGAGGAGGCATAGGATAAACAAAAATACTTTCCAGCAAAAGAAGATTTCTTGATCAATGAAGTCTCCCTGGATCCTTTCTATCTGTTTAGAATGTCAACCATCAAATTGGACTCATTCTCATCCAAACTGATATAGGAAGATAATGTTTTATAGCAGGTGAGAGGGAGCAGTACTCATCAAATCTGACTATTAGTCAGCAAAATGACTCCAGCTGCATATCTTCACGACAGGCTCCCATCCCAAGAAAGCTAGTCAACCACACAGTTTAAGGCTTGTTTGTACAATGGGCTTCGTATACCTGGTGAATAGCGCATCACCGAGTGCTTCTCGTTACCATCAGTGTGCACAGTGATGAGATCCTTAGTCTCTGCATCGAAAACCATCCACCTGCCAGAGACAAGAGCCAGTCTGGGTCACAATTTATCATTAAAGGGAAAAAAAACAATAGCAGAAACACTTCTCCCTGCAATCCACTCCAAGGATGGCATTGCTAAGGATACAAATGGTACAATGAGTATCACTTCATCATTTTACACCCCCTTCTCTCTGGACTTAAGCTGCTGGAGTACACAGTGCCTCACCCAAGAACCACAGTAAGCAGAAATAGTGAATGTTGACAAGATTATTCAAACATGGAGGAACATCACCGTCAAACCCAATCCTGTCCTCGTTCAGTGTCTACATACATGCACTTTTCCTCAGGGATCAGGAGTGGAAACCAGTGTTCATTTCTCCTGTTCCCTATCTCAGGGACACGGAGAAAAATTGTACTGCCTCCCACTGGCACACTGCAGGATTGAACCCCCAAGTACACTGCCATCACTGCTAACGTCAGCTAATGCAGCCCACCTCCGATCAAACCAGAAACCTTCTGTTCTAAACTAGGGCAGAGCATTCCAACAGCTGTGCCATTGGGGAGCTAAAGGCCTTATTTACCATTTTGCAGCAAGTGATGAGTTTTGGAAATTTCACTATTAAGTTATTTGATACATTTTTTTCCCCCAAAGTTCTCTCATTTGCTTTCCATTTTCCTCATATTACTCACTGTTCCTTGGCAGAAAGAACAAACACACATACATCTCAAACCTCTACTTGCGCCACATTAGAATCGAGGTACACAAAAATGCAGGTCAGCATGACTTTCCTGCCGCCCTATGAATAAGTACTTTGCTTGTATTCAGCATTTTCCCCAGAGCACAGCAGAAAGTAGTTTGTACTTTGCCTTACCTTGCCGATTGTGTTCCCACAGCCACAACAGATCCACTGGGATGAAAACCAACCGACTGAGCTAGATCCTGGTAGGATAAAAAAAGGTTAAAAAAAGTAAACCCTAAAAAAAAATTTACCTATTAGTTTCTTAAATCAACTAACGATACTCGCCGACCTACATAGACTCCGAGTCCGGCAGCGCCTCGATTTTAAAATTCTCATCCTTGTGCTCAAATCCCTCCATGGCCTCGGCCCTCCCTATCTCTGTAACCTCCTTCAGGCCTACAACCCTCCGAGATCTCTGCACTCCTCCAATTCTGGCCTCTTGCGCATCTCCGATTTTAATCGCTCCACCATTGATGGCCGTGCCTTCAGTTGCCTGGGCCCTAAGCAATTCCGTCCCTAAACCTCTGCGCCTCACTACTTCTCTTCTCCTTTAAGGTGCTCCTTGAAACCTACCTCTTTGACCAAGCTATTGGTCACCTGTCCTAATATCGCCTGATGTGGCTCGGTGACAAATTTTGTTTGATAATCGCTCCTGTGAAGCGCCTTGGGACGTTTTACATTAAATGGTGCTGTATAACTGCAAGCTGTTGTTGTTGACTATTTTACAAAAGCAGGCATTCCCTGTACTGTGCATTAAATGGTAATGATACTAGAAGGGTAGAACTGTGAAACATTCTTCATCTCAGACATGGTTTGGAGCCAGATTGATGGGACGAAAGTCTCCTCTCACATTGAATCCTTACAGCTGGAAGAGAAAGAAATCTTTGGCAGCCTCAACCCAATTCTTAATTTCCAATTCTTATTTATATGCAAGATCTCTGGCTTTGTTATCCAGCCTTACTTTAAAATAATAATCTGGATTTAGTTTATCAGAGCCATTAAATAGTTCATTTTGAGGGAAAGTGTTTTTAGAAGGCTGAATTTGCATTCTCAAAAGGGGAGCATGTTGGAAAAATCAAGATTACAATGCGGTAGCCCAGTTCCCAACCTTCACTTCCTTTGAGCACTGTTTCCTTGTAATAAGGACCAATTCTGCATTCCCAACAAGTTATTTTCTTCTCTTCCCCATTCTGGAGTCACTGTCCCTCAGTGTTTCCTTCTGGGATGGTCACAATGTTTGTCAATGCTGATCCATTATTGGCTTTGAAGAAAAAAAAACGTCCTCCTCTCCTTTCTCTCTCTGGCTGAAGGTGGGGTGACAGGTTGTTCTTAGACCTCTGGTGCAGTGCAGACACCTTTACACCGCCTGTTTTTAAACTGTTCCTCTTTAGTGAGGTCAACCTCCATATGTTGGTATGGAGCTTTCTTCGGCTGGGTTTTTACTGGATTCTGCTCCATTGTGTAAGGCAAAGATCCAATTGCTACATAGAGTGTAAAAGCAGGGACTGTCACCCAGTGTAGACATCAATGGAACCAACTCTCTTAACCAGACAGCACAATTGTAGACCCACGATTTCCATAGATCGAATGAAGTCAAGGTGTAGAAGAAAAAAAGACTTGCATTTATATAACACCTTTCACGACTTCAAGATCTCCCAAAGCGTTTTACAGCCAATGAAATACTTGTGAAGTGTAGTCACTGTTGTAATGTAGGAAACACGGCAGCCAATTTGCGCACAGCAAGGTCTCACAAACAGAAATGACCAGATCATCTGTTTCAGTGACATTGGTTCAGGGATAAATATTGGTCAGGAACCAGGGAGAACTCCCCTGCTTCTCTTCTAAATAGTGGCAATGAGATCTTTTACATCCACCCGAGGGCAGACGGGGCCTCGGTTTAAAGTCTCATCCAAAAGACGGGACCTCCGACAGTGCAGCACTCCCTCAGTACTGCACTGGAATGTCGGCCTAGATTATGTGCTCACGCCTCTGGAGTGGGGCTTCGACCCGCAACCTGCTGACGCAGAGGCAAGGGTGCTACCTACTGAGCCACGGCTGACACCTTTGCACAGCTAAACGGGCATCAGGTGCAATATAAAAGCATCTCGTAACCAGCTAAGTAGTTTTAAGTAGTAAAGATATCGTGCTTTGTTTTCCCACTGACTTACGTCAAGAGTCTTACTCCAAACCGGCTGGTGTGATGTGGGATCCCAGTAGTGGATCAGCCTGTCCTGCCCACACGTCACAAACCGGTCCTCGCTTGGATGAACGGCAAGTCCCCAGAGCTCATCTGTATGACCCTGCACAGAAAGCAACAAAACATTATGACTAGAAATCAGCTGGGACAGAAAGCAGACAGACAGTCATCTAGTGCATCATACACCACCCCCCCCCCACCCCCAAGTCTGTTTGTACATGACACTTTCAGTACATGTCACTAGTCTAGAACAGAAGCCAATTTAAGAGAGAGGGGCAAGATTTCCTCTAGATGTGGTGTATGGCCTTGCCCTTCCCTACCTAATATATGAAAATGACAGGAGGAAAAGACCAGCTGGTCCGTCATCCTGTCCCACACTCATGATAGTTGAAGCATCAGGACTAGGCACTTCCTACTCCCTGACAACCATGTATTCGCTTGGGAGAGGCAGAAAATACCCAGAGAAAAACCCAGGGCCAATAAGGGGAAAAGAAAACTAGAAAATTCCTCTCCAACTCCCTCAGATGATTGAAACCAGACCAGGAAATCACATGGACCACGTGTTATCTGTAAAGCTACTTATCTTGTATAGGAGTTTCTCCACCTCAGTGACTTCCTCCAGCCACACATCCCGTGTGCACCCTCCATTCCTCATATACCATTCCAGCAACAGCATTTCTCCTTCAACGTCTATACCCCGTCCACCTAGTCGCCTCTCCTTCGAAAGCCCCAAAAGGCCCTTGTCTTCAATTATATTCCACCCAAACATTTTTGCCCCTGGTCCTTCCCAACCAGTGCTCATTCATTGCCCACTATGCTATATGCTATAGAAATGTGAACTGCTGTTGACGTCTTTCCCCAAAGTGATGATTTGAAGGCTCCCAATGTGAAGGGGATAACATTTATTTCAATGCTCCGATCCATGTGCTTTCTTACTTGTACGATAGGGCAGTATCCCCCAGTCAGTGTGCCTTGTAGGATGCTGTTCCTTGTTGTGCCAATGAATAAACAATCGCCTTTTCCTTCTGCAATTGTTCGAACTGGGCCAAATGCCTCTGGGGTCTGTAATAAAAACAAAACGTCAAACACTTTCCAGACACCAAAAGCAACAAGTTTACTATTACTTCCAGGTCCTTTTCCAAGTCTCCTGTGCTAGCTTAATTTAACTAGTTGTATGGTTACATCCCATATTTTTCAACCTATCTGTAATACTTCATATTGACCAGTTTCTCATTTAGCTCCATGTCCTACCAGTTAACGGCACAGCTCGCCCACAAACAAAAGAACAGATATTGGAGCTGTCGGCACCTGAAGCACTTTAAGCACTGGAGCACGCCATCAGACGCGAGGCCGACTCAGCACCAGACGTGGTAGCACACTTGCCTTGGAATCAGAAGATTGTGAGTTCAAGTTACACTACAGAAACTTGAGCACAATATCTAGGCGGACACTCCAGTACAGCACTGAGAGTGCTGCACTGTCAGAGGTGCCGTCTTTCGGACGAGAGGTGAAACTGAGACCCCGTCTGCCCTCTCAGGTGGACGTTAAAGATCCCATGGCACTATTTTGAAGAGCAGGGGAGTCCTCCCTGGTGTTTCTAGCCAATATTTATCCCTCAACCAACATCAATAAAAAAACAGAATATCTGGTCATTATCACATTGCTGTTTGTGGGAGCTTGCTGTGTGCAAATTGGCTGCCGTATTGTCTACATTACAACAGTGACTACACTTCAAAAGTACTTCATTGGTTACATTGCGCTTTGGGAGGTCCAGAGATCGAGAGAGATGCTACATAAATGGAAATCTTTCTTTACTTTGTGCCAATGTGCACAGTGCCTGACAATCCAGCTGCAACCCTCCGTGGGTACTTCCAGTACAGGAAATGTCAGGAGTGCGTCAAGAATATTGAAATAAACCGCCCTCACATCATGGGCCGAGGTCAGCCACGTGGGGCACAGGCAACTGTGCCTCGTCTGCATCATAGTCCCATACTTACAAAATCTCACATCCACTAATGGTTATCCAAAGCTGCAAGCGTCCAACCAAATTTGCTATTCACCTCTGTTTCTTGAAGTTTGTGGTACTGCCTGTCCCAGAGGACGACCCTGCGGTCCTTCCCTCCACCCGATACTAGCGTGCCATCATTCAGCATGCAGAGGCTGAATATACCCCCTTCGTGAGCCCCCTGAACTGCAGAGCTGATCCGGTTTGTTCCTACAACCAATGACCACAGAAAAGATTACATACTAGAAGAAAAATCATCTTGTAGCAGGTTAGAAACCTAGGACAACATATCGAAAAGTCGGTAAACAAGACAGTAACAGAACAATTCAGAGAACATCAAACTATATCCTATAAAACAAAGATGCATCACTGCATGGAAACAGAAGTATATTCGCCTCCATGTGCAAAGCTAAAGAGACATTCTTTCATTAAAGTTATCAGTTTGAAATTATATTATACCAATTAAAGAAAGGCAATAAACCCAAGTTTACTACACCACCACCTTGCATTTACACAGTGCCTTTAATGTGGTAAAACGTTCCAAGGCGCTTCACAGGAACGTAATCAGACTAAATTTGACACCAAGCCACTTAGGATATTAGGACAGGTGCTTGGTCAAAGAAGTAGCTTTTTAGGAGCATCTTAAAAGGATAAGAGATAGAAAGACGGCGGAGCTTAGCAAGGGAATTCTTAGGGCCTAGGCAGCTGTAGGCACTGCCGCCAAAGGTGGAACAATGAAAATCGGGGCAGCGCAAGAGGTCAGAATTAGTCAGCACCTCCCTTCCCTTCGACCTCTACCACCAAAAACCAGCAGCACCAATGTGTGGGAACACTAAAACCTCCAAGTTCCCCTCTAAGTTAGACACCATCCTGACTTGAGCATATGGTGCCGTTCCTTCGTTGTCGCTGGGTCAGAATCCTGGAATTCCCTACTTAACAGCATTGTGGATTGTGGGAGCACCATCACTACAAGACTGCAGCGGTTTAAGGAGGAGGCCCCCACCTTCTCGGAGCAACTAGGGATGGGCAATATATGCAGCCTTGCCCACATCACCTACATCCCCAAGAACAATTTTATTTTTAAAAAAAGTGTTAGTGGCTCCATTCATTGTAACGATGTAGTGCTTCCCAGCGCTGACACTACATCGTTACAATGAGTGGGAAGCACTTTACTGACAATGTGCACAGCTTACCCACGCATCAGAAGGGTATGAAAACAGGCAAATTATGGAATGATTTGATGCCAAGTAGGGCGAACGATTGGTTATGGCTCAGAAACTGGCATTTTCATCACCTCCAGTGCTTTTGATGCAATAATTGCAGTATTTGGGCAGTCAATTCATACCATGTACGGCTCATTGCACATTTGAGATTTGTCACATGCTGTCACCCGGCATCAAATCACTTGCCACAATGGCAAGGAAACAAAAGCTCAGGTGCCTCTCTATCCTTTTGGTAGAAGGCAATTCCATACCTGGTGAGATTCAGTAGGTGCCTTTTCGTTACTGGTTGTAATCTAATACAAGGGTCTAGGTGACAACAGGAAAAATTTTGATGGAATGCGAGTGGTCACCTTGAATCAATATTAACCTCATCATCACCCTACAATACTTATATCGAGCAGGATCTAAAATAGTTATCAGAATTGGAGGAGGAATTTTTCACATTTGTACTCTTGCAGTACAAACATTCACCCACCAAGCAGCGCTCGTGCTCTGTAAACTGACCTATGCCATCTCCTGGCAACATTGCAGTACAGCACTAATATTATAGTACTTGTGAATCAGAACATAGAAACAGGAGGAGGCCATTCAGCCCCTCGAGCCTGTTCCGTCATTCAATTAGATCATGGCTGATCTGTATCTCAACTCAATCTACCCGCCTTGGTTCCATAACCCTTTCCCTTGAAATTTTCAATTGACCCCCAGCCTCAACAGCTTTCTTTTTGGTGGGGTGGGGGGGAAAAAAAAAAGAGAAAAAGAGTTCCAGATTTCCACTCCCCTTTGTGTGAAGAAGTGTTTCCTGACATCACCCCTGAACGGCCTGGCTCTAATTTTAAGGTTATGCTCCCTTGTTCTGGACTTCCCCCCCCAACCAGAGGAAATAGTTTCTCTCTATCCACCCTATTAACTACTTTAATCATCTTAAACACCTCAATTAGATCACCCCTTAATCTTCTATATGCAAGGGAAGAAATCCTAGTCTATGCAACCTGTCCTCATAATTTAACTTTTAGCCCTGGTAACCCACTTGCACTTTGAGTATGTCTCTTCAGAATAATGAACGTTTACATCCTAAACATTAACTGGTCTTTCAGATGCTAACCAAACTGCTGTGTAATAACAGCATTTAATTGTTTTTATGTTAAAAGCCAGCAGTGCAGTTTTGATTCAAGTAGTACTAATTTCAGGTGTCAGCCATGGCTCACCGGGTAGCGCTCTCGCCTCAGAGTCAGAAGGTTACGGGTCGAAACCCAACTCCAGAGACTTGAGCACATAATCCAGACTGATACTTCAGTGCAGTACCGAGGGAGTGCTGCACGGTCGGAAGTGTGGTCTTTCAGATGAGATGATAAACCGAGGCCTCATCTGCCATCTCAGGTGGATGTGAAAGATCCCACGGCACTACTTCGAAAAAGAGCTGGGGAGTTCTCCCCATTGTCCTGGCCAATATTTATCCCTCAACCAACGTAACAAAAATGGATTAACCGATTATTTCATTGCTGTTTGTGGGATCTTGCTGTGCGCAAATTGACGGCCGCGTTTCCTACGTAACAGCAGTGACTACACTTCAAAAAGATGATTGGATGTAAAGCACTTTGGGGCGTCCAGAGGTCATGAAAGGCGTTATATAAATGCAAGTCTTTCTTCCTCGTGTATTTGACAAATTTCAGGGGAGAAAGCGGGCCCATGAATGTTAAAATTGCAGAACAGGTTACAAGCAACTTCCTCACCTTTTCCCCAGATGATCAGATTTCCGCTGGAGTCGCCAGTGATCACGTCCCCGTTCTCAGAGAAAGTCAAACATAGAATGTATTTGGGTTTTTCTTGCTTCTGAAAAACATTATTTTTTAAAAAATAGTTAAAGTGATGCTGAAGCTTTATTACAATGTGGTTAAAAATAAGGCAGCTATAGAAAAGGCAACTGATGATAAATCATGGAATTTGACCTCAGCAAACTGCCAGCCCCTGTGCGGGAAATGACTTATTTAGCCAATAAAATATTAACTTTTAAACACTCTAAATTTTCTAACTCACTGGGTGTGAAGGTTCAGCAGCATAAGCAGAGCCAGGAGGCATCTGCACATCTACAATTCTGCTGCATTTTCCTGGCAATTCTTCTCCCTATTCACATACAATTCTTATCACCCTCACATTCCCATGTCCCCTCTGTGCGAGACTCCCTCTCTCTTCCTTGCCTGTATCTTGTATTATCTTGGCTGATGGAATGTGGGAAAGCAATGACTCCTACACAGTCGATCGTCTTTCCAAGCCATAGGGAGGCACACAGATTATGCTTTATTTAAAAACACACTTACAAGATGTTACAGTTCAGGGTTGTCCCCAATACTCTTTTCTTATGTAAATCGCTCGGTCAGTTTCAGTAAGCTAACGGTGTCTCTCATCAACGGAAACCCGGGACTCTAAATTCCTGAGGGGGTTCAGTCCACTGGAACAAGTGTGGCAGAGCAGAGCTCCCGTCTGCCCTAATCCCAAGTCAGAGATCACGTCCCAAATCCCGGCGACGTGGCCATTTACGGGAGCGGGCAGGCACACTGCATCTGCAAGAGAGCTTCAGTGTCACCCGTCCTGGTCCATCTGTTGAAAGGCAGAACGCCCCAGATGAGCTACCAATACCCCAGAGGGAATTAAACCTATTGAATTTTACAGATTTATTTTTTCCCCAATAAATTTCTCAAACGACAGCTAAATTGCTCTGAAGAACTGCTGCCCTTTACACTTCCCGTCAATCTGTACTGAACTTAACAAAGGCCCTCCATCATTTTTCCATCAGCCCCCCCTCACCTGCCAACGCAATTTGGTAAAGCAATGTTGTTCACCTCAAAAATGCCCTGCTTCTTGGAGAGAGTGATGCCTTCCATTGTCCAGAAGTGAATATGGGATTTGCCACAAGTGATGATGAGATTGGCTTCAGTTGGGTGGAAGCTTGCTGCCAGCACAGACTCGTTGGAACACTGCAAAAAGAGAAGCAAACAGCGGTTAGAGAGGTGCCCCTTAGACTAGGACCAAGTCACAGAGAAACCCAACTTACTGCCCTCTAGTCACCTTGTGCCCATTGTTCCGTTACTAACCGAGAAGCTGTAACTTCACCCTAAACCAAGACACCGTAACCAGTTTATATCACATGCTTGCATACATTGGTACATGTGCCACAGGAGATATATTTCACTAAAAGCAGACAGTCACAGCATGTTTGTTAGCAGCTGAAGCAGCTCATCAACTCATGGGTAACCATGGTTCCTTCAACTTGCTTGATTACCTGTAGGACTGGAGAAGGGATGTCCCAGTTTTTCCTGAAATTGGACAGTTTTTTTTTGCCTCCCCCAAGAGTTAGCATTACTAGTAATGGGGGGCGGTGGTGAATGAAGTGAAGTTGCATCATTTAATGAGTGGAATCATAGAGCACAGAAGGAGGCCATTCAGCCCACTGTGCTTGTGCCAGCTCTTTGAAAGAGTTATCCAATTAGTCCCACTCCCCTACAACCTTTTAAAGCATTTATCCAATTCCCTTTTGAAAGTTACCATTGAATCTGCTTCCACCGCCCTTTCAGGAAGTACATTCCACAATAGAGTGAGCATCGAAGGGCCTGATCTTTTCTCACTATTTTCGTATGTTGATAACTCCCTCAGATCCCTCCATCTGTGTTCAGTAGATTGTTCTGCACTCCATGTAATGCACTCTAGTATTCTCATGTATCCGGTTGGTTGCAACAAGGTTTTCTTGGGTGATCAATTGGAATGTTACAATCCAAACAAAAGGATTTATGACCTGTCTCTAGGTGCCACCGTAGATGCACAAAGTGCTTTCCTATTTGCCACTGTAAAATCCCAATCTACAGCAGTTAAAATGCAGTGTCTGTATGTATCTGTGCGATTTACTCACTTACTTGGGTCAACAAAGCCGAGGTATAGCAGGCATAAAACCAGACAATATTAGAGACTACTTCTTGGTTTTATTTGCCTAACAAAAATAAGAAAACTATTACTAGTGTGTGTGGGGGAAAATAATTGAACTCTTTCACCTTTAAAAACTACTTTCAACAAAAGCCAGGTTCTAGAGAAATAAAATAATAATCTGACCGTTCAGCTGCACAAGTCAAAGTGGAAACACTGAGGCAGATAATGTGGTCCCTGACACCTGAAGGAACAACATTACTGGATGGAGAGGCCTCAGGCCTACTCCATGTCTGATGCGCACAACACATTGCAATGTGACCCAGTAGCACATTGAGAAGGTTCAAAGTGCTCATCCATTGTGCCAAGACTCAACAAGATAATGATTCATGTGATAATTAAGGTGATCAGCAAAAGAGCCAGAGGGGACATGAGGAAACATTTTTTTTAAACGCAGCGAGTTGTTACGATTTGGAATGCGCTGCCTGAAAGGGTGGTGGAAGCAGATTCAATAGTAACTTTCAAAAGGGAATTGGATAAATACTTGAAGGGGAAAAATTTACAGGGCTATGGGACTAATTGGATAGCTCTTTCAAAGAGCTGGCACAGGCACGACAGGCCTAATGGCCTCCTCCTGTGCTGTACCTATGATAATTAGAAACAAGCACCAATAAAAAGGTGCCTGAAGCATTCGAGCAATGCTGCAGATGCTCAGCGCTCATTTAAAATGGGCACTTCAAGGGAAGCCAGGAAAAAAAAAATCCGTATTGCTAATGGCCCTTCCACATAGGACCACCCGTCATTGCAGGACCTTCTGCACCATGGCTTCCCAATGCCCAATTGGTGAATTGGCCTGTTTATTCCCCCCAAAAAAATTACTTCAAAAACAGGCACAGGTTTAAAGGTAACCAGCTGCCAGTCCTACATTACAACAACGACTACACTCCAAAAGGTATTTCATTGGCTGTAAAGCACAGAGGTCATGAAAGGTGCTACATAAATGCAAGTCTTTCTCTGAGAGGAGCTGGTCTGAACTAGCCCGCTCTCCGAGATTAGCATTTAAAACAAATCGCCTGGTGAAAACAGCCATCCAAAAATGGCATCCTACCTTTACGTCAGCCAATTTTCCTTCTTTCTGCCAGTCCCATACGGAGAGGATGTGTTCATTGGAATCATCCACTGCACACAGATGAGCTCCTCCATTCTGTTAATGAAACAAAATATCGGTTACTGTACGAGGCTCGCCAAATTCAATATAAAAAAACAGGTGGAAATACACCACCAATCCAGCAGCCTTTGAAAGAGTGCAAAAATAAACACCATGGGCATGGTTTAGGTTCGGTAATCCATCTTTCTCTTTCATGTCTGATTGAGCTACTGTGAATTTTCAGCAAGACTTCTCTTCATTTCAGATTTTCAACACTTTTTAATCTCAAAATCCAGTGACTGATTTGTTCACCAGTGTATTGAACAACAAAAAAAGGCTCTCACCAAAGCATCAGTACAATCTATGATCAGTAACTTATTTATCCGATAACTGTGCCATGGTGACTGGGTTATTATGACAAGGCCTCACTAACAGCTATGACTCCTATGCCGATCTTCAGGGATGTGCGGAGTCACTGCAGGTATGGACTCGTTTTGCTGCCAACTGGAGAGATTAAAGCTCATCCCTATCACCAACTGTCCACAGGCAGAGTTGTAGATCTCAGCCAGGAAGTCAGAGTTAGAGGAAGTTCCCATTCCCCCATTGCCCTGGTGCGCGCTGACCTACATTGGCTCCCAGTCCGGCAATGCCTCAATTTTTAAAAATTCTCATCCTTATTTTCAATGGCCTCGCCCCCTCCCTATCTCTAACCTCCTCCAGCCCTACAACCCTCCGAGATCTCTACGCTCCTCCAATTCGGAGGAAACACATCAGTTTCCTCCGCCTCGTTGTCAGGCCACTCCATTCAGTCACTGATGGGAATTATTCTGAACGATCGCCATTGAAAGCAGCGAGTCCAGAATGAGGGGGCATAACCTTAAAATTAGAGGTAGGCCGTTCTAGGGTGATGTCTGGAAGCACTTCTTCACAAAGGGTAATAGAAATCTGGAACTCTCCTCTCCTCTTGGAAAAAAAAAGCTGTGAGGCTGGGTGTCAATTGACTGAGATCGATTGATTTTTGTTGGGTAAGGGTATTAAGGGTTACGGAACCAAGGCAGGTAGATTGAGTTGAGATACAGATCAGCCATGATCTAACTGAATGGCGGAACAGGCTCGAGGGGCTGAATGGCCTACTCCTGTTCCTATGATTTTGAATCAGTGCAGTGAAGAAATCAGGCTCCTAGTGTACAAATTACAATTTGTGGGGGGGGGGGGGGACACAGGTCATTATACTGTTCCTCTACCTTCCATAACACTCATTGTCTTGGAGCCCCCTTTTCCGGTCTGTTCTGCGAAGCATGTTCTTTGTTGTACACTTCAACAGCTGTACCGTAAAATTTTGGAC
The DNA here is from genome assembly GCF_035084215.1 of Heptranchias perlo. Classification (NCBI taxonomy): domain Eukaryota; kingdom Metazoa; phylum Chordata; class Chondrichthyes; order Hexanchiformes; family Hexanchidae; genus Heptranchias; species Heptranchias perlo. Next base: position 2,367,795 of record NC_090365.1, on the reverse strand, counting down.
AAGTGTTGCTTTCCTTAAAGAGTTAGGCTGTAGTACTAGTCAAAGACCACTAGAGTGCAAAGCACAGCTGGAAAGACCAGAGTTATATTGCTGGCTGTGAATCATACTGTGCCTGCCAAGAAAGAGCCTGGTGTGCACACACAATCACAGCCAGTAACTTTAGTTTAATGTTAGGAGAAACCGTTTCCACTGGCAGGAAGGTCAGTAACCAGTGGACAGATTTAAGGTAATTGGCAAAAAGAACCGGAGGGGAGATGAGGAGAATTAATTTTTCTTTTAAAAAACGAGCAGTTATGATGATCTGGAATGCACTGCCTGAAAAGGTGGTGGATACAGATCAAATTCTAACTTTCAAAAAAGGAGAATTGGATATGTACTTGAAGGGGAAAAAAATTGCAGGGCTATGGGGAAAGAGCAGGGGGAGTGGGACTAATTGGATAGCTCTTTCAAAGAGCTGGCACAGGCATGATGGGCCGAATGGCCTCCTTCTGTGCTGTATTATTATATGATTCTAATGCAGAAGGATGAGTGTGTTCTTGAGGTATTAAAACAGACAAAATTCTAAAGTGCCCAATAGCTTTAATGGGTTGCCTGGGTACTTTTCACATTACACAAGAATTCTAATTTACACAGCGACAAGCCTAAGTACTGAGAAACAGTTAGCTGGAAAGGATCCCACACTGCTCGACAGTGTATTCCAGCGTCAGACCAGTTCTGCCCCCCACCCCCCCCAAGTTATACTCCCACTTTTGCGACATTGCAAAGTGGCTTCGGTTCAGATTTCAGATGGTCGGCGTGGAATTTTTAGCCCTAGTACACAGAGGCTATACGCGGACACCCAGGTAGAAACATCCCCAACACAGGAATAATTCCTCCGTGCACCAAATGGACTCAAAAAGAATAAAAGAAACAGACTTACAGACTTGGAGAAGGATACACAAGAAATGGCTCGATCGAAGACCCCCAATCCAATCACGTGCAGGGTGTTCAGGCTCACAGAGTCCCAGATGCGAACATGAGGCGGCAGTTGCTGTCAGGAGGGGGGGATGGAAAAAGTTCTTTAAACTTGTCTTTAAATTATATAGGGGGAGGATTTCCTCTGCCTGCTCTTTGTAGTGAAATTGTAAACGTGTTTTGATACTCATTATTGATTCCACTATGGTTAATGAACAGAGAAAATCTTTCCCTGTAGACAGAAGTTACCAGAGTGCAAACACAATACTTTTCCAAAAATAGAACTGACAGAGTGACAACCTGAATAGATAAAAGACAACTCAGGAGGTCTGTGGGAATTGCTGATGTGACCAGAAAATGATCCCTAAATACTTTTGTAACTCAGAGATCATCTACTCAGTGCAACAAATTAACAAGCCACTCTTTTCCCCCCATAACTATTTCTCCCCCCCAGTTTTCTTTTGTGGCATAACACAATGGTTGGAACAAGCAGCATCACAGCAATTCAATGGGCCATACTGCTGACAAGAGATTGTGCTTCTAGTTTCGTACATGCTGACTTCAGGAGGTCTGGGAACACTCTGTCTGTCTGCCCACCCTTCTAAAGGGAAAATAGTGCTTTCTGCGACAATGGTAGATAACCTGAAACCGCAGGGACAGATTGATATTGTGAAAATATGGCAGGAAAAAAGCTTCAGTCATCTTATGCTTCAGCAGCAAGTAGCTGAGCCGCACAAACCAAGGCGATCCCAGGTTCAATCTCTGGTTTGTGTTGTCACCTGATTTATATAATTGATAACAGGAGCACTACAATTGGGCTCAGTGACCCTGGGTAGGGAAAAAACACAGCCAGACTACCCACTCGATTGCTATCCAGTGACCATTGTTGGAAATGCTCGTGTGAAATTGTCGGATGACGACTGGCCCCAGCTATGACTCCCTCCGTGGTCGAATAGCCCATCAAATCCCGTTGTCTAGGGCGTCACTCAGACGACATTGTAGGGTACCTTGTACACATGGAACTATAAACTGGTGAAAAAGGAGGAGGTGGATAGATGGTCACGGGGGGGAAAAAAAATTCTAAAAATTGGCCCTTTTAAAAAAAGTCAGTGTTGAATGATCTCTATTCAAAAACAAACAAATAAATCAAAAGGCAAACAGTGACTGTTCAACAATGTTAGTTGACATCACCTGAGCTAAACTTCCCATCTTAACAATCAAGATAAATCGATCTCCAATTTGTTTTCCATGATCACAAACGCTACAGCCATGGTCACGGACTCGCGCTCGGGACAGGGATGTTGAACTGTTCTAATTTAGCTCTTTTACACAAAGGGCTGTGAATATATGGATCAGACTGTCCGCAGGAGCTGGAAATTATCAAGAAATTCATGACGGAACTGAATAAATATTTGCCAGAGACAGTGATTGAGATGTATGAGAGTAGTTTTGACATTTTTTGAATTTTGGGACCAGCGACACAGATCTTGACAATCTCTTCCGGTTTGTGCATTTCTACGTTAGGAATTCCTATGTCTTTTGGATGAGATGTTAAACCGAGGCCCCATCTGCCCTCTTCGGTGGCCTAAAAGATCCCATGGCACTATTGGAAGAAGAGGAGGGGAGTTCTCCCCAAAGTCCTGGCCAATATTTATCTCTCAACCAACATCACTAAAATAGATGATCTGGTCATTTCTTTAATTGCTGTTTTTGGAACCTTGCTGTGCGCAAATTGGCTGCCATGTTTTCTACATTCCAACAGTGACTACACTTCACAAGTACTTCATTCGCTGTAAAGCGCTTTGGGACGTCCTGAGGTCACGAAAGGCACTCTATAAATGCAAGTTCTTTCTTTCTTTCTCTGAAAGAACTTTTCTTTTCCAGTTTCTCAGACTCTGGTTTATTTGCAAAGAAGCACGGCGTGAGAATAGGCCATTCAGCCCATCAAGCCTGCTCCTTCCACAGGTCGTGTCCAATCTATGCCATCTATTTATTCCCTTTAGGGAAGGTTCTGCATAAAATCATCCCTGACCCCCAAAAAGTTAGTCAAGCAAAAGTGCAGAACACTTATCCATCCTCACACTCATTAATCCTGGTCAACTGCCCCTCCACAGACAAACCTTCCACTCCACCTCCATCACCCACACCCTAGGGGTAAAGGACTATCCTATCCCATGGATGATCTGAGCCTGTTACTGTCCTTGTGATCTTGAAATCTATTCCCCATATTTTATTGCATTCCTTTTATGAAGGAATTAATCAATGCAGTGTCACTCAAGAGTCAGCACAGGCACGATGGGCCGAATGGCATCCCTCTGTGCTGTACGGTTCTATGACTATGAACTGTTTGCTGCTGGAGTTATTTCACATGATTTTTTCCCCACCTCCGTTTGTCCCCCAACCCTCTCTCTGCCTTGCATAATCTACCAACCCAGCAGGTGCCAAAGTAATCTGTTCCCACATCTCCACTGCTCTTAGACAGGACACTAAGACACACTAGTTGAGTGCTCTGCAGCTTTCCTCTCCCTTGCTGCAGTGAAGCAACAGCTTGAGATAATGGGACCTTTCTTCGGCGCATGCTACACGGGAGGAGATGGAATAACAGGAAAATTTACCTTCTGTATTTGACTAATTAAAATTAAATTTGAATATATACAAACCTTTCCATCTTTTGTGGTTCCTGCCACCTGTCCTGTTGCCATGGTGACTCTATCAGGATGTACTGCAAGGCTGAGAAAGAGAGATTAGGAATAAAAAGACCGATGAATCACTATGTTGGCCTTTTGTTCCTCTTCAAAAATAGTACCAGGGCCAAAATAAGGCTCAGAGACTGGACGCAGGGCAGTGTGATAGGGTCCACCAATTACATATTACTCTATTCTATGTACCATTCATGTTTCCATTTAACACATTGTTCCTTTCCCTTTGTTTGTCTCTTTACATGACAATGTTTTGCTATCGACAGAGACCGAGACCGAGACACCCCAAGGAAATTTGTTGAAGCTTCACCTTCCTCAAGAAATCCTGTGAATTCCCCGGATAGCCAGATTTTGCTCAAAAACAGTAATGGGCACATGAAGTGGTCACTGTGTTAAAGCGAGTACAGGACAGCGCATTCAATGCACGGTGTCCACATGCTCAGAGGCTGAACCGGGTCAGCAGAGAAACATGGAGAGCATGAGCGAGAGAAGCCAGTGCAGCAAGACCTGTCCTGAGACACTCGAGTGCCCTGGCTACTATTGCCATTTTATACCCTAACAAATCACCTGGAGCTCAGCAAATTCTCTGGAATAATGTTGTTCTGCAAATTATACATCAACCACTGGCTACCCCGTTTTCATCACGCAGATCAAAAACTTGGTAGAATTGCAATTTTCTTTCCTTCCTCCCCTCAATTACTTCCAGGCAAGATGCCCTTAAGTCAGTAGCTGACACTCCTCACCTTGGAGAATCATTTTGCTGATGCTCAGTCTTCCACCAGCCTATCACCATCACAAAATTTCTAATACATGAAAGTTTGGTAAACTTTAACAGCAGTGTGTTGAGAACAGGAATAAGCTTGAGCTAGAAGCAAACTTTTAGTGGGTTACCAAATGGGAAATGGGATCAAGTCACCTCAGTGATTGTCTTTGAAGAAAGGCATGTTGCTACATCAAGTCCTACTGTAGAGAAGGGCGTGTTATTAAACCAAGCCCTAACGTAGAGAAAGATACATTACTGCACTGAGCCCTACTGTACAGAAAAGGTACGTTACTATATCAAGCTCTAATCTAGAGAATGATGTGTTACTCACCATTTCACATCGTCATTGTGTCCGAGGTAGTGACGTTGTAGCTGCTCCTCAACGTTATACAACACAACGACTGATGCGATGAAGTAAACAATCTCACCTGTCGGCAGGAGATAAAGGTTGGAACGGCAATCGCGCCCACGATAACCATACCTGGAGGGATTGATTAAGGCCATCTATACGAGAGGACTATAAGCCACTGTATAACAACACTTAACTGTGTAGAGCACAATGTGCACTAGAATCTGCAATCCATGTGCGGTCAAACTCACAAAGTGGTAATTAAACTGGTGACATTTAACAAAGAACAGATGAAACCTATAAAGAACAAAAACATGACCTCCAATTAGGATTTTGATAATCAGTCTCTTCAAGTGACGGTAAGGGAAGTTTCTTACCCTCCTTTCCCGAAGTTGCCAATTCATGCTGGGATGTATGGATACCGGCCAAGTGGCCATTCTTCGTGCATTAGCATAGACATTTGAGTGACGGCAAACAACAGGGGCATCGAGACCAAGTCTGATCAGCTCATCTATCACCTGATGGCCAGATAGATGTACTTTCCCCAGGAGAGACCAGATGTGCGCACGCTGGCCGATTTTTAACCTTACTGGCCCAAGGGTGCCCAGGCAAACTGGAGCATCGTAACCCTACCCCATGCTGAGATCAGCTATCTCAATACAGATTAGGGATTGAACCAAGGGGTTTCCAATGTGAATGGCTTAGTACATTAGGTGCTATGTTTGCCAATTGAGTTAGCTGGAAACCCAAGATACTGTCTTTTTTAAAAAAAAGATTTTATGCCATGTTGGTTTTTTAAAAAACTTTCTCCTAACCCATCTCTTGTGGACTTCTCAGGCAAAGAACCTTTTGTGGCAGAGGAAGTGGTTAGGTAATCTGCAATCAGCTGTCCAAGAATACTGATCGAGGCAGCTACCAGGAGGGATAAGTAAAATCGTCTGGGCAACAACTCCCAGTGCCTGGCCTCTTGGAGCCTTCCCACAGCAGCACCACTGTGCAGTGGTGAAAGTGCAATTAATCAAAAGGTGTCACTCACTGTTTTTGGAAAAGGATTAGATCCAGGGATGCTTATCTAAGATTTCTTATCCCAGTAATGCAGACAAGGCATTACTTGGGGTGGGGGGGGGTTAAAATAGAAAAGGTATTTATGCTTTAAAAATACTCAGATCCTACTCTTCAAGGTTGTTAGTTCCCCCATTCTGTATTACAAAGTACAGATTAAGACTGTCCCCATAGGTACACAATGTGCTCATATGAAGTTTCTCTTTATGCTATGGATTAACACTTGTATTAAAAAAAGTGTGGGGAATTTGGTGCGAGTCCACTGGGTGGCCAACGTAAACTATATCCTTTTTAATTAGATTATTTTTAAGAGTTAATTTTTGTGCTGGAGGAGGGGGTTCAGGTCTCATAAGAGATTCTCTTCTTTAGAGCAGGAGAGACTCCTTACCGACTAGGGCAATTTGAGAGCCCGAATGCTAATTGCAGAATATTCTGGCCCCGTTCACATATTGCTGCTGAATTCAGGAACTCGCCAGAATGGGGAGCAAGAATCAAAAATCAGCAACAAACCACTCCATGCAGTGTTACATATTGCAAAGTCATAAGAAGAAAAATTTGTTATAGATTTGCTAACGCGGAGGATACACCCATTCCATCTTCAGTTTGTGTGCCGGCAGCTCGGCAGCAGCCTGCAACTTGTACGATCCAGTCAATGCCTGTGGCATGTGCATAGTGATGGGGCGACCACGCAGGTACATCTTCACGTATCCCTCCTCTACAAGGCACGGAACAAAAATACAAGAGGGTGAGACACACAGTAGCCAGCCATTGAGTCCTGAAAACTATCCTGATCTGGTTTATCACCCATGCTTTTTTGGGGTCATTTCTCTTAACATTTCCCACTACTGTCTCCTCTGTGAGCAGAAATCACTAAAAGATAGTGGGACAGGTACAAAACAAATGTAAAAGGCTAATGGAATGTTGGCCTTTATCTCAAGAGGGCGGGAATACAAAAGGGTGGAAGTTATGTTACATCTGTACAGAACTCTGGTTAGACCCCATCTGGAGATACTGCATTCAGTTCTGGGCATCGCACCTCAGGAAGGATATATTGGCCTTGAAGAGGGTGCAGAGCAGATTCACCATAATGATACTGGGGCTAAGAGAGTTAAACTATGCAACCTGTCCTCAATTTGTTTCCTTGAATATAGAAGATTAAGGGGTGATCTAATGGAGGTGTTTAAGATAATTAAAGGAGTTGATAGGGTAGATAGAGAGAAATTATTTCCTCCGTTGTGGGGGGGGGCGGGGAGTCCAGAACAAGGGGGCATAACTTTAAAATTAGAGTTAGGCTGTTCAGGGGTGATGTCGGGAAGCACTTCTTCACACAAAGGGGAGTGGAAATCTGGAACTTTCTCCCCCAAAAAGCTGTTGAGGCTGGGGGTCAATTGAAAATTTCAAAACTGAGATTGATAGATTTTTGTTAGGTAAGGGTTATGGAACCAAGGTGGGTAGATGGAGTTGAGATACAGATCAGCCATGATCTAATTGAATGGAGAATCAGGCTCGAGATGCTGAATGGCCTCCTGCTGTTCCTAAGCAGACGTTTTTAATGTTAAAGTTGCTATATAAATGCAAGTTATTGCTGCTACTGTTACTGGTTCAGAATATACCAGTCTTGCAATTATCCAAAATCTTTTAATTTTGCAAGCATCACGATTGCATTCAGTTCTTGTCTGTAGATGTGTAAACTGCAACGTAGCATTGTAGTGCACAGACTGATCTAGCCCATACCGCCCATCAATCACACAGCAGCAATGACTGTGGTTCCTCAAACTACCAGGAAGCGCAGTGAACAAAATGGGGTGAACAAGTTTCACGAGGAACAAAAACAAGTCAGAAATTCTAGGCGTTGTGTGGGACTATGCTGCTCATTTCCTTCAGTTTACACGAGATTAATTAATGACAGACACAAGGACGTAGACGATTGATTTTAGCCAATAGCGTCAGATACAGCAGATACAATTGTGTCAAATTTTTTGCCAGTGTTTACAGAAAGTGTGAAATCAGAGCAATCAATAGAGGAGCAATCCTTATCTGCCTGGTCTTCAGCTGGAGAGCTTCTTGTGTATTATTGTCCAGAAGTAGCACATACTAAATTAGTTTCTAGTCACAAAGGAAGTCATTCATCACTTTGACCAGGGTGGTCTCAGGGCCATTATCATGACAGAAAGTAGACTAAAGCGGGAGAGCTGAACGTGGAGTTGAATGATAATGGTACGCTCGAGGATCTTATAGGGGGATAAGGAGGTTAGAGATGGGGCAGGATGCACTGCAGCAACTCGCCAAGGCTTCTTCGACAGCACCTCCCAAACCCACGACCTCTACCACCTAGAAGGACAAGGGCAGCAGGCGCATGGGAACAACACCACCTGCACGTTCCCCTCCAAGTCACACACCATCCCGACTTGGAAATATATCGCCGTTCCTTCATTGTCGCTGGGTCAAAATCCTGGAACTCCCTTCCTAACAGCACTGTGGGAGAACCGTCACCACACGGACTGCAGCGGTTCAAGAAGGCAGCTCACCACCACCTTCTCAAGGGCAATTAGGGATGGGCAATAAATGCCGGCCTTGCCAGCGACGCCCACATCCCGTGAACGAATAAAAAAAAAAAGTAGCTAGAGAGGACACGGGGTTAATAGTAGGCATTTTGAGGAGGCTGATGCTGGCCAACAAGCTTGCATTTATATAAATCACCTTTAATGTAGAAAAGAATCCCAAGGCTCTTCACAGGAGCTTTACTGGACAAAATTTAACACCAAACCACATATGATATTAGGACAGGTGACCAAAAGCTTGGTCAGTGAGGTAGGTTTCAAGGAGCATCCTAAAAAGGAGAGGGGCAGACAGGTTTAGGGAGTTGATGATAGTTTTGAAGGGGAGGGGAACTGTGGATGTGGAAAGTGAACAGTTACTGATTTCGGCAACATTGACTAGTTGAAATGATCTTGTATGACCTGTTGAATTTCAACATTTCATGGTCCACGAGCCATTTCAGGAAAATCAAGGATTAGATGCGCCGATAATGAGCAAATACTGTGGCCTGTTTGCATTAAACGGTCCAATTTAAATGCAGTTTCGTGTTATGAACGGTCCACCAGGGACCTGGATGGAAATTGCCACAAGTAATCTCAGCGATTGACCCGCTCTCAGTAGGATTTTATTGACCGTTTCTGCTGCAGCCAGCACTCCTGTCAAAACCAATACTGTCAGATTGGTGAGCAGCCTGAGTGATTGGTGAAGTGAAAGCATGGCAGGGCTTTCAGCTGACATTGCACGTTGTGAGTGCCCCAGCAGGTTTGTAAGGCGAGTGCAGTAAATTCAATAATCACGCATCAAATCATTTTCCACAAAAGGTCTTAAGCAGAGTGCACCCTGGAACAATTTGATGCAATTCTTTTTAGGCAGTGAGGGTGAATAAAATTATGGCTTATGCAATCGTTTCTCTCACTTCCAGAGTCACCCACCACAGACCCTGTTGCTTTAAGATTTGTCCATTCCATTTAGTGATTGACTTCCAATTGATGCAGTATCCATTAGTTAAAGTTCATTCAATCTAATATTTATGAACTGTTCTTAAGTAGCCTCCTGCTTAGTACAAGCTTCTAAACTCCTTATAGAATCTCTCAGCACAGAAGGAGGCCATTTGGCCCATCAAGCCTGTGTCACTTTGAAAGAGCTAGTCAATTAGTCTCATTCCCCTGCAATTTCCCCTTCAAGTATTTATCCAATTCCCTTTTGAAAGTTATTATTGAATCTGCTTCCACCGCCCTTTCAGGCAGTGAATTCCAGATCATAACAACTTGCTGCTTATATGTGTTAAGCATTGCTATTTCTTCAGGCTGTTGCTGTATTCTGAGATACATCTTAAAACCCCAACTTGGCATTATAACCATTGTACCTATCTCTGTTGGAGATACTATTTTCAGCACTCTGCATTCACAAGGAGGCAACTGAAGATACAAAAGTCTCACTCACCCGCACTGAAGATGGAGTCCTTCTGTTTACTGTAACAAGGAAAGGAATAGAAAACAATTAAGAGATATCCAGGCAAAAATAAATCTTATTCCAATAGAGTCCAGTCAATCCATTTTATGTGAATCATTTCAGCAGGAATTCTGAAGGACTTGCAAGAATGTTTTGGTTGTACAATAGCTTATTATGTCTATAATGTTAAAAGTTTTGCATATGCACACATTTCCTGTCAAGAAAGATTTATCTCCGGTTACACTTTGCAGTCACATCTATTGCTTTTTGTCATGATTAAACTTAACTGTTCATCTTACTTGCCTTCCAGTCCTCCAAAGATGATCTCCGAGGCACAGCAATTCACTCACCGTTGAGACCTCCCAGTTGGTGCTCCAAGATAGGTGGCACTGTTCTCCAGAGTACCACCCACTTGGGAGCTACAAGAAAAGAAAATCCAGTATAGGGCCAACACTGGCTCTCTTCCATGCCGCCAGCTCCTCCCACAGTAGTAATGGACCCCTCCCCATTGCTACCTCTGCAACTCCCATGGCGCTATTTTGAAGAGCAGGGGAGTTCTCCCCAGTGTTCTGGACAATATTGATCCCTCAACCAACATCACTAAAACAGATTATCTGGTCATCATCACATTGCTGTTGTGGGATCTTGCTGTGCGTAAATTGGCTGCCACGTTTCCCTACATTGCAACAGTGTCTACATTTCAAAAGTACTCCATTGGCTGCAAAGAGCTTTGGGATGTCACCTGAGGTCATGAAAGGCAAGTTCTTTCTTTCTATCTAATGGACGCCTCCCCGTTGCTACCTCTGCAACCCCCTCTATGAAAAGGTGCTACATCAATGCAAGCTGTTGTTGTTGTTGTTGATCATTGATCTTTCAATTGAAAATTGGATAAATATTTGAAGTAGAGAAAGATACAGGGATATGGGAAGAGAGTCGAACAATGGGGTTAGTTCTAGATTGTTCTAGCAAAGAGATGGCACAGACACGATGGGTCAAGTGGCCTTGTTCTGCACAGAAAACCGCTATGGGTTCATGGACTGCTCACTAAAAAGTATAGGAAAGGAGGACTTCTGAATCAACTCTGCCGACAGTTCTGGGAGAAAACGTCAACACAGCAGCACAAATATACTTGAAATGCGAGTAGATACTGAAACATTACTAATCATCAGTGCCTTCAATTTATTTCTCAATAAAAGCAACCAATCTACCCACATATACATTTTGGGAGTCAGCTGCTTGTTGTTTATTTTTGCATGGTACTTGTTTCATGATTAAAACCTCACCCTGCCTGGAGGCAGTACCTTCATATTTCAGTAATTACCATTTACACAGCCCTACTGACAGGCAACTTTGTTTTCCAATTAAAGCCTTCAACATGTATTTAATGCTCACATATTAAAAGTGGGAGACTCATCACAAGTGCAGCTTTCAAAAGAGTTCAACAAAAATTTTAAACGCTTGCTGCTCAAGAAAAAGCTGTTGAGGCTGCGGCGGTGGGTCAATTGAAAATTTCAAAACGGAGATTGATAGATTTTTGTTCGGTGAGGGTATAAAGTGTCACGGAACCGAGGCGGGTAGATGGAGTTAAGATACAGATCAGCCATGATCTAATTGAATGGAGGAACAGGCTAGAGGGGTTGAATGGCCTACTCTGTAGACCGTTCTTATAGATATTAATGTTAATATCTATACATAAAGTTGGATTAAGTACTCCTATTGGAGAACTGGCTACAGTCGCTATTACATTGCTATTTGCTCCTATAACGCGGGTTCCCTGCAGTTGACGGCCACATCAACTTTACTCAGATTCTTTTCCAGACAGAGAGAGTGCGAAAGGCCCTTTTGTCGACATGGCTGCAGAGAGTCTTGTGGGGAGAGAGGGCTGGTGTTTTTTTTACATTTTAGGAGCTGCAGGTGATGCTGGCAAGACCACACACTTCTGTACCCTACAACAGTAGTGCATTTCAGTGGTAATATCATGGTGGCATTATCATGCAGGAACTTCAACCACAATTAACATGCCTTCTCCCCAGCCCCAGTCTTTCTGCTCCATGATTGGTAACAGAACCGTCAGCAACTAAGCCCCTCAACTCAAAACTTAACTCAAGTTACACCCTCAACTTCTCTCCTGCTTCCTACTACTCCTGTAAAGCAGTTTGGTGAGTTTCGTCACACAAGAGATGCTGTGTAAATACAACCTGTTGTTGCAATTCTGAAAAATTTAGACCATTTAAAATTCAGTCTGCTAATAATTAATTAGAAATAATTTTCCTATTTTGGGGGAAAGTGGAGGAGGATGTTGTAACTTTTATTCCTATGATTGCTCAAGGTTGAAGACGCTCAGAGCATTAGGTGGGTGTAACAACTATTTTGTCTGCAAAGTTTATTTTAAAAAGGTCCCTGGAGGTTTGGCTCATATTTCAGAGTATGAAAGAAAGCAGAAGAATGAACTTGCACTTATACAGCACCTTTCACGACCTCAGGACGTTCCAAAGCGCTTTACAGCCAATGAAGTACTTTTGAAGTTTAATCACTGTTATAATGTAGGAATGTATGAAGTTCCAGTTATGTAGCGACTGATGAACAGAAAAAACAACCAGAACTGGCACAAAAAGTCAACTCCTAAGTAAATGTATCGTTGACATTAGCATTCAGAACCCACCACAGTAGGATTTACTGTACTGTACTGAGGGTTAAGCTCGTAAATCTGTTCTAGAGCAATGGCCTGGCATGTTAATTAATCATTTGCTGGTGAAAGAGTTGGCTTGCATTTCAGTATGGAGAGATGCATCACTAAAAAGGTCTTTTCTCTCAGTCCCGTGGGATAAGATGCATTTTGCTGTATCAAACTAAGTCAATAACTCTTAGGTTGTTCAGGATGCTCCTTATGGAGGTAGCTACAGGTCATTTTAAAGACAGATAGCTTCTATGAAGTGATCAGTCAGCTGAGTGGTTGCTTTCAGCAATGCTTTCCAATACTCAGAGCATCATGTTGATAAAGGATCTCTACCCAAAAATGTTAATCCATTATTTCTCTGATGGATCTGCTGGGAATTTCTTTCATATTTGGAATTTTTAAATCTTTATTGGAGGTGTTCCCCCATGTTAGAACCAACAGCAGTTGTGCATGTCGGACATGTACCCTATGGGAGATACATACTGTGTAGAGCAGTATGTAGCTGCTTTCCTCAAGATGGAGCTAAAGATCATCGACTCCTTCGTCACTAACAAAAGGTCAGCTTGACCTTAGTGATCAGTGACTCTTCTAGGAAAGCTGCACTCATACAAACGGGGATAGAAACATGTGTCACATTACCAAACATGAACAGGTGGTCATTTTGCTAAAGTAAGCTCCCGAACCTAAGCCGTGATATTTCTTTTGGAGATGGTGGTATAGTGCCAAGAGATCTTCACAGATTCAGCCATTAGTGCCTTTATTCAGTCCTTGGTTGGGTGCACTTCAGTGATGCAGAAAGGAGTGTTTGTGGTACTCACTTATTGGAGTATGCAATATAGCAAAGACTGGGAAATTCATGGGGAAACTTGATTGTGCAATGTAACTTAACGACAATTAAAACTGTGCCTTCTGACTGAGTTTTCCAATACACCGCAACCTTGTCACAAGTGGAAGATCCTTTTTCTGAATACATTCTACCAAAAAAAAGTGACTATTTAAGCAATAACAAAACTGCATTAACTAAATGTTGTCATCTAATTTTTTTTACCCAGAGAGTGGTTAAAATGTGCAACTCACTACCACATGGCGTAGTTGAGGCGAATAGCATAGATGCATTTATGGGAAAGCTAGATAAACACATGAGGGAGAAACAAACAGAAGGATATGGTGATAAGGTGAGATGAAGTAAGGTGGAGCATAAACACTGGCGTAGACCAGTTGGGCCGATTGGCCTGTTTGTGCTGTAAATTCTATGTGATTCCATGTAATCAGACGAAGGAATTAAGAACTACAAACAGGACCATTGAAGACCCACCCTCCAGGCAGGACACAGTACATTCTCCCAATGCCCAACTATCAATAACATCTTGCCAATCCAAAACTTGGATATGTTAGCATTCTAAGCGATCCAACTGGAAGTTTCAAGTATTATTTGTTGGCATCTGATTTTTTTTTACATCGAATGGCCTTTTTCTATGCTGTACATTCGGCCCAACTGGTCTATGCTGGTGTTTATGCTCCACACGAGCCTCCGCCATCTCGCCCTATCAGCATATCCTTCTATTTCTTTCTCCCTCATCTACTTATCTGGCTTTCCCTTAAATACACCTACATAATTCTATAAAAAAAGGTTTGAGCACTAAAGTTGGGCAAACTGATATTAGGGGCTAATTTTACACTTACTGGAAGAAAGTAATTTTACATTCTGCACACAAAAAAAAGTCAACACTGCATGTAAGGTCTTGATTTTAAAGATTAATTTTGGAAATCAAACCACATATTAAAACCACAGAACAACTCCCAACATCCCAGTTTGGCTCTGATCTTTTATAGACTTGTCTCTGCAAGTACTGGGAGACAAGCTGAATTAGGATTGAAAACAGAAAATGCTGAAAATACACACTGGGAAAAGAAACATTAATCAATCTTTTCCCTTTCAGATGCAGGCAGACCAGTTGTTCATCTCCAGCATTTTGTGTTTATCACAAGTTGAATTTGGAGTTAAACAGATAACTGGAAGTAGCAACATGAAAAGAATTCTGCAGTTAAAGATCACCAGACAGTGGTTAGAGGCCACTTCCTTTAGTTTCGAGAAGGGGGGAAAAAAATAAGCTCTTTCACTTCTCAGGACTGAATTCAACTTTATTTTACGAAGTTTGAAAGCAAACATGATTCACAGCAGAGGCACCTACTTGTTGGCTGCTTTCCTCATCTTGATTGGGAGTCAAGAATTTCTAGTTACTAGAAGCTTGGACTCTTGTTCCCAGGACTGAAGACTTGTTTGCTTCACTTGACAGCACTGTAGCTGAATGGCTGTTACGTACAGGGAACTAAAATCAACCTGTACATAAAACACCAGACTCCTGGGCCAATCAGGCACCACTTCCTTTTTGGCGTGTTCCAATTGGCATTATCTGATAGGACTGTAGAAGCAGCCAATGTGCCTGGACATGGTATAATATACACACTATAAAAAGTACACTCAGTACCAATACATTTTGCATTTGAAATTTACTATTAACTTCCAAATCTAAAAATAAGCACCGGCTGATGTGATCTTTAGAATTTTGTTAGCAAATTGTCCTCCCCATTAATTCTTCAACTGCCAGCAGCTCCGGGGAAGTTTTCTCTCCCTGGCCTGACCAGTCGTTTGTGTTTGCTTTCGGCTCATGGACTCTGGCAATAAAGCTGCTCAAAGAATGACTGCTTTTTTAAAAAAATCACTGACATGCCAATATACATTTTGTAAAAAATGTAAATATTGTTACACTTCACCTGTGTTTGCCTTCTCTGACTACCCCTGTCCCCTTCCAATGTCTCTGTCCTATTTTTAAATAGAACTTCAATCTTTTTCTAACTATTTTATCACACCTCTCCCCACCTTGAAAATCTGCTAAAACCTACCCTTCCATCCTCTAACTCCCTCATCTCCTCCTCAGGTGTACCCCTACCCCCACCCCTTGTAAAGCACCCTAAGATGTTTTGCTACATTCAGGGTATTAGAGAAGGGCATTTTATTATTTACTCTGTTCTAGCCTTCCACCCCTGCACACTTCTAATTTCATACTTTTTCCACTTCTTTTCCTCTTCTGCCTGCCTGCGCTCATAGTCAATTTGGGAAAGGAGACAACTTTACAAAAATTGACATTTGATTGCCTGAGAAGTTGCTCAAAGATGACAATTTACAACTAATCGAACAATAAAGGTGACCTCCAGCTGGACGGGGCTGTATCATAGTTGTAACCTTGTTAGTGATTATTGGTGCTAAAAAACAGTAAAAGCTGCCAAGGCGAACACTTGATTACAGCCTCTGTAACCCCAACGATGCACAGCTGTTTAAAAAAAAAGCATACAGGATCCTTAGTTTTATAAATAAAGGCACAGAGTATAAAAGCAAGGAAGTTAAGCTAAACCTTTACAAATCTCTGGTTAGGCCCTAGCTGGAATGTTGTGTCCAATTCTGGGCACCGCACTTAAGGAAGGATGTCACAGCCTTAGAGAGGGAGCAGAGGAGATTTACCAGAGTGATTCCAGGGATGAGGGACTTCAGTTATGTGGAGACACTGGAAAATTGGGCTTGCTCTCCTTGGCAAAAGCTAGATATAATAGAGGTCTTCAAAATTATGAGGGGTTTTGATAGTTTCAATAGGGAGAAAATGTTTCCACTGGTAGGAGGGTCAGTAATCAGAGGACACAGATTTAAGGTAATTGGCAAAAGAACCAAAGGGGAGATGAGGAGAAAAAATGTTTACACAATGAGTTGTGATCTGGAATGCACCACCTGAAAGGGTGGTTAAAACAGATTCAACAGTAACTTTTGAATAGGGAATTAGATAAATACTTGAAGGGGAAAAATTTGCAGGGCTATGGGGAAAGAGCAGAGGGGAGTAGGACTAATTGGATAGCTCTTTCAAAAAGAGGGCACAGGCATGATGGGCCAAATGGCCTCCTTCTGTGCTGTATGAGTCGATGAGTAAGCATAACCTTTTGAGTGCCTTCAACAAATTTTCCCCTCCCAAACCACACCATTTCCTGGTCAAAGTGACCCAGCAGGCAGCCCATTCTCAACTTCTTAATGAACACATTTCCAATTTTGTTACACGCAGGGACTAAAGGAATTCTTCCCTCCCTCCCTCAGCATACATTGTTTGAAACTGTTCTGCGGGAGAGGGAGGGGTTAAACATGCCCAACATCTCAGTTGCAGTGCTGAGGTACATCAGATAACTGAGATAAGATCATTTTTCTCCTTTTTGCCTCAATATTAACTTGTATCCCTGCTCAGAATTTTTTTTAATGCTTTGACCGTATTGGATCGGCTCAGGGCTGAAGGATGCTGTTCATCGGGGACAAGTAGCAAGAAAGAAGCACAGTTTGAGAGATGATCTCTCCAAAGTTAGCAACTGTTCACGTGGCCAATTCTAATGTAAATAGGAGCAACAGGTGCTGCCATCGATAAGGCCTGAAGCTTCCCTTTAAGCTAAATGAATTACAAATACATTCAACAGCCTAGCCAGAGACCATTATGAATTGGGGTTGACAATTGTAAACAATTTTATCACCTGACGAAGGAGGTAGCCTCCGAAAGCTTGTGAATTTAAAATAAAATTGCTGGACTATAACTTGGTGTTGTAAAATTGTTTACATTATGAATTGGGCAAAGACTGCACTATTGAAAAGAGGCCAACATTAACAAAAATCACAGTGAAATCTAAACTGAATCGATTGCCCAGCTCTAGTCACACAGCAACTGTCTCAAAGGATCTACTCAGATAGTAAGCATCTGAGAAGCAGGGTTCATTCTACCACACTGTTTGTACCCCCAGCTCCAATGATAGGGTGACGCACAGCCACACAACGACCCACAAAGCAACTCAATTATAAAACAGACTTACAGTCAACCATCAGTAGTCGCAGAGAATTCAACCTGCAGCCCTGTGAGCTCAGAGGGTACTGACCACTGAGCTGAAAGGGGGCACGTCAAACATCTTACAGCAGTGAAGAGGTTACATAGTCATTAGTTAAAGGGTCACATCAATATAAGGCACTCAGAAGCTCATTAGTTCACATTTGGTGGAAGCAGGCATTGCTCCCATCTGGTACTCTATGGCTCTGGGTTAACTCCGGGGACTGTGCACTGTAAACTTGCCTAGTTATACCTGTTTCAGACCAGAACCTGCAGAGTGCAATACAAGCCAGGGTACAAGAGAGACAGAGACAATGCCAGCAACTGCACCGCTCTCCACTCAGTGATATTGGAGCTCTGCTTATACGTACAAATTCACACACCTAACTTTGCTCATTTATGCAGGGTAAGCCGCATCAGTAAATTCTGAGGGCGTTTCACTGGCGCCTTCACTTTCTGTCTGGATTGGTGTTGGTACCAGTATGGGCTCCACTTCGATTCCCAGTTGCCTTTTTCCTTGAGCTTTGTTCCCGGTCGATCTCTTCAGTGCTTCTTTGCCAGTCTGGTCTTTGTTTCTGCTGTGGATTCAGCTTCCAGCTTCTCTAATCTTTCTCATTTTCTTTATATTTTATACAAGAGATTCTTGAGGGATGTGCGAGTGATATATACAGAGTTTGGTTCCAGCTTAAATGGACCATAATAGGACTATTCAGGACTGGAAGAGACCATATTCTATTAACTATTTTTGATCTTGGGATGTTGGCAACGTCTGTCAAGGTTACACTTGTTATTTGTGGTCACCCAGATAAGGTGGGGGTAAACAGTCTTCTTGACCTGCTGCTGCCATTGTGGTGATGTTTCTCCCACGATGTTGGTAATGATTATTTGTGCAACTGAATGGCTTGCTAGGCCATTTCGGAGGGCCTCAAAAATCAACCACAGTGTGGACTGGACCATTTGTAGGACGGGCCAGGTAGGAGTGGCAGGTTTGCTTCCCGTAAGGAAAATTGTTAATCAGTTGAGTTTGTACGACAACCTGGGAGCTTGCATGGTCATTTTTACTGTAGCTCAAATTACCAGATTTATGGAAATCCATTTCACAACGTGTCGTGGTGGGATTTGAACTCACAACCTCTAGATTGCAAGTACCATAACCACTACACCATCATATCCATCTCCAGAGTGGTATTTAATGCTAATATGAAAGGAGGGGATTAAGAAGCACCAACTCTCAGCCAATGAAACCCAAGGGGTACAAGACTACCTTCTAGCGTGTCCGCAACTTTTGACTTCAGTATGGTCCACATTCAGACCACTGACTTCACTCATACAACTGACCCTGCATCAATGCGAAGTGGCTTCAGATACACAAATGCCATCAGAAGTGTGACTGGCACGAGTTGTATACCCAACAGACAAGAGAAGCAGACACTGGAAACCAGGATAGGTTGAGCTGTTGTATAAAGGGTTGGTATTTGTTAGAATAGCATCTTAGGTTAGTACAGCAGCTGTATAAATAGTGTACATCCCCCTACAAAATAATATCTTCGGCACACAACATATGCTACGGCCAATTCTAGGAGGGGACTGGTCACGTTTAACAAATGGGAGTGTATTTACTCAACAGTGCAAATCTGCTATTTTAAAAAAGTTTTAGCTGTTTAGGCAAACAGCCTATAATCGTCGCAGCTGCCTGCCATTTTCCAAATCAACAACTCTTTGCATCTTGTAAAGATCTGCAAGAGGGATTGATCTTTGTATATTTGCAATCCTGAATGTAACACTGGGAGAAAACTGGAAACTTATGGTTCATGTGGTAGTGTTACAACAGTCCTTTCATCTCTGCTGGTCTAGATATTAAGGGTTTTAAGGGTCCCAAGGGAAGGTAGCTGATACAGTCTCAACAGCTCCTGATTTACAACAGGGGAAAAAAAAAGCTGAATGTTTAGAAGGCAGTAATCTAAATGAGTACTTCAGATGAAGTCATAGCCTAGAAATTATGTGCAACAACCACAAGACAGCTTTGCATAAAGAACACCCTTTGGCTATTTGATCTCACCCGACCAGAATATCAACCTTGCAGTCTCCCCATTACAGTATCAGCTGCTTCTTAAACAAGTCTGGTATCCTGGCCTCCTGGGCCTGGCTAAAACAACAATTTATAGGACCAGGATGGACGGGGCCCACACGGGGGGAGTCGCTCTGGTCGCCAGACTCTCTTCCGTAGCATTCTCCGTGCCCTGGTGGCCCTGGCGAGGGAGTATGCAGTGCCCACCAGGACACTATGCCTTCCGCAACCGGTGGGCACCGCAGTGTATAGAGGCGATAATTGATAATTAAATCATAATGTGATTGTGAACATGTGTAACGTCACTGTATTATACATAGTTATTATTGTTTGTTTTATACTTGTAGTGCCCTAGGGCACTTGCCTGAATGGTTTTTGTTCCCGTCTGGTGACACTGGGGGTAACTCACTGTCACCCGTACAGGCATTTTAAAAAAAGGCTCAAATATTCTCAGCAAACTGAGAAGAAATATTCTTGACATCTGCCCTTCACAACTCTGAACCAATGTTCCTTTGATGTGATCTGGTACCCTGCCATACCAGAAAGAACCGCTCTCAGATTTATTTTATCCCATTAAGAATCATATGTTTCTCTAAAAGTCCCCCAAGAGATGTTCCTAGAGAGAGAGCTCATCCCTTTAACACCAAAGATCAACCTCATTGCTCGCCTCTCCATCAGCTCGATGACTCTTGCAACCCCCATTCGGCACGGTGACGAGAACTGTACACAGCTTAAGTGCGGCCTGAACAGAGCACCGTGCTGCTCCAGCAGGATATCTTGGGGATTGGCACTAAACTGATGTAGCAATTCATCCAGCATCCTGTCCACTTTGTTTGTTGCCACCTTGCATTGTGCGGACGTGATGAGTAATTAGTCAACCTATACGCTCAAGACTCCCAACTTTTCACTCGACTAGTTCTGCCCCATTTATAGAATACAAGTATCTTCTATTTTTCTTTCCAATATACATTACCATGCACCAGTTAATATGAAACTTCATTTGCCACTGATCAGCCCAGGTGCAGTCCCAATCAAGCTCCTCTTTCCTATCAAGCACCCTTTCTGAGATCTTGGCTAACTCCTCAGGCACTACCTCTTCAAAACTAATTAATTCACTACAAAAATTGCAAGTATTTTAAAATTCTCATCCTTGTGTTCAAATCGCTCCATAGCCTCGCCCCCTCCCTATCTCTGTAACCTCCTCCAGTCCTATAACCCTCCGAGATCTCTGCACTCCTCCAATTCTGACCTCTTGTGCATCCCCGATTTTCATCGCTCCACCATTGGCGGCCGTACCTTCAGCTGCCTAGGCCCTAAGCCTCTCCACTTCTCTCTCCTCCTTTAAGACGCTCCTTAAAACCTACTTCTTTGACCAAGCTTTTGGTCACCTGTCCTAATATCTCCTTATGTGGCTCGGTGCCAAAACGTGTTTGATAATCGCTCCTGTGAAGCGCCTTGGGATGTGTATTACTACATTAAAAGGCACTGTATAAATGCAAATTGTTGTATAATTTAATTTGCAGATGGATACCTGAAAATTTAACAAAGGATGCAACAGAGAATATCATACGAATGTGTCCTTCCAATGCTATTTTCTATTTCTAGTTGTAATTCCGTCAGCACATCCCCAATAAGGAAACCATAAGAATGCTGGCACCTGGTTGACACTTATCTACATTCATCTGGATAGGCAGAAGCTATTGGCCGAGCAATCACTGGGTCTTCTTGCCAACATTAATCCTCAAGTGAAGACACTGGGGTACTGTAGTACTAGCATGAACTAAACACCTTGCCCTTGGCCCCATTACAATTGTGCCCGAGATCTAGAGAATAATTCACAGAACTTTGTTCAAAATGGGTGCGATTTATGTGCTCACCCTGTAATCTGCATGAAAACTTTGTTGGTTTATTTACTTTTTCATTGGGACTTAATGCGGTGAGCCAGTTTTCTACAACTTTCCACAAAATGCACAATTGCATTGACTGTTCAACCACTGTCTAGCTATAGCAACCCATTGGTGAAAGTCAGGTTTGCTTTTGACTTGTTAAAATAGTGCTGACGCTTCCTATTCAATTCAGCAACCTCTGACCCAGGGAGTTATTTTCCTTTGTTTATGTTACACAATGAACTGTAGGAGCAGAGCACAGTAATCATATTTTCACAGAACCTGGAAGATACATTTCTACACTATCAAGGATCATTATTTTAAAAAATTTTAAAATCACATACAACCCCAATTATATTGCTGCAAGAAAGTACGCTGGACATTCTGGAAGTTAGAACTCCTAGAAATACCCGTTTCCTTGGCAGTTCAATGTCCCTGACTATCTCCCAGCCCTGTGCCCACTGCCAACAAATGATCATAATCCTCAAAATGCAACACTGTCCAAGTAACACTCAGAACCCTGGCAGATTTAATTCACGGTGTATTTTGAAGGTTGGTTCATTAATGAAAAGAAAAAAAGGTACAACGTGTTTGAATTTTTAAAATCAGTTTTTTTCCCCCCCAACTTCCCAGACAGACAGATGGGCTGGATTCTCCTTCGCGATCAGGCAGCCGTGGCTCAGTGGGCAGCACACTCGTTTGAGTCAGAAAGTTCTGGGTTTAAGTCCCACTCCAGAGACTAAAGCACAAAATATAGACTGATACTTCAGTGCAGTACTGCACTGTCGGAGGTGCCGTCTTTCAGATGAGACATTAAACTGATGCCTGTCTGTCTTCAGGTGGATAGAAAAGATCCCGTGGCACTATTTTGAACAGCAGGGGAGTTCTTCCCCACGTCCTGGCCAATATTTATCCCTCAACCATCACTAAAACAAATTATCTGGTCATTTATCACATTGCTGTTTGTGGGAGCTTGCTGTGTGTAAATTGGCTGCCGCGTTTCCTACATTACAACAGTGACTACACTTCAAAAAGTACTGCATTGGCTGTTAGGTTATTGGGACGTCCTGAGGTTGTGAAAGGCGCTTTATAAATGCAAGTTTTTTTTGCCTGAAATGGGGTGGGATAGCGGCACAGAACAAGGCAAATTACGGTGATACGGCTTACCACCACCTCGCCCTGCCCCGTCCCCAGCATAGAAATACCAGCCCAGTTCCCTCCCGTCCACCCCAATTACCACTGTCTTTTGGACTCTTTGGCCATTTACATTTTGATATGCGGGACTCTAGTGAACAACAAATGCCTCTTACATCCTGCATTACTAGGGGCCAAGTGATGGAAATTACAACAACTTGCATTTATAAAGTGCCTTTAATATAGCAAAACGTCCCAAGGCGCTTCATAGGAGTGATCAAACAAAATTTGACACCGAACCACATAAGGAGACATTAGGACAGGTCAAGGGGTAGGTTTTAAGGAGCGTCTTAAAAGGGGATAGAGGGGTAGAGAGGTTTAGGGAGGGAATTCTGGAACTTAGGACTTAGGCAGCTGAAGGCACGACCACCAATGGTAGGATGATAGAAATAGAGGATGTGCAAGAGGCCAGAATCGGAGGAGTGCAGAGATCTCGAAGGGTTGTAGGGCTGGAGGTGGTTACAGAGATAGGGAGGAGCGATCACGTAACATATTTCTGTTTGGATGTGCTCGCCCATATTTGAGCGGACGCGTCCTACTTTGCTGGTGGGAAATCCCTGAAATGACAGGGGCAAGCGGAGAGCTAATGGAGCAACTCGCAAGGAATTTTCCATCACATTTCATGGGTGAAAAGTCCAGAGGCCAGTGTAAAATCTCATCCAAACACACTATCAATCAAACCCTCAGCTTTATTTCCAGGGTATTACCATGTATGTATCGGGGCTCTGGTCAAGTAGATTGTAAATTTTCGTTGACATCCTGTTGCAGTTTTACAACAGATTTGAGAAAGAAAGAGACAGCATCACGTAGAACCAAAGATGTCACGGCTAGTTACAAATTTGGGTATTTTGTAGAATAGTTTTCCCTTTCAATGATTTCTTTCCCCCTGTGATCGCAAAACTGCATCTTTTCAGTAATCATCTCTTGCTAAGTTGTGGACCTCAAGGATTACCAATTACTCTGCTTCCATTAAGCTACTTACTGTATCAAGCAGTTTCATACTATATTCCACATCCTCTTTAAAAATTCTGGTCTGTCATTTCCAAACAGGTTGAAGCAACTAAAATATTTACATACAATTAAATGGAGCAGTGAAGCAAAAAAAAAATTCAGCAGAAATGATCAAGTATAAACGTTAAAGTATATGTTCATATTAATTTAATTATCCTTTACAAGCAAACTAAGCCCATTTTTCACCTCATCCACTTTTGGTCATGGTGCCAAGTGGAATTGACTAGTGATGTACATAACGCAAACCTCCCATTATAGATAAAGTTGCCAACTCTGGTTGGACAATGGAACCTTCATTAGTTTATTCAGAAAACAGTAAATTTGCTGATTTAAATGAATGCAGCCATTAGCAATTTAAATCAACGTCCAACATCTGATTTATATTTTAAACTGACAAACAAATTCACACCTTTGTGACACTTCTCACTGTGAAGGAGAAGTTCAAGGCACAGCAAGTCATGCAGATGGTGTAGAAAATGGAAAACATCACACTTGTGTAGTAGGGGTGAAGATTGGTGAAATAAAAGCACATAGTTTCACTGCCTGTGTAATCCATGCACCATGTTACCTCAGAGTATTTAATGCTTACAATCATTGAAGCAGTTTAAAAGAATTATAGAACAACTATTACATGTCAATATTCCTTTCTTACTCAAAACCAGCATAAATTAAATTAACTGGCTATTCATCTCTGCTGTTTGTGGGTCATCGCTAGTGTTAAATGGCCTGCCACATTTGCCTGCAAAGCAAATGATCGCACTTCAAAGAGTAATTCATTACGTGAAGTGCTTTTGACATGGGTAGACACAATAAAAGCATCATTCCACAAAATGGTTGGTTGTGTTAGAACAAACCACACAAAATCAAAACAGACAGAACCAGTCATGAATGATGCACAAGAATTGGAATTTATAAAAAGGGGCATGTTGCATTAGAACCAATATCATTCTTTGACATGGTAATAGCAAATTTTAATTTAAATACATAATTCCTTGAAACAGAGTGCAGGGGAAAAGCTATACAAAAGGCCAGTAACACTTAGGGTTTTATAAATAGGGGGCTAAAGTAGAATAAAGATAATAAATCTGTACAGAGAAAGTTAGGCCATAGTTAGCATATTATATGCAGCATTAGGGGCTTTATTATGGAAAAGCCATTACAGCTGTAGATAGTTTATAGGATAGATCAAACATGATGCCAGGGATGGGAAATTATAGTTATGAGGACAGGCTTAAGATACTTGGGAGCGGAGAAGGCCAAGAGGGAATTTAATGGAGGTTGTTAAAATTATGAATAGTTCTGATAAGGCAGATACAGCAGGCCATTTCCTCTGGTTGGGGAATTAGTGGTAAGGAGTATCAATTTAAAATCAGAGAGTCGTGAGGAGAAATTTCTTTACGCAAAGGGTTTTTGGAGAACAGGGTGCATTGCCACAGAGAGGGGTTAGAGGATTTGTAGCGGCGATCAGTTTCTTTAACGTGGGGTCGGGAGGCGCACTCCTGCTCCTCATTCAGGCAAGTTACTTACCTTCTTGGTTGGCAGGCGATCCCGAGGGCTGGTTTCCCTGACTGCAGCGCGTGATAGTACTGCTTTTTTAAAAATTCGTTCATGGGATGTGGGCGTCGCTGGCAAGGCCAGCATTTATTGCCCATCCCTAATCGCCCTTGAGAAGGTGGTGGTGAGCCACATTCTTGAACCGCTGCAGTCAGTGAGGTGAAGGTTCTCCCACAGTGCTGTTAGGGAGGGAGTTCCAGGATTTTGACCCAGCGACGATGAAGGAACGGCGATATGTTTCCAACTCGGGATGGTGTGTGACTTGGAGGGGAACGTGCAGGTGGTGTTGTTCCCATGTGCCTGCTGCCCTTGTCCTTCTAGGTGGTAGAGGTCGTGGGTTTGGGAAGTGCTGTCGAAGAAGCCTTGGCGAGTTGCTGCAGTGCATCCTGTGGATGGTACACACTGCAGCCACGGTGCGCCGGTGGTGGAGGGAGTGAACGTTTAGGGTGCCAATCAAGCGGGCTGCTTTGTCCTGGAGGTGTCGAGTTTTTGAGTGTTGTTGGAGCTGCACTCATCCAGGCAAGTGGAGAGTATTCCATCACACTCCTGACTTGTGCCTTGTAGATGGTGGAAAGGCTTTGGGGAGTCAGGAGGTGAGTCACTCACTGCAGAATACCCAGCCTCTGACCTGCTCTTGTAGCCACAGTATTTATATGGCTGGTCCAGTTAAGTTTCTAGTCAATGGTGACCCCCAGGATGTTGCAGGTGGAGGATTCTGCGATGGTAATGCCGTTGAATGTCAAGGGGAGGTGGTTAGACTCTCTCTCTTGTTGGAGATGGTCATTGCCTGGCGCGAATGTTACTTGCCACTTATCAGCCCAAGCCTGGATGTTGTCCAGGTCTTGCTGCATGCGGGCATGGACTGCTTCATTATCTGAGGGGTTGCGAATGGAACTGAACACACTGCAATCATCAACGAACATCCCCATTTCTGACCTTATGATGGAGGGAAGGTCATTGATGAAGCAGCTGAAGATGGTTGGCCCTAGGACACTGCCCTGAGGAACTCCTGCAGCAATGTCCTGGGGCTGAGATGATTGGCCTCCAACCACTACCATCTTCCTTTGTGCTAGGTATGACTCCAGCCACTGGAGAGTTTTCCCCGATTCCCATCGACTTCAATTTTACTAGGGCTCCTTGGTGCCACACTCGATCAAATGCTGCCTTGATGTCAAGGGCGGTCACTCTCACCTCACCTCTGGAATTCAGCTCAGGGCAAATCAATGTTGGAATGGGGATGTCAAGCAGGAGTTAGGCCCCTGCTTTGCATATGCAAAGCGCCTGATGCCTGCTTCGTGCATGGGTAAAGGACGCCTCTTGTTTGTCCTTATCCAGTATAGCTGTCGGTGCACTTCCGGCCGGAAGTGTGCGCGCACTTCCTGCCCGCCATTTTGGTGTCTTAGTAGGTCACATAACGCCTGAAAAACTGGTGCGTCGCAGCCCAATTTCTTAGGACCTGGTGTTTGCATTTAAGATTCATAAACCAATGTGGCAACACTTAAGAAAAGCTCTTCCTAAACCTCCAGATCCAGATCTGTTGCATAGAATTTACAGCACAGAAACAGGCCATTCGGCCCAACTGGTCCATACCAGCATTTAAGCTCCACACGAGACTCGTCCCACCCCTCTTCATCTAACCCTATCAGCATATCCTTCTATTCCTTTCTTCATGTGTTTATCTAGCTTCCCCTTAAATGCATCATATTTTACCTGAATTTTTAAAAAATTCTTATCATTTTGGTGTTATGCACATCAATACTTAACAGCTACAGGCATTTTCGAACAAGACACCGTCCCAAAACATCTGAACAACAGAGTTTCCATGGCATTAGAAAGGTTTCTTTGTTAGCAGTAGGTTGTTCTAATGAAACAGGTCAACAGATCTGAATGTAGGTGGAAGGAAGGTTGCTTACTGATAGATATGTTAATAAGGTATGTTATCCTGATTAGCTAGTCCTGCACAGATATTGACAAGGACACATTTTGATGTTTGTATGGCCCTAAAAACCACAGGCATAAAATCCAATTTGTAAAAAAATCTCAGCACGCAGGTTCATCAACAAAACTGGAGGTTTGTTACAAAAACGCAAATCTGGTCAAGGAACTGGAGGATTTTCAGACACAATGTTGTGTTAACATGGTTTCCAGCAGAGAATACACCAATTTGTTGCTCAAAAACTTGTATTTATATTGCACCTTTCACGACCTCAGGACGTCCCAAAGCACTTTACAGCCAATGAAGTACTTTTTGAAGTGTAGTCACTGTTGGTAATGTAAGAAATGTGGCAGTCAATTTACACACAAGCTCCCACAAACAGCAATGTGATAATGACCAGATAATCTGGTTTAGTGATGTTAGTTGGGAGAACTCCCTTGCTCTTCTTCGAAGTAGTGCGGTGGGGTCTTTTGCATCTACCTGGGAGGGCAGATGGGTCCTCGGATTAACAGTTCAGTAATCCAATGCTTCCTTCTTGGAGAGGTAGGGGGAATTTTTTACTTTCCCATCACTCCAACATATCAGGTTGCACCTTCAGCAACCAGTTGACATTATACTGTGCGATATTACTAATGAGCACATTACAAATTTGTACAAAATTCTTCCGCTGCTGCTACTTTTACAAAGGGCTTAATTTAAAATGGAAACACCTTCATTAAAATAGCAGACAGAAGAATGTCAAACTCATTAATACGCTTGTTAGTAACATCACGTCGTGCGACTTCAAACTATGATATGGAAGTGTGATAAACCTGCGGGATTGGGGAAACTCAAACAAGTCCCAGTAAGTAAGTGAGCAGGGCTACAGGAAAAGAGCAGGGGAGTGGGACTAATTGGATAGCTCTTTCAAAGAACCAGCATCGGCAGGATGGCCAAATGGCCTCCCTCTGCGCTGTATGATTCTAAAGCTGTAAATCAGGAAGTCAGGATTTTTCTTTTACATCCAAAGAACGAGGAACAAAAATGACAAGGATTGTATGCAGTTATTACATGAACCCCCCCCCCCCTGACCTTACGTCACTGCTGTGATATCATAACTTTCAAAAGCACTACAAATCTTAGCGATAGGACATTTTTATTCATTCATGGGATGTGGGCGTCGCTGGCGAGGCCGGCATTTTATTGCCCATCCCCAATTGCCCTCGAGAAGGTGGTGGTGAGCCACCTTCTTGAACCGCTGCAGTCCGTGTGGTGAAGGTTCTCCCACAGTGCTGTTAGGAAGGGAGTTCCAGGATTTTGACCCAGCGACGATGAAGGAACGGTGATATATTTCCAAATCATATTGTTGGACTGGCACCTATAGTCTGAGGCAAGGCAGCAAATGAATTGTATATATATATTTTTTAAAGTCTACATACAATTGTACACCATTTATTTCTTGTATCACGAGGTACTGTCCCATCCTCTATAAACTTGAACTCATCCAAAACTCTGCTGCCCATATCCTATCCCGCTCAGTAAATCACTCATCTTTGCTGACCTATATTGGCTCTCAGTCCCCAAACCCTCCATTTTAAAATCCTTTCTTGGCCTCGGCAAGCTCTCCTCCACCCAGAAATCGCCATTCCTCCATCTATGGCCTCACGTGCATCCTCTCCTCCCTTCACCCAATCATTGGCGGCCATGCCTTCAACCATCCCAGCCTTGGCATTCTCTCCCTAAACCCCTCTGACTCTCCACCTCTGTCTGTCTGTCTGTCTTCTTTTAAGACCCTCCATAAAACCCATCTCTTTCACCATGCTTTTGAAAACTCCTCCCAATAGTTTGGCTCAGCATCCATTTTTGTTTAATTAGGCCTCTAATGTGGAATAACATCCTAAGATGCTTCCAAGGCCAATATAAATTCAAGTTCTTGTAGGCAAAATGGCTTCTACATTTGTCTACACATTAGCTACTGCACTTAAAACTGTTCCACATCAATGGATTGCTTTCAAGAAGTTTTTCTCTTATTGTAACCCAGGTATGACCAATTAGTCATTGCTTTGTTCCTCTGTCTTCCAATTTATGAATATTGATAGCATGAATAAAACCACCAATATGGAGATTGCACTAAAACAATTCAATTGCTAGTTTACAAGTGTGAAATATTTATTAGTACTGGCTATGAACACAAGCTGAAAGTTGGAACTGATGCTACATGCAGGGTATATCGTTTCCCCGTGACATTTTTGGAAATAAGATTGCTGCAGCAATACAATACAAAGTCACAGGAACCAGTCACCATTTTAAGATTGAATTTCCAATAACCTTTCTCTTCCTCCTGCTGTGTAGAGAACAATAAGCAATTACTTGCCGTGCAGACATTATACAGCACAATTAGAAGAGGTTTTCACGGAGAAGATTGGTTTCCCACCTGGGAGCCATGATTATAAAGTAACCTAGTTGAGAGGTTCAGATTACACAAGGTCGCAGGCTAGATATGAACGAGGAAGACTAGCTGGCCATTATTACCTCATCATTCAGGCAGAAGGTACAGTCTGCTCATCACAGCATCCAACAGCTTCTTAAGGTGATTCCAAAGTTTTTGCCTCCATTACCCTACCCAGAAGTCTATTCCACTATTCTGTGCGAACAAGAACTTCTAGACATTGGTCCCAAGTGGGTCTTACTCCTACCCGCGTTAAAAAATCCTCCGGTTTCCTTCCCTCCTCTCCTGGAGTACAGTTTTACAGGCACAGCTGCATTCCAATTCGATGTGACCATTCTTCATTTATAAGTCTAGTGAAGGACAGTCAGCGGGCTCTTAACTTTTCAATTCAGCCCCATCCTGTCCCGATCAGGCATTCACACTTTCCAGTAGAGTCATTGGACAATGATCGGGGCTGGGGCTCTGGGTAATTTAGCTTCTTCCTAACCCAGGACTTTGGGGCCAATTATAGTCCACCTCTACCCCTCCCCCCAAATGAGATTAGCTAACTCAATGAGGGGTAGTTGGGGAGAAACTATTTCCACTGGCCAGAGGGTCGGTAACCAGAGGACACCGATTTAAGGTAATTGGCAAAAAAAGCCAGGGGGGAGTGGAGGAGAATTTTTTTTTAAATGCAGTGAGTTGTTATGATCTGGAATGCACTGCCTGAGCAGTTGGTGGAAGCAGATTCAATAGTAACTTACAAAAGTGAATTGGATAAATACCTGAAATGGAGAAATTTGTTGGGCTATGGGGAAACAGCAGAGAGAGTGGGACTATACGGATACACTTTCAGAGCTGGCAGAGACATAATGGGCTGAATGTCCTCCTTCTGTGCTGTATGATCCTATGAACTCAGCATAGAACAAGAATGGAAGAGATGATCTACCGGCCAGGATGGCTTTACCCATTAGGCCACAGGAATGCTTAGGAAACTTCTGTATAAAATGTAATGACTCTTCCTACCTTTTAGCAGAAGACACCTCCTTCCTGGGTGAGGATGGTGACTGAGGTATAGCATTGCTTCTTTTTGGAGGTGTCGCAGTCCCATTGCTAAGGGTGGGCTTAGAGGGCAATGCTTGCATGAAGAGACGAGCTACAAAACAGAAGCAACATTTAGTACAACGGATACAAAAAGAAAATCAGATTGTAATTCAACAAGCATTTCTAGAAATCCTCTTTCCTTCCCCCCCCACCCCACCACACACAAAGTCTCTAAGTATTTTAGAAGGGGAAAATGCAATGTTGAGCAGTGGAGGGGAAGGATTAGGGGAGGGTGGAACACACAAGAGAGGCTGTTGGAGAGACAGTGAGGTCAGGTGGTTTTGGGAAGAGGTTCCAAAAGGAGCAGGGGGTATGAAGCCTTCTCCAGATGTAGAGTGGAGAGACAGGAGAATGAGCAGTAATCCAGAGGCAAGGGACATGAACGATGCAGCTGAGACATACAGCTAGAGAATGTCACTCAGAAAAAGGGTTAAGTGAGAATGAGAGATTGGGAAATGAACCGGAAGATCTTGAATTCAGTACAGTGGGGGACCCAGTGAAATTTGCAAAGGAAGAGAGCGATTTATGTGCAATTCATTGAAACAATCCTGATTAGATCATGAAAACCTCAAAACAAACTCCAGCCTTCTAATTACAGAGCGAGTAGCTGAGCCGTACAGAAATTGGAAGGGCCAGGTTCGATTCTCGGTCTGTGCTGAGTTAGCTGGTCTGAGTTGGGCAGGAGGGGGCTCTAGTGGCAGAAATGCAGCGCTGCAACATTGCAATGCAAGATAAACTTTTCTAAAATAATATTTTCTCCCCTTGCTTGGATTGTCCTACAAAATGCATTGGTCCACCCTCAATTCAGCAACAGAAAACAATGAAGCCAGGCAGTATACTACCTCAGGACTTGTAACTTCCTCCTCAAAATCCTTCGCCTCTCCACCTTTATCTTTTATGAGAGTCACTGGCAAGGCCAGCATTTATTGCCCATCCCTAGTTGCCCTTGAGACGGTGGTGGTGGGCCTTCTTCTTCAACCACTGTGGTGAAGGTACTCCCACAGTGCTGTTAGGGAGGGAGTTCCAGGATGTTGAACCAGCGACAATGAAGGAACGGCCGATATATGTCCAAATCGGGATGATGTGTGACTTGGAAATTATTATGTTTAAGACCCTCCTTAAAACCCAACTCTTTGGCCAAGCTTTTGGTACCCTTCTTTGGGTCACTGTCCCATTTATTTCTGATTTAAGCCTCAGTGAAGCACCTTGTGATGTTTTACTACATTGAAGGCACTATACAAGTTGTTGTTGTGGGTCTTAGTCTATACTGAGCCATATGATCTCAGTAGGGGTGCTACAATTGAAGGGGGGGGGGGGGGGGGGGAATAAAAATTAGCTAAGTTTCCCAACTGACTCGTGTGGATCATCAGGATCAGTTTCAGGTGTTGCTGTGGTGTTATTCCCCCCACCAGTCTTCAGACATTCACTGTCTAGGTTGGCACAAAGAATGGCTGGTCATTATGGCAAGGGATACTGGATCACTTGCCCACCCCAACCCGAGTCAGCACCTAGGAGAGGACCGGAGGGGAAATAATGGCTTCAATGTACCTCTGGTGGGTCCCCTTTTATTCAGCAAGGAGTGCTGCTCCTCGGCAACCGTCAGCCGTCGGACCACGTCTGCAAGCGCAGCCTTCAACACCTGAATCTCATCGTCCTGCAGCTGCATTCGCTGCTCAAGATAAGAGATGCGGTCGTCAACATCCATGCTACTGGCAGCCGATACGCTGTCATCTGTAAACAGTCCAAACAGAAAGACATAAACTCTATTTCTCAGCTAAAAGCCTCATCAGAAGCAGCAACATTGGACATGGGTTTACAGCTACTACCTGGCTCGAACAGAGTGCCTTATAAAACAAGGAAAAAAAATTGCATTTATATAGCACCTTTCATGACATCAGGATGTCCCAAAGTGCTTCACAATCAATGAAATGCATTTGAAGTGTAGTCAATGTTGTAATGTAGCTCAGCCATTCCAGAACAGGGCACAGTAAACAGTGGCCATGTATTTCACTGGATGAGGGGAGAAAATGTACACACATACAAACAAAATTGACTTGAAAGATACAGTCACCAAACTAGTCAACTACAGAAAACAGATTTGCCTTGTATTATTAAAGAAGAACATGGTGTCGCATTAGAAAGAAATTGGTCAGTCAGCTACTTTAACGAGCTGTATACAAGTCACTCCCTTTGTTGAAACAGCAGAGAAAAATAATTTTGTATATGAATATCGCACAGCTCAATTATATAACTTGACTCAATTTCAAGACAATTGCTCTTTGTTCAAGGTCTATATGAAGTGTTTCAGCAGTCTAACCACAAAAATAAAGCCTGAGCAACTAAGTGCAGTCAGCAGAACCCAAGAGTCATGGCAACCCGTGGTTTGGGCAGAATATTTTATTTATTTGTATACACGCTCATTTATTAACAGTCTTGAATATAGTGCACACCCGTGTCATGCTTAATTCCTGAAACACCTTCCCATCATTTGTTGTCAGAGGGCCACACACTTAAGTGGACCTGGCCTGAAATTTGCAGTCATCCATTGGCAGATTTGGCTTGACCACATCAAGTATAGCCACGCCTCAGTCTCTTCAGCGAAAACAGTCTACTGCTCCAGGATTATCTCAGGACACAAAGGACAACCCAAAACATTTTTTTAAATTAAAAACATGACTAACCATCTCCTCCACCCCCTTTCCCCTCTGCCCCCTTCCAACACAAAGTGTGGAGCTTATGGAATTCACTTTTGAGATTGAGATGATCCTTGCAGCTACCTGCTCTTCCTCTCCCTCTCCCCCCACTCCCAACCTTCCCCCAGTTCCCTACCCACTCGAGTTTCTCCCCCATATCCCATTGCGCTCGCTTCTCATCTCATCTAGGAGATTCACCGCCTGCTCCTTTGATCCTAACCCCACTCAACTTTCCCTACAAACCCATAATAGCCAACATTGCCAATTGCTCTCTTTCCTTGGTCACTGTCCTTCTCCTTTTTAAAACTGCCATCGCCCTCCCTTCAACAAAGCCAGCGCATGAAGCATCTATCGTCTCCAACAACCGTCCCTTCCTCTCCAAGGTCCTTGAACGTATCGTCACCTCCCAGCTCCATGTCCATGTCAGTCAAAACTCCCCGTTCGAATCCTTTCCTAATTATCATGTGAAGTTGTGATACAGGGGAATTGTTTCAAGTTGGTGAAAGACGTATTTAGGGTTGAGGTCAGCATAAGCTCTTCACAGAAATAGCAACTTGGAATAGACTTCCAGGTCATTCAGGAGCCAGTTGCATACAATGATGGGGATAGGAGGGGAAATGCAATGTGGAGCAATTCAGGCACAAGTACCGGCTGAAATTCCACGACAGCCAACCACATAGACCCACCTCTCCAGTGTGACATTATTAAACAGGGTCCAGTCACCTCCTGAAGTGTAGCGACAAGGCCACCTGCTGGTAGTGACCAGCACCATCAGCTTCCAACAACAGCAACTCAAAGACCCACCAACCAAACCAAAATACTCAAAGTGCTCTTCTGACTTTGCACTGCCTCCTGTGGAAGATAAGCAGAATCTCGTAGCGGAGGATCAAGATACAAAACAGAAAATCTGAACGCAGAAAATGCACAGTAGGATGTTTGACAAATTTACTAGAGTTTTTTTGAGGATGTAACTAGCAGGGTAGATAAAGGAGAACCAGTGGATGTAGTATATTTGGATTCATGGGGTTGGGGGTAATATATTAGCATGGATAGAGGATTGGTTAAAAAGGACAGAAAATAGAGAGTGGGGATAAACAGGTCATTCTCAGGTTGGCAGGCTGTAACTAGTGGGGTACTGCAAGGATTGGTGCTGGGACCTCAGCTATTTACAATCTATATTAATGACAGATGAAGGGACAAGTTTGCTGATGATACAAAGCTAAGTGGGAAAGTAAGCTGTGAGGACACAGAGTCTGCAAAGGCATATGGACAGGTTAAGAGAGAGGGCAAATGTGAGGTTTTTCACTTTGGTAGGAAGAATAGAAAAACAGAATATTTTTTAAATGGTGAGAAACTACTAAACACAAAGTTAACATGCAGGTACAGCAGGCAATTAGGAAAGCAAGTGACATGTTGGCCTTTATTGTAAGGGGGTTGGAGTACAAGAGTAAGGAAGTCTTACTACAGTTGCACAGGGCATTGGTGAGACCTCACCTGGAGTACAGTGTACAGTTTTGGTCTCTATCTAAGGAAGGATATACTTACCTACGAGGCAGTGCAACAAAGGTTCACTAGATTAATTCCTGGGATGAGAGGGTTGTCCTAGGAGGAGAGATTGAGCAGAATGGGCCTATACTCTCTGGAGTTTAGAAGAATGAGAGGTGATCTAATGGAAACATAAGATTATGAGGAGGCTTGACAGGGTAGAGGCTGAGGGGTTGTTTCCCCTGACTAGAGTTGAGAACTAGGAGGCATAATCGCAGGAGACGGGATCGGCCATTCAAGACGGAGATGAGGAGGAATTTCTTCACGCAGAGGGTTGTGAATCTTTGGAATTCTCTACCCCAGAGGGCTGTGGATGCTGAGTCATTGAATATATCAGCTGAGATGGATAGATTTTTGGACGAGGGGAATCAAGGGATATGGAGATCGGAAAGTGGAGTTGAGGTCAAAGATCAGCCATGATCCGATTGAATGGCGGAGCAGGCTTGAGGGGCCACATGGCCTACTCCTACTTCTATTTCTTATGTTCTTATGTCAGCTTCTTATTGACAGACAGGCTGCAGCTTCAGGTGCGGTCCTTCAAGTTCATCAAAACATGAGCCTATTTTCCCCTTTCAGATGCTCTCTGCATTTTTTTTGCCACACTCTTTCTTTAGAGATTACTAAACTGGAGAGGATAAAAGTGGTTCGAAACTTTGAAGCAGTCACGTCAACACCATGCAAGTCCGCCCTCCCCCAACTTGCACCAAGCCGGACACAATTGTCACGTCACCCCACACAACACAGAATGTACAAGATCCGAAGAGACCATGGCAGTATATTTAGTTGGTCCCAAAGTTTGAAAAAGATCACCTGTGACTGCATCTCCCATATCCTTGTGCTCCAGAATTGCTGCGCCTCCAGCCAAGCTGTTCCAGTACAGCTACAACATTGGCATCGACCCGACAACGTGGAAAGTTGCCCAGGTATGTCCTGTCCACAAAAAGCAGGACAAATCCAATCCAGCCAATTACCGCCCCATCAGTCGACTCTCAATCATCAGCAAAGTGATGGAAGGTGTCGTCAACAGTGCTATCAAGCGGCATTTACTCACCAATAACCTGCTCACCGATGCTCAGTTTGGGTTCCGCCAGGATCACTGGCTGCAGACCTCATTACAGCCTTGGTCCAAACATGAACAAAAAAGAGCTGAATTCCAGAGGTGAGGCGAGAGTGACTGCCCTTGACATCAAAGCAGCATTTGACCGAGTGTGGCACCAAGGAGCCCTAGTAAAATTGAAGTCAATGGGAAACAGGGGGAAAACTCTCCAATGGCTGGAGTCATACCTAGCGCAAAGGAAGATGGTAGTGGTTGTTGGAGGCCAATCATCTCAGTCCCAGGACATTACTGCAGGAGTTCCTCAGGGCAGTGTCCTAGGCCCAACCATCTTCAGCTGCTTCATCAATGACCTTCCCTCCATCATAAGGTCAGAAATGGGGATGTGCGCTGATGATTGCACAGTGTTCAGTTCCATTCGCAGCCCCTCAAATAACGAAGCAGTCCGAGCCCGTATGCAGCAAGACCTGGACAACAGCTACGCTTGGGCTCATAAGTGGCAAGTAACATTCGCGCCAGACAATGACTATCTCCAACAAGAGAGTCTAACCACCTCCCCTTGACATTCACCAGCATTACCATCGCCGAATCCCCCACTATCAACATCCTGGGGGTCATCATTGACCAGAAACTTAACTGGACCAGCCATATAAATACTGTGGCTACAAGAGCAGGTCAGAGGCTGGGTATTCTGCGGCGAGTGACTCACCTCCTGACTCCCCAAAGCCTTTCTACCATCTACAAGGCACAAGTCAGGAGTGTGATGGAATACTCTCCACTTGTGTGGATGAGTGCAGCTCCAACAACACTCAAGAAGCTCCACACCTTCCAGAACAAAGCAGCCC
Organism: Heptranchias perlo; assembly: GCF_035084215.1. NCBI lineage: Eukaryota > Metazoa > Chordata > Chondrichthyes > Hexanchiformes > Hexanchidae > Heptranchias > Heptranchias perlo. The sequence goes on along the minus strand of NC_090365.1, from coordinate 2,331,100 downwards.
GCTTGATTGGCACCCCATCCACCACCCTAAACATTCACTCCCTTCACCACCGGCACACAGTGGCTGCAGTGTGCACCATCCACAGGATGCAATGCAGCAACTCGCCAAGGCTTCTTCATCACACCTCCCAAACCCGCGACCTCTACCACCTAGAAGGATAAGAGCAGCAGGCACATGGGAACAACACCGCCTGCACGTTCCCCTCCAAGTCACACACCATCCCGACTTGGAAATATATCACCGTTCCTTTATTGTCGCTGGGTGAAAATCCTGGAACTCCCTTCCGAACAGCACTGTAGGGGAACCGTCACCACACGGACTGCAGCGGTTCAAGGCGGCTCACCACCACCTTCTCAAGGGCGATTAGGGATGGGCAATAAATGTTGGCCTCGCCAGCGACGCCCACATCCCATGAATGAATAAAAAACCCCTCAATCAACACAAATGAATGAAAAACAATTAATTCCTAAAAAAAAAATTCCACAAACTTTCCAAGCATTAGACATAGGATGTTCTAGGAATTGATCTTACCTCAAAAAATTCCCTTAAAACCTCTATGTTACTAGCCCCTGACTTACTGTGCTAATCACAGGGGAGCAAGCTACAATTGCAATGTCCAGATATACTGCTTTGAAAAATAAAAAAAGTTTAATCTTCCAGAGCTCAAACCCTGGCTGGGTTATAGCAGGATAACAACATGGCATTTCAGCGAGTGGTAGAACACAGCTAGGAGGAGCCAGTGATCCAGAGCTTCTAATACCTACTGGAAGTTGGGTCATTATCGTCCACCTTAAAAATGGCATGACAGCAGAGGCGTGCGAGGCCAGGCTTAGAGTCTCCTTGACCTAAGGAGGGTGCATGGGGAGGTCAAAGTATAAGAGGCAGAATCACTATCGGAACACCTCAAATAAACAGCTCTAGTCCTGGAATCTGTAAAGCTGCTTTAATATTTCAGGTGACAGGAAGTCAGAAGTTCGCCTTCCATCTGTTACACGCCACGCAATAAACACACCGAACCAATGGCTTTATGGATCCGCAAAATCCATAAATACATTCCAAGAGCAGTCTAATGACTTATGGCACATAGCCAAGTAGCTAGAACTTAATAATAGGGAATTTAGGGATAAATTAAAACCACTTTTACACTGGAACTTGGTCAGTTTGTATTCTGGGAGCCCAATGTCTATGAGCCAGCTCTCCCCATTCACGCTGCCTTATTCCAGCAGTGGAAACCAGGTTTTTTTTGGGGGGGTGGGGGGGGGGGGGAAAAAAAAAAAAGAGGGAACACACACGCCCATCACCACCCCACCCAATCCAGCTGCCTTCCTGTCGGGTCCCGATGTTCGCCTACTTAACAGAGCAGGTTAACGGGGCACCCGCAGTAAGGCAATCTGCAATTTTAATTGGGAGGCCTGTGCGGGGAGGAGCAGTGGTGGCTTCTCCCCCAGGCCAGACCTGCCAGGAGCAGGGAGCTGTGGGCTAGAAGTGGCCCAGGCAGGCAAGCCTTCTTTTTAGGTTTCCTGGTGAGCCAGGGCCAGGCCTAGGCCTGACAAGGAAGCCTTTAGCCTCCCTTGGCACAGGCCAGCCCCTCCTCCCCTACTTATTTGATTGTCAGGGAGCGATCTTGCGGGTCCCCAGCTGCGGCCTCCTGCCACCGAGTTCCCGCTTGCCCAGGTAGTGGATCTGGCTGGGTTCGGGCAGGTCACCGAGAAAATATGGAATGAGGCCCAGCCGTTAAGATCCAGCTTTTTATTTCTAGTTAAAACTGAATTCAAATTCTCAAACTGCCCTGATGAGATTTGAACTTACTGTTATCTGGGTTACTAGTCCAGGCCACTAGGTTATAGACCACGAACATAACCACTCATGCATTCAGCACTTTCCAGATTTCTAATAGTTCAGAAGCTATTTGCAGTTTCTTCTCGATAATATATCTGACACTTGACTTCCTGCTGTTCTCAGCTCCCATCTTAATGTTCTTGTTCAGTCCTATTAAAAGGGCTCACTTATGTCCCAGCTTTCTGCTCTGACCAAGAGTCTGCACTGCAAAGATTAGCTGATGGGCTAATGTTTCATTTTCGGTTTTATTTTAATTTGATAGTTACAGTTTTTTTTAAATCTCCACTCAGCTATTGCCCCCATTCAAAGTCCCATCCCATTGGGTGAGGAATTGGGAGGCACCCAGTGCCCCTCCGACCCTTCCCCCAGTATGAGTCAGCACCCAGTGCCCATTTCCCCAGCATGAGTCAGCACCCAGCACCCATTTCCCCAGCATGAGTCAGCACCCAGTGCCCATTTCCCCAGCATGAGTCAGCACCCAGCACCCATTTCCCCAGCATGAGTCAGCACCCAGCACCCATTTCCCCAGCATGAGTCAGCACCCAGTGCCCATTTCCCCAGCATGAGTCAGCACCCAGTGCCCATTTCCCCAGCATGAGTCAGCACATTCAGGAGATGGAGAGAAAATTAGGGGAGTTTTTTTTTTGTACATTAAATAACACCCCTCTTTCTCCCTCTGTTCCCTTAGCAGGTGCACACTCTGCTAAATTACACCACAGCTTCAGTGTACAGATTACCAGGACAGGTAGGAGCAACTCTTCTACACCACTAGAAACGACTGATTTTACGGTCTACTCACCTGCCATGATTCCGTTGTCTATAATATTAGATCCGTTGGCTAATTAACCTGATGTATGAGCACCGCGTATTACACTGTGGCCACCTCCAAGTCAACAAGATTAGTGTTGTATAATACACAGGCTTCTCTCTGTGCATACAGCTTCCCGATGCATCATACCCCTAGTACTGGCTCCAGCCCAGATATGGAATTAGATGAAGGATAATGGATAACATAAGCTGCTTAAAAAGATACAGCAATTATTTTTCTCTCCCCTTTCCAAATAACCTCAGTGTTTTTAAAAATACCTGTAGCCAGCTACTGACAGTAAAACAGTCCTACATCCTGCAGTTATACGACTCAGTGACATAGTAACTTAATAGTGCTAAAACAAACCATACGAATGAATCAAGGTTCAATCTGTTAAGTTTGAATTGCTGGCAAGCTACACGATCTGCTAAGATCTGACATAAGGCAATAAATGCAACTGTTGATTAGAATCCATCTACTAGGAGATCAGTTTTCAACTTACACATATAGGAGTGCACAGCCTTTGACTCCATGTGTGTGTCTGAGCACTCATTAACTCATTCAATGCACTCTTAGGTCAGGTCATTCCTTACAGAGAGTCTCTCCTCCTCCTTCACCCCCACCCCTCCCCCTCACAGCCATAACAATACCACCATCTGGAGTCTTCCCAGGACCAGCAACTGCAGCAGACCTTTAGTAATGAATGAGTTAAGGACGTAGAGACGGAAACACAAAAAGTAAAATTGTGCCATTTTCTCAACAGCCACTCCTCCTTCCTTTAGTCTCCACTGTACCGATTGCCCACTGCAAGAGTGGGCGTGTAATCTGGTTTAGGACCAGACATTGCCGCTCAAAATCAGCAAAAGAAAAGCCCACGGTAAAGTCCAAATTATCATCACCCCACCCCCATGCTGTCCAAGCTCCTTTAACTTCCTGACCCCAGTGTAGACTTCTAAATCCCTCCAACGTCATTACCCAGAGTGGTGAGAATGTGGAACACGCAACCACATGGAGTAGTTGAGGCGAATAGCAGATGCATTTAAGGGGAATCTAGATAAACACATGAGAAAGAAAGGAATAGAAGGTTATGCCGATAGGGTGAGATGAAGTAGGGAGGGAGGAGGCTCACGTGGAGCATAAACACCGGCACAGACCAGATGGGCCGAGTGGCCTGTTTCTTTGCAGTAAATTCGATGTAATTTCATGAGCTTCTCCCAGTGGATTACTCTGGTCCACCATCAGAGGCTTACCTTTCAGTCAGGGTATTGCTAATCATTGCAACCCTCTTCCCTGCCCCACTCACCTTGCTTTGCTACTTCTCTCTCCCTTCCAGAGCCTCAAAAACTCCATCTCTCCGACTATACGTGCAATCCACCTCAACCTTTCTCATCTTGTGTTTGCCACTTCCCCCTCCCTCCTTGTAAAGCGATCTGAAATATTCTTCAATGCAAGGGACACTATATAAATGCACGTTGCTACAGGAACAATTTACACATCCCACTTTATAAATAATTGTGGGACTTGCTCTTGGTTGGAGATTGTAATACTACTTGGAAACAATTTACAAACCGTCTTCATCACAAACAGCTGCCATCTGGCCTGGTGGTGTTTACTGTAAACGTATAAAGTTTATTCAATGTATACGCATTGTTTAGATTTACCAAATACTGTACAGCTTTTAATACACTGTACATCAATATTTTACTGCCGATCTGGGATTAACTTTAACCTTACTCCCTCAGGGTTGCAACGCTATGGTCAGAATGTCAGTCTCTATTTCATTTTGATTCACGTCAGAATGCTGATACTTTTTAAATATAAAAAGAAATTTTGTTCACAGCAACTCAGCAGCCCAAGGTCCATCCGTACACTCTTCAACTTGTATTTATAAACGCTCGGGCTCGAGTCACTCCAGCACAATAGATGTACTCAGACAGTTTATACAATGGGAGGGAAGGGGGCAGAGGTCATGAGGTTACAGTCAAATCAGAGTTCAGAGACAGGACATAAACTTTCACAAAGCTAAATCAAGATTTGATTCAGATCTCATAGGGAACCTAGGAACAAAGGTAGGCCATTCAGCCCCTCGAGCCTGTTCCGCCATCCAATTAGATCATAGCTGATCTGTATCTAAACTCCATTTACCCGCCTTGGTTCTATAACCCTCAATATCTCTCGCTTGTTCTTCCCCTCCCACCTCAAATGAATCAGATACTGCGCAGTGGCTTTGGTGAATGAGGGAAAAAGAATTGCAACGGTAATCAGGATGCTGGTACAGTCCCCACCGCTTATAGTGGGCGTGTTCGTGCGAATGTAATTTGCCTGTTACACACGATGACCGGTATAATACCACAAGAATGTTGGCGTCTCTCATCAGCACCCTGAACCGCTACATGTATGAATCTCCCTACTGCTGAACCTGGGCTCCGCAGCGCCAACCTGGCCGCGGGCATCAGGAAATTGGAGGAGCAGAGCTACCATTTCAACAACCCAAGCGCCTAATTAGGATTATTGTGCATCTGTGTTATTTTTGTTAAATATTTAATTTTTTTAAATCATGCAGCAGTTTTTCATGTGCACATCACAGGCGAGTAAGCACAACTGTTACTGCCCGAAATAAACCAAGCACTTAACCAGCAACTTTGAAATTGATGTTAATGCAAATGGTTAATGGTTATCACGTTTTTGGCTGACATAAGCAACTGCCCGCTTTAAACGTGGACATTTTAAGTGGTAGGGACTGTATCAGGCTATTCACACATTTTTAAAAAAAAATTAATAACTTGCCTGATGGAACAATGCTCATTTTTACCCAAAATGGAAGGGTGGGAAGTGGTAAGAAAAGGCCAAAAGCTACTATCGTCTACAAGAAGCAACAGAAAGAAGAAAGGCAAGTCCCTCTGGCAACAGAGGGGTGCATTAGCAGCCTGACAGTAGCTCCAGAAATAGGCTGGCTGTTCATCCACAACTGGACCACATTATGCTGAGCAGAGGCAGAGGCTTCTCTCAAAAGCACCCTCTCCTCCCTCGTTACGCGTCAAGGCTGCTTTGTTAAGTTGGTCTGTCATCGAGACTTCTCCACACAAAATGTTATAAATCCATTTAGATTATGAAATTTAAACCTCACGTGCCCTCTAGAGGCTCTAATTAGATTATGTTTTCAGCTGAAATTGAAGCCATTAGTTCTAGGTTGACACACGACTCCAGAAGTGCTTCTGAAATAAAATTACACAGCGAAAAAAAATGTAAAGAACAATCAATGCAGAGATACTGACTCAATAGCCACTTCTATTTAAATTGTGGCACCAATCCAAGTCACTAGTTGGAGAGGAAAATAAAAGAAAACCACAGGTTAGATTCAACCTCAGTGCAGAGGGATGGGAGAGAATAAAGAGCCCGTCACAAGGGTTAAGAGTATTTGGGCAATGGGTTCATTCTCCTTTAATACAAAGGACACTGACAGCCTTAGGGGTAAATGCACCACCCAATGGGGGGGGGGGGGGGCTCAAAACTAGGGGCCATAAATATAAGATATAGTCACTAATAAATCCAATAGGAAATTCAGTAAAAACTTTACCCAGAGAGTGGAACTTGCTACCACAAGGAGTAGTTGAATAGCATAGATGCATTTAAGGGGAAACTAGATAAACACATGAGGGAGAAAGGAATTATCCTGATAGGATGAGATGCAGAGGGGTGGGAGGAGGTTCGTGTGAAGCATAAACACCAGAGATCAGATGGGCCGAATGGCCTGTTTCTGGGCTGTACAAACCAAAAAGTTCCAGGATTGATTCCTAGTAGGTGCCGCGTTAACTGGTCTCAGCTGGGTTGTTACAATTGACCACAGCACCGGGGAAAAATATGGGGGGGGGGGGGGGGGGGGGGGGGAAAAGAGAGGAGAGGAGGGAGAGGAGAGGAATTTTAATTTGTTATTATTTACCCCACCACTATCCAGTGGCCCCGACTGGAAAGGGTTTGCATACGTAATGTGATTATATACACCTTATGTCTGCATGCACTGCCTGTCAATGACCCCTCACCATTATAAATGTGGACTAGGAATTTATAATGGAAACTGCCTATATAACCAAACTCCAAGACTTTTGCACATAATGAGGAAGTGTTACATTATTTGAGGTGCAGTCTTTCAGGTGGGACAATAAACTAAGTGCCAGTTCCAGTAAAAAGATCCCACTGCACTTTTCTCCCAGTGTCCTGACCAAAAGTCTTCCCTCAACCAACAACAGATTAACTTCATGTTTGCCTATGAAAACAACAGTGACAGCAGTCACTCACTGACATTGCAGGGGGTGGAGGGCAATCCAGAAGCAACGAAGGGCGATATACAAGTGCAAATCTTTGACGTTTTCCTCCTGTCTTTGAAGGCAGTGGCACATGCTTGGTTGAATTTTAAGCACTGAATACGGACATAGCTCAGGCAGTCCTGTATAATACAAAAAGCTGCTTCCACTAGGGTAGCAATATTTTCCCCCGCCCCCCCCCCCATAATTACCAAATGAGAGATAACAGATGACATGAGGTCTGAAATGAGAATCCTAATTTTACCCGATTTCAAGGGATACCTGAAATATATGTACCTACAGCACAGATACAGGCCATTCGGCCCAAACGGTTTATGCTGGTGCTTATGCTCCACACGAGCCTCCGCCCGCCCTATCAGCATATTCCTTTCTCCCTCGTGTGTTTATCAAGCTTCCCCTTAAATGCACCTATGCTATTTGCCTCAACTACTCCATGTGGGAGCAAATTCTAAATTCTAACCATTCTCTGGGTAAAGAATTTTCTCCTAAACTCCTTATTGGGTTTATTAGTGACAACTGAACCCAGGAGAATATGGCAGAATCATTTTTACTTGGGCATGATGCAAAGGTAGGACTTGGTGATTATGCAAAGGAGCCCCTCTTGGGTTAGTGATTTTACTACAAATTGGGTGTTCTTCACCAGAAGAAAAAATAACTTCTGTTTCAAGCTGTCAAATTTGGGGAACAGGTTGGGCAGTGAGGACAGTTTTATTGGCAGTAATGAAGGAGACAGCTGCTCTCACCTTTCATGCCTGTGGCATCTTGCAGGCTCCTGTAGGTGACACTGCAGGGCTCAGCCAGTCCTGTATAATACAAAAAGCTGCTTCCACTAGGGTAGCAGATGGCTGCAATATTTCCCCCCGCCCCCCCCCCCCCAACAATTACCAAACGAGAGACAACAGATGACATAAGGTCTGAAATGCGAATCCTAATTTTCCCCGATTTTAAGGAACACCTGAAACATACGCACCCCCACGTCAGCCCTAAGAAACAATCAGAATGGTTTACATTCAGCAGGCAGACGGTGACGCCCAAAATGTACTTGTTCCCCAAATTCCTTTTTTTTGTAAAAAAAATCCCAATTGATGCCAGTCTCTATCAAGTTTAGGGTTGCCAACTCTGATTGGACATATTCCTGGAGGTTTCATCACATGACCTCTCGCCTCCAACCCAGTCAAACAGCCTCTTTACACAGCCAATTTAAAAAAAAATATAAATGAATAAACAAAAGCATTCAAAGAAAATGAAAAAAAAAATTATTTAAAAAAAAAATGCCCCTATGGTTTTTCTTCTGGGTTCTTTGCAGCAGTGTCCAAGAGAATAAGCTTTAATTGCTGGATACACCAGGTCAAGCTGAATCAAGTTGTTCCTGTTGTTAATTTTAGTGGGACACAACGCCGGAATTTCCATTTTGTACTTATGCTTGGTGGCGGGGGGATAAAAAAACGGCAAGAGTGATTTCATCCGCCAAAAAACTGTAACTGACTGTTCGGCACTTACATTACTCCAAATCACTTCTTGCTGAGGTGTTCCGGGGGGGGGGGCTGAGGGGAAGGGGGTTGCAGTGTAGGGGACTTGGTGAAGAAGACGGTGTCTTCTGCCCCCGCTCTGTCCATATACTGATGGACATGGGTACAGATGGCAACCAAGGCTAAAAGGCTCGGTCACTGCACTGCTTCATTCGCAAGCTTCTGCACATGAAAATGGCACGGATCTTGCCCCAAGGAATGTCATAGAATGATACAGCACAGAAGGAAGGAGGCCATTCGGCCCATTGTGCCTGTGCCAGCTCTTTGAAAGGGCTATCCAATTAGTCCCATTCCCCTGCTCTTTCCCCACAGCCCTGCAATTTTTTTTCCTTTTCAAGTATATATCCAATTCCCTTTCAAAAGTTACTATTGAATCTGCTTCCACCACCCTTTCAGGCAGTGCCTTCCACAATCGCAACTCTTGAATATAAAAAAAAACTCATCGCCCCTCTGTTTCTTTTGCCAATTATCATCTGTGTCCTCTGGTTCCTGACCCTAATTTACTGTCAAAACCTTTCATAATTTTGAACACCTCGATTAGATCTCCCCTTAACCTTCTCTGCTCTAAGCAGAACAATCCCAGCTTTAATGTCATCAAATATATTACAGGCATTCTCAAGATACAGCTCTATTGCCTAAATCAATTGAGGACATGTTACAATACACCGACAAAAGTATGCTCCCTTCATTTTGAGTTCTGTTTAACAGTTGTGCACTGGGAAAACAGTTGCTTTTTCTGAAGGAAGGTTAAAATTATGTTTACATTACAGGAGTGGAAGCAACTTCAGACTGGCGACTCTCCCTTCAAAATGCAAGTGGCCTAACGGTCTAGGAACTAACCCCACCAGAGATGCACCAAAATGTGATTCTTATGTCGGATTAAGGCTTTCTGCTCCTGCAAAGTAAACGCCGTAAGCTAGTATTGTGTGTTTGCACTCTTAATAAGCAATCAGGTCCTTGCATTACACAGCTGAGCTCAGGGGTATTACAGAGATCACCACCCGACCAGTGGGCAGGAGGGGAGAGCAACAAAACAGAGAATGCTTTCCTGCAAGACGCAATTTTTCAGGAAAGTAATTCTCCCATAATATCATAGAATCATACAGAAGGAGGCCATTCAGCCCATCGGGCCTGTGCCAGCTCTTTGAAAGAGCTACCAATTCGTCCCAGTCCCCTGTTGTTCCCCCACAGCCCTGCACATTTTTCCATGTTGCCTGCAAATAAGTAGTTCTTTAAAAAAAAATGGAGGATTTACATGAACTTCAAGGAGAGAAAGGCTGCAGCAGGATGGAGGAGATTCACAGGTGTCGATACTAAAATCCAAACTGCTGGGAGAGGGGACAGAAGAGCCGCCAGAACCCCAGCTATTGGAGGGAGGCCTGAATCAAGACTGCCTATTGTTTCCCCGAGATAAATAGGAAGTTCCCATAATAAATGCAGACTTGAAATGTTCAGAAATCTTAACAGGACATTACATTTTTTTTTAAACACAGGAAGTGTGTACCTACACAAGAATTTTAATATAATGTAGATGAAAGCTTTAGAGCACCATGAGCAGTAGGATCTCTCTAGAACTACTGCTGGTAATCCAGCACCAGCATCTGTCTTTGGAAGTTTTGTGTACATTTCCGAGGCCATTTTTATACTTAATGTTAACTATGATCTGCACTTGGCTTAGACCTTAGAAACATAAATTCTATTAACCATGTGTCCATGTACATCACTGGCCTAAAAATGAGATTTTTCTTCTTTCACCCACACCGAGTAACTCGAGTTTGAATCATTCCAAAAAGAAAACACATCACAACAATGGCTAGATGATCACAGAACACTCCTATACTGAAAAGAAACTGCAACCTAAAAGTTCTGCCACACAGATCCTGATATTCATTTAGTCCCACTTGCCCAACCTCCAGTGACTTCCCCCATCCCACTGAATTTAAAATCCTCATCCTTGCTCGCCGTTACCTCTGCAACCTTCTCCAGCCCTACGTGCCTGCATTCTCCTGTACATCCCAGCTCCGTCCACTCCACCTTTGGTGGAGCAGCCATCAGCTGTCTCGGCCCACACTCTGGATCTCAATCCGTAAATCCCCCCACCTCACGACCTATCTTCCCAGCTTCAAGAGCTTCCACAAAACCTTTTGTTTTGACCGAACTCCCTTAACTTTTCTATCACTGCTTGAAGTCCATTTCTCTTCTGTTGGGATGCTTTTAATTTAAGGGGATTTTTTTTTTTTAAATAAACAGATGTATACAAGTTCCTGCTGTACCTGAATCTTGTAAAACTATGACAAAGACAATTATAAAAAGTTACTTTTATTTGGACAATGCAGGGAACATCAGAACTTTTATCATGAGTTGATCACTTTTACTTGCTGATAAACCCATGGAATATATTTCCACTTCCATTTGGTGCTGTTGGCCTGTGACTGGCAGCTTGGTTCCTAGTTTGGAGAAGACTGCATTTGAGTTGGGGGGAGGGAGAGGAGATGGAAAACCCAAGGCCAGATTTTTCTGCAATCACAAGCCACAGGGATTCACTCTAGTGCCACGAGCAACCTGCCAGGTTACATATCCCATACAACGGACGAGGTGCTGCGAGATGCATCGTGGCTTGTTGCTCCATTGCCCTATGCCCGCCGAACGACAGGCCAAGTATCCACATTCACTGTCCATGTGCTCAGATCACTTAACTCACTATGAACTGTGAACTGTGGTAGATTCCACCCTAAGCAATCTTATAAATTCAGGACTGCAGTTTCCGCTGCCTTCCAAATTGATGTTGGTCTCTTTCGTACATGCTCAAATGGATTTATATCATACTTGACCAAGCCATCTTCATCCCCTCCCACCAATAAACTGGGGTCTACCTCTTCTTCACCAGAGAATCTTTTATTTCAGACCTTTGGGGGCAGTCTCCTTAGAAGCAGTCAGTTGTGGCATCTGGAGGAAGTACCACATTATTTGTCATGTCAAGCGGTCTCAGAGTGTGGAGAAGCTCTGGGATTCTTCTGAATGGTTCTGTTACTACTGCCATGCCTGTGGATACAGAATTCAAATATCAGTACTTCTGGTGTTCTGGTGTTGAGGGCTTAAAGCAGCAGCTTAAAAAGTGAGCCTTGCCTAAAGCTATGAATGTCACAATAAATTCCACAGGAGGCCAATCTTTGACATGTGAAAGCTCCAGACCCCACTATAGCATTTTTCCAAACTATTATTTATGGACTTTAAGATAAAATCAGTTCACTGTATGGTTCCATTATTGTATACAGTAATGTTTTATCATTTAACACAGTAAGATCTGTTTCTGCACAACCTTATGGGCTGTCTTATACAGTTAGCAATTCTATAATAACTAGACTATATCCACCATTAAAAACACTCCCTTCTCCAACTTTTTAAACAATGCAAGAACTCTAGCTACATGAACAAGAGAGTGTAGTTAGTGAAGCTAAAACTAGCTCTATCCATTGGGACCATACATGCAATACAATTCCACACATGCTCAATTTCTTACTCAAGATTGCTCAAGCACAGAATGCCCCAAATCAAAATGACAGAATTGGAATACGTTAAAATAGAGACTTACCTTCATGTAGTTTGGAAGTGCTGTCCTTACAACCAACTTCTGCCTTGTCCATCCCAGTAAGTACCTCAGTGAGGAGCTGAACAGCTATCTCTTCTGTTGGAAGCAGTCATTACTGGGCACTTGCCTGGAGAGTCTTTTTGGTGCCAAGCTAGGAGGAGATGAAAATGATCTGAGCAGGTCCTGCACATGGGCTCAAGCGACAGGTCAGCTAGCTGGGTCAAATGATCTTTGTTTCCTAAAACACTGAGATATGCCCAGCAGAGCAGCTATTATAGGATGCAGGAAGGTTTAGAGGGTGTTGTCCCCACCTCAAGTCATCTTGGTAGAAGGACTTAACTTTGCCCACGTTTCTCCCCCGCCTCCCTCCCCTTTCCAAGGCTCTCAGACTAATCCCGATGCAAGTTGAAAATGAGTCTGCAAAGATCTTCTTGGTTCCAAGAATTGTTCATAAAGTTGTGCCTGCACAGTCTGCCTATGTACACACTGGAAATAATCATTTGCAACCTGATTAGCATTTGTTGAGAAGAGGAAAATTAAGACACTCACTCTTTAAAATAATGAATTTTTCAGCTGGAAATTCCATTAGCACACTCAATATTTCATTTTACAATCCTCCCCTCTATTCCCATTACCATAATTATTTTCTTCATTGTGACTTTGCAACACACTACAAGAGGATGTTTAAAATAAAATTCTCACACGCTTTAATGGCGACCTCCAGTGCAAAATATACCTTTTGCTAAAAAGTAATAATTCATTTAAGTGGATCATAGTAAGACACATGAACATTTCAGCACTGAAACACCAATGAATTTAAGGTCACTTATAGAAAGAAAAAAAAAATTGTATTTATTAACACTTTTCATGACCTCAGGACGTTGCAAAGCACATGACTGCCAATGAAATACTTTTGAAGCGTAGTCACTGTTGTAATGTAGGAAACACATCGGCCAATTTGTGAACAAGGTCTCACAAACAGCAATGGGATAATGACCAGATAATCTGTTTTTTTTTAAAAAAAGTGATGTTGGTTGAGAGATAAATATTGGCCAGGACACCAGGGAGAACTCCCCTGCTCTTCTTTGAATTATGCCATGGGATCTTTTATAGCCACCTGAGGGCAGAAGGGGCCTTGGCTTAACGTTTCATCCAAAAGGCGGCACCTCCAAATGTGCAGCACTCCACTAGAGGGTCAGCCTGGATTATATGTTCAAGTCTCTGGAGTGGGACTTGAACCCACAACCTTCTGACTCAAACGCGGGAGTACTACCACTGAGCCATGGCTATCACCGATGCAAAACTGACAGTATAATTCTGGATTCTGGCCCCAATCTGACCCCAGGATGGATCAGTGGGAGACCATCTCACACCACTTGTTGGAGCATAGCTTCAGTGCAGTGTCAAAACAAATGGAGAGAGTCACCGAGACCTTTATAAACTTAAGCAGAGCTTTTTTCTTGTAACGTTTTGAGAAAGTGGATTCTCACCTATGCCCTGATACCAAACTCAAAAACATTTAACATTCACCAGGTGGGAGCTGTGTACATCTCTTCCTCGGAACGACTGAAATAGCAGCTATGAATTCTGTGGCACAAATGTCTAAAATTCACATTTAAGTGGCCTCAGAATTTATACAAATTTCCCAGTTTTGTAAGAGGATCAAGTCTCCCTTTTTCTTCCCCATGGGGTAAGAAAGAAAAAACACTGGGTGTATCACACTCAAGAGGCAGGGCGACAGGACTCAGGAGAAGATGCGCAGAAATTACAAAGCCAACCACACTCTATACATCACCTCCGTTTGTTTCACAATTATTAATATATTGTACAAGTTTCAAAAACCAACGTGTTTCCTACAGTCATGAAATGCCACATATGCATATTCAGGTTCTGACTCTCTTATTTTTCCACCCAGTCACTTCTGCTGCACAAATAGCAGTGAACTTCAAATTACTTCTGAATCAGAGACTTAAAAAATTAGTACTGCTAAAATGTCAGAAATTACTCAATCTTCATCCTCCGTGTTGATTACATTGGTTCAACTACGCTACAAGCTAGTAGTACACTAGACGACACACACACACACACACACACACAGCCAGTGGTTCACAGTTCATACGAGCTACTAGTGTAATATTGTAAGTCAATCGTGAGCATCAGATGAGGGTTGCAAAGTTAAAAGAAAAAGCAAAAAAGATAAATCAGATCATAAAGTTGCTGACAGAACATGACTAGACACTGTATTACTCTGCATTCAAAGAGTCACTAAAACCAGCAAGAATGTAAAATTGTTTTCAAACTTGACAAGCTAACCAATTAAATACCATAACATTATTTGTCAGTCAATCACTTCTCTACTTTAATAAATAGAACACATGTAGTGGACCAGTGATTTATATACAGAATAAAAAACACTTGTTCTGCCATCACTTGGTGGCTTATTTTCCATAATCCACTATCCCCTCCCATGTGTATCCTTTATACACATTTGACATGCTTCCTACAAGGTCCCACTTTATTGCATTTAAAAGCTTACGGTCACGACAGCACTACTCCCAAGCACCTCATGTAATGCCTGTTCTCAATCAGGTTGGTGCTATTTGATGCAACTCTAAAGGCATGAGTGGTTATTAATCCCAAATCAAGAAAAAAAAAGACTTCAACAAACCAGTTCTAAGTTTCTCTGGTTATCAACCAGACTCTATATAGAGCACAGCAGAGAGAAAAATAAGAGTAGAATATCTGTCACAATTAGTACTAATGTGCCAAAACTATGCACATTTCTTATGGCAAAAAGCAGCATTAAATGGCAGCCATGTGTCAGAATACAGCCCCAAACTGTTCTAGTCTCCCAACTGCAGGCAGCAATGAACTATCCCAGGAAAGAAAAAAATAAATCAGAAACAGGTGAAATCAGTCAGCTTTTTTTAGACCATTTAAGCATCTATCCAGCTACTGAAAATCAGACTATCAGATACAGGTTATCATATATTAAAGCTGCATATTAATTTAACAGTTGTGCATTTCATAGCTTTCTACTGCAATAGGAGAGCCCTATATTTAGCTTCTGTTACGTAGGCCTTGACTGAACCTGAAGGCCCCAGAGTATCAGAACTTACCAGTGCAAAACTGCAGCAGAGAGCTTGTGTCATACAGCCCACCATAGCCAGGGGTTCGATCCGCCATTCCCCTTTTCTTCCAATCTCTTTTCAAAAACAAAATACACAAACAAAAGCTTTTCTTCCTCCTTATTTCACTTTCTCAGGCGCCTTCTGCAGCCTCCTGTTACCATAGCAACCAGCTCACTCCAGCTCCTTCACATGCCTTTGAATGAAAATTTTTTTTTCGATGTCTCTCACACTAAAAAATTCATGTAAATGCATTTCCTACAGCTTCTTTCTCTGAAGGCTTTGATCCTACCATCTTTATTTTTAAAAAACTGATTAAGGATTGATGATTAATTCCTATTTTTAAAAAAAAATACGACTCGTTGCAGCACACCTAAGGATGTGATGCTCTTCTCCAAACTCCAGCTCTCAGTTCCATCCATACTAGAGAGCCGATTGGTCTACTACCTGCATCTGAGACTAATTTATTAACAAGCTCTCAGCTGACTTCACCTCTTGTCAGCCAATGAACTGCCACTATCTTAGTACACAGCCAAATAGCTGATAAACTAGGCGTGAAATCGAATTAAACCAGGCCGGCTTAATAAATGGTATTTGATGACAATGTTCAACAACTTGAATGTTTGGGCTCAAACCTTTTCTAAGTTAACCATTTCAAGCCCAGATCATTGGCGAAAGAATCTCATCATCGCTAAAAGAAAATATAGTTAAAATAAATTGTGATTAACATTAATTTTCTTTTGCGCTTTATTCTTCGTCTATTTTTGTTGGTGCCTTGAAATATTGCAACTTACAAACAGCGGCAACATTGATAGAAAGTGGCTGGGAGCAGTTACTGATTCTGACAGTGCAAGGGCGCTGAGCTGACACAAACAATTGAAATGAGGAGCTCATGGAAGTCACTGAATGGCTACTGATGTTGATTCAGCTCCATCACACTATTGACCTGTGCAATTCCTCCCTGCCAGTTTCCCACAATGGTGTTGTCAGCACTCACACTGTCTAAACAACAACAACTTGCATTTATACAGCGCCTTCAACTTAGTAAAATGGCCCTAGGAGCGATTATCAACAAAATTAGACACCGAGCCACATAAGGAGATATTAGGACCGGTGACCAAACGCTTGGTCAAAGAGGTAGGTTTTAAGGAGCGTCTTAAAGGAGGAGAGGTGGAGAGGCGGAGAGGTTTAGGGAGGGAATTCCAGAGCTCAGGACCTAGGCAGCTGCCAACGGTGAAGTGATTAAAATCGTGGATGCGCAAGAGGCTGGAATTGGAGGAGCGCAGGGATCTCGGAGGGTTGTAGGGCTGGAGGAGGTTACAGAGATAGGGAGGGTTAAGGCCATGGAGGGATTTGAAAACTAGGATGAGAATTTTAAAATCGAGGCATTGCCGGTCCGGGAGCCAATGTCAGTCAGCGAGCACAGGGATGATAGGTGAATGGGACTTGGTGCGAAATACTCAAACAGCAACAAATACAGCAAGGAAGATGCGAAAAGTTAATCAGAGTAATAGTTCCCCTGTTGCTCAGCCAGCAAGGTTCCAGGTTTGATCTTGGAAACGGACTGAGTGAGAGCAATGGTTGTGTGTTCTACTGGTCTCAGCGCCCCATGAGTTAAACAGGGACAAAACTAGCCAGGGTTCCTGCTCCTTATCTCTATCCAATGACTTGCTGGAAAGCGTGGACACCCAAGTGAGGAAAGGATCGGGTTTGGTGTTACCCCACGATCAAATAGCCTGGTGACAATCACTGTGGTGGCTCACACATGAGTAATGGTTGCTTGGACAAGGTAATGGAGAGCAAATGATGCGCAAGTATCTGTATCCCAGCAAGGAGTGAACAGTTTCAGGAGTGGAGTGCAGGGGCGAAACCTGATGAGAAAAAGAAAACAAAGTTAATCAGAATTATTTTTAACTGCTTGCTTTCAAAATGGGGGTGCAGAGCCTCGATACAGGCTGAAATAGCACATCCCACTCCCATTGATTATAATCCAGTAAGTGCTGCTGGAAAGTGTGCGTTCGTAGACACTGGGTGAGAATATAATCAGTCTTTGTTGTGATGCCCTCCGTGGTCGAATAGCCTACCAACGCTCACCGTCAAGGCTCACACATGAAGAAGGGCTGTTTGGGTGAGGTACTGGCGCAACCATGTAACTGTACTCCAGCGAGAGTCAGCATCTTTGGGAGAGGAAGGAAGAAGGATGGAAAAACAAAAGAAAAAGATGGAATATGAAGATCTAGAAATAGCAAACTGCTGTTTGTCTGGTCACTGTACACTTACAGCACTTGGAATTTTTTATTAAGTTAACCCCAAATTATGACAGCTGGGTGGTTCAACAAGTTAATTTATCAACGTGCTGCAGAATGATAGGATATGGTCTTATGACGACAATTCGCAACACAATAGGGGAAGATTTCCCTTATGTGCTCAGTGTAACAAAATCATAAGCCCATTCTTTATAAACGGATTTATGATCTCACTACAGTTAGCTCACTGGGCAAATCTTCCCTCACAGTGAGTTCCCACCTCAGTTAGATTTTCCATTGTGAGGCAAGAAAAACTGAAAGGCACCCTCTTGCACCCCCAAGCAATCAGTTAAAATGTCAGTGAGCCGAACTAAAGGTGCAATTAGACTGCGCTTTACATCAGTGCAAACCGGCTTAGGGTGAGCATTGATGCATTTTATTATTTGGTGTATGTAGACTCCGCATTTAATCCCAGCCATCTTACAGCATTGTCATCACCAGCACGTAAAACACCGCCCATTCCCATTGATTATTTAGTTTAATTAGTGGGCATGATTTAACTAAGTAGGACATAGAATCATACAGCACAGAAGGAGGCCATTTGGCCCATTGTGTCTGTGCCGGCTCTTTGAAAGAGCTGTCCAATTAGTCCCACTCCACGACCCCCCCTCCCCCCGCTTTCCCCACAGCTCTGCAATTTTTTTCTTTTCAAGTATATATCTAATTCCCTTTTGAAAATTACTATTGAATCTGCTTCCACCACCCTTTTAGGCAGTGAATTCCAGATCATAACAACTCACTGCACAACAAAAATTCTCATTTCCCTCCTGGAATATTTGTCAATTATCTTAAATCTGTGTCGTCTGGTCACCGACCCTCCTGCTACTGGAAACAGTTTCTTCCCATATACTGTACCAAAACCCCTCATAATTTCAAATCTGCCCTTAACCTTCTCTGCTCTAAGGAGAACAATCCCAGCCTCTCCAGATAACTGAAATCCCTCATTCCTGGTACCAATCTGGTAAATCTTCTCTGCATCCTCTCCAAGGCCATGACATCCTTCCTGAAATGCAGTGTCCAGAATTGGACACAATACTCTGGACATGGTTTATATTTGTCTGCAACGACATTTGTCGTCGTCATGAAGGCCCCATAGGTGAAGAATTGAAGCACAATGTCCCTGTCCAGTTCAAAAGCGGGTGAGAAGCGCCCAACCATGATGTGGCCAGTTGAGACCTGGTTGACTATGTGCAGGGTCGGAGATGATACGGTGATTTATAGCCAACCACCCTTCACGCCAGCAAGTGGATAAGAAAAAGTCAAAGGAATCAGGAAAGGTTGACACCATAATTGGGTATGTCGAAGAGAGGTGGATACAACAAATCAGAGTGAATTGGCAACCTGAGTTTGTCTCCAAGTCTATTCGCCAACCTGTGCTACTGCATCCGAACGACGAAGTTGTGAAAGAGGACTGGTAACCAAAGGAGGAGAGTAGGGCGCATAATGTTGCAGTATAACTTGAACATCAGGTCTCTTTCTGACAACTCTTTGCAATAAAGCCAAGCCATCTAAGAGCCCCTCCAAAAGGCAACCTCAAACAGGTCTGAATTCATACTGGCTGTGGGATAACCCCAGTCTGATGCAGAGTCGCGTTTTAAAAGCACCCATGTGGGTCTATTTGACTCGATGGGAACTTTGCAGAGAGTCTTTTTAACTTAGGAGAAAGAGTAAGCTTCCACCTGCCTCTCCTAGTATTGAAAATTAGCCACAGAGTGGAGCTACATGTGCAGAGCTCTGCTGGTGCTACACCTCAGCACTGAACAAACTGAGGTCAGTCTGCAGTGTAACACTAGTCTGCCGACCACACATCACAGCCAGCAGATTCTAGTCTCAGGTCGATAGCTAGAGTATAACTGCAGCTGCAAGCACTCTGTTGCAATAACAAAACTGTGCACACACCCTGGGGAAAAGATTGTATTTGGTGATGTTACCTCAGCTCCCATGAAAATCATTAACTCCTCCTAGTCAATTCCCCATATGCTATCATACGCAATTACCAACTAAAAAGCAACCAACACATGTTCTATCCACCAAGCTTTCTTCGAGACACCCAATATGGTCAACCTTTCCTGATTCCTTTAACTTTCCTTACCAACCCTGTATCACTCCTAGCAGGAGCACAACCAGACCAAGAAATATCCTCCTTCCATGTAATCTAAATGTACATTGCCGTCACAAAAATATATATGTGAATGTAAATGTGAACTTCTGAAAGTGCAATATAAAAAATAGAGAAATAGACAAGTGAGTGCTAAAGGTAATGATATGTTTTGCAACTTACTTATGGAAGGAGACAACAGATAGTGATACTATAGAACTGATTTTGTGAAAATGGCAAAAATGGGGTGGAGCTGTGTTGGCCAGATTATGACATCTTTGTGTTCTTGGGGTCTGAGCATATTAATTGGTCTTAATATTGATTTTTCACCGCTGGACAACTTAAAATACTGACTCAGCTCATACATGATCATGTCCATCCAGAAAAGCATTTAAAATATTTTTACAAATCAAGGAAAGTTCACTGCAAGAGAGCCACAGGAGGGTAGAAGTTATCAGGGATGAACAGTCCATGTTTTTTTTCTCTTCCTGTTCAGGAAACAAGCTGCAGTATAATTGGAATAAAAACAGAAAATGCTGGAGAAGCTCAGCCAGTCAGGCAGCATCTGTGGAGAAAGAAACAGAGTTAAAGTTTCAGGTCGAAGACCTTTCGTCAGAACTGGAAAATGTTAGAAGAGTTATAGTTTTTGAGCCCAGATTTCGACTGTAGCTCTCACTGTAAACAATGTTTGACTAATCCAAGATGAGTAACCGTCACTGCGTATACACTGAAATCAAAGGAGTGCATCGAAAATGAATGTCTCTCCACTCTGGAACACTGATGTGTGGTGAGAGATTTGTGTTTTTCCTTTCATTTTTCAGCCCTTCTATTCTGAAGGAGCTGATTTCTGTAGGGTATAGTTCCATAAATTACAGCAGCCCTCTGGCATTTTGCCAAAATGGCTCTTCTTCACGTGTGAGCAGCCTAACCATTGAGAGGTGTCAGACTATTCAATCATGAAGGCCATCACAGCTGAGCCAGATTTCATCCTCACCCAGTGTCCACACACCCTCCACCCCCCCCCCCCGCCCCCGCCCTTATCTCTCAGGGCTGCCAAGGCCAGCGGTAAGGCTCCTAACGCAGCCTTGATTGAGATCAGCTAACTCAGCACAGCCAGGAACTATCCTGGACTCAGTACCATATGGTGCAACGTCTTAATCAAAACCCACTCAGGAACTGAAGCTCAAGTTGAAATGCCCAACGAGAATTTCCACTGAAAGCAGGAATAAAGCAGAAAGGCAATTGATATGTATCTAAACACGCACATAGTTATATAATGCATGCTTATGTAGAACAGCATGCTCATGTGGAATAAGTTTGTGTTAAATTTGCAACTTAAGAAAACAAAATAATTAAAAAGCAATAATTCATATTTACTGCAATTACTTTATATAATAGAGAAAACGGTTGTGTTACAGACTGTTACAAGCTGTCAACAGTGTTGGGATGCAAATTAGCTTCTCTAGGAGTTTATGATGTTATCTGAGTTCCTCAATTGAGTTACAGCCTTGTAAATCATTCCAACACAGCTGTTACTGTATACGTATCAAACCTGACAAGTAAAATGCTTGAAAATACTTAAGAAAAGAGGTTTTCTGGTAATAGCATTGGAATATATAATTCATAGTGACATTAAGAAATATGCTTCTTAGCAGTGGTAATAGCAATCAGGAAGATAATATAATTTATGAAGCTCTGGTTTACTTTAAGCAATATTAGCATATTTTAGTCACACTATGTGAATAACATGCACCAATGCATCCTCAGGGAATGATTACTCCAAATTCCCATGTTCTTGCTTCCACTTCAGATCCATCAATCCCAGCTTCTTAATTACGACAATTACATTCAATTGGCAGCGTTCATCGTTAATGGCTATGCTGTGCATACGAGTGAGGTGACTAGCATTGAAAGAGACGCAAGACACCATAAGAGTCGTGCCAAGAACGAAAGGGAGAATGAGCAGAAGAGGAGAGCGAGCAACTGGGTTTTCATATTGAACATAATGACTTGCTGTTTGGAAGGAAGGCAAAGTGAAAGACAGAGAACAGATGAAAGGGAAAGAGAACAGCAAAGTTATGTAGTCTTATACAAAGAACGAGGACGAGGGACAAACTGAAAGAGGGATGGAAGTGTGTGACAAAGACAATAGTCTCTTCATTTCCAGGGGGCAAATAAAAGGTAAATAGAATGAAACAATTTGCATTATATAGTGCGTTTAGTATAGAAAAACATTGCAAGGTGCTTCACAGATGCATACACGAAAGAGATGGATTTTATGGAGGGTCTGAGAGGAGGAGAGGAAAGTGGAGAGACAGAGGGGTTTAAGAAGGGAATTACAGAGCGTGGGGTCTCGGTGGTTGAAGGCACAGCCGCCAATGGTGGGGTAAGGGGAGGACAGGATCCACAAGAGTCCAGCATCGGAGGAATGGGGAGTTCCGGGGAGAGGTGATAGGGTCTGGAGGACATTATAGAGATAGGGACGGGCAAGGCTGTGAAGGGATTTAAAAACAAGGTTGAAATCTTAAATTGGAGGGATGGGGAGCCAATGTAGTCCAGCAAGGGTGATGGGTGAGTAGGACCCAGTGTTAGATCGGATATAGGCAGCAGAATTTTGGATGAGCTGGAGTTGATAGAGCATGGCAAATGGGAGGCCAGCCAGGAGAGCATTGGAATAGTCGAGAATAATCGACAAAGGCATGGATGTCAGCAGCCTGTGGGCTAAGGCAGAGGCAGGAGATGTTACAGAGGTGGGAGTAGACAGTCTTTATGATGGAGAGGATATGGGGTCAGAAGGGAGAGAGATTGATGGTGATTTCTGGCAGGGAAACATAAGAGAGAGGAAGGGTTACTACCTGTTCCAACAAGACAGGGAGGCAAGGAGACAAAAAGGGAAAATGTGGTGGGGCAGAGGGAGTAGAAGGAAGAACAATCATGGACCAGAAGAGGAGAGAATAAAAGGAAGGGAAAGAGGGTGACAGAGTGCGTTTGCTGGGTTTTTCCAATACAACAGCATGAAAGATGAGAGAAAAGACCTAATCAAATGGATGTATAAGGGGAGAACAGAATTTATTATGACATTTGCTGTTTTTTTCTTCAGGGTATATTTTATCTGACCTTTTTCTTATGTGATGTTGCATTCTAGTACCCACATTGACAAGGTTACAATTTTCATGCCTTGCAATGATTGACTAGTTTGCATTAAGTTTTAATTTTCTTGCCACCATGTCTTGTATGTGCAATAAATATACAAAACACACACACAAAACATGGCAGGTCGAAGACAGAGACATTGAAACAGAATGTATGAGAGATAAACTCAATGTGAAATATTACACTGTAATTTGTACAGGACAAAAATAAGAGGCAGGAAAGTAGATAGCAGAAGACAATTTCTGGAATAATTTTAAAAGACAACACAAAAGAGTATAAGTATTTTTAGAGAAGTAAAATACCATTAGGAACATAGGAACAGGAGTAGGCCATTCAGCCCCTCGTGCCTGCTCCGCCATTTGATAAGATCATGGCTGATCTGTGATCTAACTCCATATACCTGCCTTTGGCCCATATCCCTTAATACCTTTGGTTGCCAAAAAGCTATCTATCTCACATTTAAATTTAGCAATTGAGCTAGTATCAATTGCCGTTTGCGGAAGAGAGTTCCAAACTTCTACCACCCTTTGTGTGTAGAAATGTTTTCTAATCTCGCTCCTGAAAGGTCTGGCTCTAATTTTTAGACTGTGCCCCCTACTCCTAAAATCCCCAACCAGCGGAAATAGTTTCTCTCGATCCACCCTATCTGTTCCCCTTAATATCTTATAAACTTCGATCAGATCACCCCTTAACCTTCGAAACTCCAGAGAATACAACCCCAATTTGTGTAATCTCTCCTCGTAACTTAACCCTTGAAGTCCGGGTATCAAACTTGTCCCCTTTTGAAAGACCAACCCCTACCCCCTCATCTACCTTCTCACCAGATCCTCAATCCTTTCTCTTTCCAGAATGGTACTGAATAGTCTCTTCAGCATTCATACTGCTTGCTTCAATGATCTTCCTTGGTAACTAATTCAATAACTTTATTACCTTTTGGGTGCTAAGTTCCACCTGACTTTCTTTCTTTACTCCTAACTTCCTAATTGTTTAACCTTTGTCATCTGGGATTTCACCCCTTCACCACAGTGAATGTATTATTGTCTGGATCAACTTTGTCAATTCCCTTCATAATCTGGAAAACGTCAATTAGGCCACATCGAATTCTTCAACTTTTTCAACCTTTCCTCCATAACTTAACTTCATGTAACGCAGATATAAAAGTGTAAATAACAAGTTTCGCATAAAAGCTGCCTAAGGATGAGACATATAGTGGGGGTAAAAAGATCAAAGTGAGTTTTTAACCAGTTTCAACACCATCACCATGTTGTTAATTTAGCATGGAGTTAACAATAAAAAAGAAATAACTTGCATTTGTATAGCGCCTTTCATGACCTCAGGACGTCCCAAAGTGCTTTACAGCTAATGAAGTACTTTTGAAGTATAGGCACTGTTGTAACGCAGGAATCGCAGCAGCCAATTTGTGCACAGCAAGGTCCCATAAACAGCAATGAGATAATGACCAGATAATCTGTTTTTTTAGTGATGTTGGTTGAGGGATAAATATTGGCCAAGACACCAGGGAGAACTCCCCTGCTCTTCTTTGAATAGTGCCCTGGGATGTTATACATCCACCTGAAGAGGTAGATAGATCCTTGGCACCTCCGACTGTGTAGCATTCCTTCAATACTGCACTGAAGTGTCAGCCTAGACTGTATAATGATGTGGAGATGCCGGTGATGGACTGGGGTTGACAATTGTAAACAATTTTACAACACCAAGTTATAGTCCAGCAATTTTATTTTAAATTCACAAGCTTTCGGAGGCTACCTCCTTCCTCAGGTGAACGATGTGGAAATCCACATCGTTCACCTGAGGAAGGAGGTAGCCTCCGAAAGCTTGTGAATTTAAAATAAAATTGCTGGACTATAACTTGGTGTTGTAAAATTGTTTACAATTAGACTGTATAAGACCATAGTGGGGCTTCAACCATGGCCTTATGTCTCAGAGGCGAGAGTGCTATCATTGAGCTAAAATAAAGAATGTGTTATAAATCTCACTGGTTTAGAGTCGGGCCCATATTTGTTGGTGAAAAAGTAATTTGCTTAAGAGCTTCCTTCTTTAAAAGTTAGCGTCGCTCTGGACTTCAATGATAGTGACCACTATCTGCTGGGAAGGTTTCCTCTGATCGCTAAGTATTAAAGGCATGTCAAACATAGCAAGAACATTGCGCATGTTCTCTATTTCTAACAAAATTGTAAGTGCTCCAAAAAAATATATTTGTGTCTTAGTCAGAAATCTGAATAGTGGAAATCATCCCACTAATCTTTACATTAGTATTAATATACAACAAGCTGAAGAACTCTCTCCCCTAACCCTAATACTTAGAATCCAGAATCCTTTTATAAAACTGATGCCATTATTTCACCTTCATTTAAAAAAAAAATCAAACAAAATAATTAAAACATAGCATTCACCAGACTGAATAGAAAGATTACCAAGCTTGCAGGATCTTCTTCAATCCTCAATATTACACATCTCCCACCTGCCCATTCTCTCGAGTTTTGTAGGGAGTTCATACAGTGGTTTCTTTTTGTATAAAATGAATCATTGCATTGGTGCATGGTGAGGCTAATGTCACTGGGGCTTGTTGTCCATCACATGGTTTCTCAGGATGTTATCCAGGCCTGGTTCAATGCCAGCAGTGTGTGGAAAAAGCTGAACAAAAAAAAACACAAGTTTCTTTGGATTGTTGTTACTGCTTGGGTTGTTGGTTGACTTAATTTCTAGAATCATAGAGACATCAGAGGGGCTTGTGGGCTCTCCCCCCAAAAGTGAAAAAAACACAGGAATTATATCTGAGGAAGCCTACATTGCAGACTAATATGTGAGATATCAGTCTGTTGTAAATTATATAAGTGATGCAAGTGGCACACAGGTTCATTCCCCCACTCCACTGAATTTGCAATCTCCACCAGGACTTATCTGTCTGATGTCAAGAAATTCTCTTTCGTACCAAGTGTGGTCGACTTGGACTTCCAGGTAGGGTAAAAAAAATAGCTGAATTCTGTGATGAGTTATTGCAGGTTCCTTCTAGCTGCCTAAAATAGGATGGGTCAAATTGCCTCTTTCATTCATATTTATCTTATGCCAATGAGGAGCCACCTCCCCACAGGGGCAGAAAACTGGAAGGAGAGTCATCCAAAACCCAATCGTAGCAACCAGTTCATTAGAACTGGTGGAAAACTGAGATGTTATCTGCTGTTTGGTTGCAGTTGGTGCAGGGAAACAGTTACTCATAAAAGGAAAAAGGTCCAATATAGCTCATCTTTAAATTTCATAAACTATCAGACTTCTTGAAAAAAGATTGACACATATAGAAATTCCTATCACTTACAAACAATATAGACTACTTTTATATGTTACTAGCAGATGTCCCATGGCTTTGCTCATAGTGAGTGTGCTGTTTCACAATAGTGTGTAATCAACAAAGTGTAACAAAGGAGTGTTACATGAAGTAAACGTGACGGTTACAGGAAATGCATTCTATAAATAAGACTTTTAATATAGTTGGAGGGAATTTCCTCGCTGGTTCTCCCAATCGGCTGCCATTAGTTCGGCAGATCAGCAGAAACCCCGTTTATGCAAATGTATCCAGGGTTTCTGGCAAAATTTTGATGGCCGATCGGGAGAACAGCAATTATATATAAGATTTAATTTATATAGGGCCTTTCATGACCTCAGGACATCCCAAAGTACTTTCAAAGTATAGTCACTTTTATAATGTAGGAAAACATGACAACCAATTTACATATAGCAAGGTCCCACAAACAGCGGTGAAATTAATGACCAGATAGTCTGTTTTAGTGATTTTGGTTGAGGGATAAATATTTGACAGGACATCAGAAGAACTTCCCTGCTTTGCTTAGAATAGTGCCGTGGGATCTTTTATATCTACCTGAGAGGGCAGACGGGACCTCGGTTTAACAATTTATATGAAAGATGCTG
The DNA here is from genome assembly GCF_035084215.1 of Heptranchias perlo. Lineage (NCBI taxonomy): Eukaryota > Metazoa > Chordata > Chondrichthyes > Hexanchiformes > Hexanchidae > Heptranchias > Heptranchias perlo. Next base: position 2,304,383 of record NC_090365.1, on the reverse strand, counting down.
GACAGTGCAGCTTTGAAGTAATGCAATGCAGTGCCAGCCTTGATTTTGTGCTCAAATCTCTGGAGTAAGGTTTAAACCCACAATCTTCTGACTAAGAAGCAAGAGTGCTATCCCTGAACCAAGGCTGACACCACAAGAATACACTATTATTGTGCATTGTAATTATATTACGGTTAGAAATTATATTTATTATTCTTGTTCCTAATCACAATTTCTTCATTTAAGTTGTCATTTCTCAATGAAAAATGTTTGCTATGAAAACTAACATTTTCATGAAGTCTGGCTATAGATCCCAAACTGGTCTGCAACCCATGATATAAAATTTAAATTCCTGAATTTTAAACATGGAATACATTCCTATTTTTATGTCGAACTTGGAAGTTCTGGAAATCACCAAAAACATATTTAAGAAAAAATATTTTGAAGATTTTGATATTTTTAAATACTGAAATGATTTTGAATGGGAAACTTTTAAGAGAAATTACAATGCAATAAAATTATAGTTTTCTCATTATTCTAACAATATTAATTTAAATTATAAATTATGCAACATTTAATTATATGAGAATGTCATGGCCACCAAAATACAAATAATTGGAGGGAAAAAAGAGAACTTTTGGGAGTAGGGAAAAATGAGGGGAAATTTGAATAACAAATTGAGAGATTGAAAGATTTTTTTTTAAAATTCTGACGGAAAATTTTAAGGGAGATACAGCGGTGGCGGCGGCGGCAACGTGAAGCCAGACCCTCACTGGACACCGCCCGGAGGCGGTGTGAGGAGATTCCCAGTTGCTCGCGCGCCATCCTCTCCGAGCAGCTGCCCTCGCAGGTAGCAACAGGCCTCCGCCAATCACCACGCCGTTTCGGCGCGGGCGCTGTCCAATCAGGGATCAACACCCGTGCCGTTCCCACCCCCGCCTCCCCTCCTCCCGCGCGCGCCCCCTCATTTCGCGCGCGCCAAATTCGAACCCAACGGTCGAAGACGGATACAAAATTGCGCGCCTCGGGATTCTCAGTTAATCAGACCCGGGGGGGAGGGGGGGAACATGCACACGTGACCTGGCTTAAATGGGGGGGGGCGGTGGAGGAATAGGGACACGTGACCTGGCTTAAATGGAGCCGAGACAGAGCTGAGGTAAAAGGGTAGGGGACAGGGAGTGAGGGACAAGAACAGGAGGCTGGGGATGAGGTAAGAGAAGAGTGTAATCATATAACATGCAGCAATTATAAATGAAAACTATTCACCTTCTATTTACATGGAGAAATACCATTTACTTATAGACCACTCCCCCCCCCCCCCCACCCCACCCCTCATTGCTCGCAGGCGGTCTGGGATGTGAAGCAGATGTTTCACGGCTTATGATGGAGTTGTGTCTAATCTGCGGCGTCTCCTTTAAGGCCACTGTTCACACTCCATGTGGGAGAATAGCATAGGTACCCGAGGTCAATCAGAGGTTGATTGTTGAGGGATGTTTCCGTAGGTTGGCGGCTGCTTGTAAATTCCTGGCTTCATGCCTTGTGGGGGGGGGAAGGAGGGGAGATGCCACTTTAGCAAGGTCAGAAAAACTACCGTGAACTCACCGTCCTCTCTCTTTGACAGTATGACAGATATATGCTGTCCTCAGATTTCCATACAGCTGAAAATTTACATGACTTTAAAGTGAAAGAAACTTAGTAGCAATATATTTTTTCTATATAGTTAATTGGCAGGAAGAATCCGGAACTTCCTGTGTCAACTCTGTCATTCTAGAATTTGCGTTGAGAAACAATCCATGCAGCAAAAAACTGCTGGAATACAAAGGGGAAGAAGTTATGCTGCAGTTGTACGGAGCTTTGGTCAGACCCCATCTGGAGACTGCATTCAATTTTGGGCATCGTACCTCAGGAACGATATATTGGCCTTGGAGGGAGAGCAGCGCAGATTCACCATAATGATACCGGGGCTTCGAGGGTTAAATTATGAGGTCAGGTTGCATAAGCTTGGTGTGTATTCCCTCGAGTAAAAGATTTGATAAGGTAAATATCGATAAATTATGTCCTCTGGTGGGGGAATCAAGAACCAATTGTAAAATTAGAGCCAGACCATTTAGCAGTGAAATCAGGAAGCACATTTTCACAGAAAGGTTAGTGAAAATCTGGAATTCTTTTCCCCCCAAAATGCCGTGGATGCTGGGGGTCAATTGGAACTTTCAAGTCTGAGATCAATAGATTTTTGTTAGGTAAGGGTATCAAGGGACATGAAGCAAAGGTGGCTAAATGGGGTTGAGGTACAGACCAACCATGTACTAATTGAATGGCGGAGTAGGCTTGAGGGGCTGAATGGCCTATTCCTGCTCTTAATGTTCCTAAAACAATTCCAATAAACTTACACTCTCAGGAGAACCTACTTTGTATTAATTTTAAAATATTTTTTAATGTTGTATTTTCGTTTTTGATTTTGTCCACCAACTTTCTCCTCTCCTTAAGACTTTGTCTCCTTGCTGGGGTGTGGTCCCATGGGCGCTGAGACGCTATCTTGGTCAAAAGGCCATTCAACCTTGAGGAGCATCGCACCCTAGCCCAATCCTGTTCTCACCAAACGTCCGCACACAAGCACTTTGCCAGAGGGCTCACTGAACACTGATCAAGAGCAGGAGCCACTGCTGATTTTTCGTTTTCTTTCTGTTGCCCTGAAGTGCTTAAACTAGTTGTAGTGAACAACTCCAATTGAGTGAAGAGCCTACCCGGGCCCTTCCTGGTCTCTATGGCTCAGTGCGCAATAATTGCAGGGGGGTCCCTGAGAGTAGGTCAGTAAATGCAGGGGGTCCCCAAGAGTGGGTCAGTAATTGCAGGGGGGTCCCCAAGAGTGGGTCAGTAATTGCAGGGGGGTCCCCGAGAATGGGTCAGTAATTGCATGGGGGTCCCTGAGAGTGGGTGAGTAAATGCAGGGGATCCCCGAAAGTGGGTGAGTAAATGCAGGGGGTCCCCAAGAGTGGGTCAGTAAATGCAGGGGGTCCCTAGGAGTATGTCGGTATTTATAGGGTGTTCCCACACACAGGAGTTTCAAAACACTGGCTTAGGGCATCAGCTGAACCCTGAGATGACAATTGTTTACTTGCGTCTGATGTATTTCTAAAACATATTTCTAGATTTCCTTTTCCTGCGCAAATACTCGATATAAGTTTTAAATAAAAAGCCACTCATTGATATTTGTAACCTTTTACATTTTCTTACTTCCAATTTTCAAAAAAATATATAATATTCGCTGCTTTTAATGTGACAATAATAATTTGGGATGTGACTCAGAGCTGGCCCTAAATGAATAAAAATAGCATTTAGTGATTAAAAACAAAAACCAAAATAAAATAATGTGGAGATGCCGGTGATGGACTGGGGTTGACAATTGTAAACAATTTTACAACACCAAGTTATAGTCCAGCAATTTTATTTTAAATTCACAAGCTTTCGGAGGCTACCTCCTTCCTCAGGTGAACGATGTGGAAATGAAATCCTCGAAAATGCGACTTCATTTCGAGGATTTCATTTCCACATCGTTCACCTGAGGAAGGAGGTAGCCTCCGAAAGCTTGTGAATTTAAAATAAAATTGCTGGACTATAACTTGGTGTTGTGAAATTGTTTACAAAAATAAAATAATGCATAGAAGCTTGAAAATAATTTTTCTTTTATGCTCACAGGATCTTTAATGATAGCGAGAGAAAGGAATGCCTTTGAGAATAATGTCCTCCTTAATCCAAGTGAAACATGAAGTGCAGGTAAGTGCACCCTCACTCCTCCCAACATCCTCATTATATTGAAATCAAGGCAGTTGTCGTGCTGCTGCCATCTCATTTGAAATTAACTAACTACAGCCCGAAGCTGGGACATTTCTGGTCTGTGTGGCTCATGGCCATTCCAATATGTTTACCCAATAAGCCATTATCTCACTTAAAGGATTTTTAAGCTGTGTGCTGTTTGCCAGAAATGTCACTTTGTTTGTATTCCTCCCCCTACAGTGGCCTTTCTCCGCTGGTGATGCTAATGATGGTTATCAAACACGTGATTACTATTTTTATCATTGCTTCCCTGATGAACTGTTTTATTTTTTCAAAATAACTGCAGGATTGGGCCTTCGAGCAAAGTGTAGAGATTCCATCAAGGAGAGACATCCTCACTTTGAATTACAGAGAACTGCTGACCCCAGACAGCCAGAAAATTAAACTGTCACCTCTACAACACCGTCGTAAGCAAAGGTAAGACATCGAATTCCATTGAATTTACAGCACAGAAACAGGCCATTCAGCCCAAATGGTCTATGCCGGTGTTTATGCTCCACACGAGCCTCCTCCCTCCCTACTTCATCCAACCCTATCTGCATATCCTTCTATTCCTTTCTCCCTCATGTACTTGTCTAGCTTCCCCTTAAAGGCGTCTATTCTATTCACCCCAACTACTCCAGGTGGTAGCAAGTTCCACATTCTAACCATTCTATGAACTACGGAATGGTTTGTTACAATAACATACAGGTTTTCAAACTGGACTCCACGCACCCTAGAGGGTCTGCAATGGAACCCCAAGAGCAAGCACAGTGTCTCAAGAATGCTCCCTTCTGCAGCCTAAAAATGACTGCAGGTGATACCAATAGACAAGCATTTGTCTGTCTGCTATTATCGTGGTGGCATTTACCCATAAGCAGGTTAACACTTGCATTAAGGCAGCGGACAAAAGGCTGCCTTTAAACTACATTGATCTTTGTTGGATAATATTGGCAACAGTAATCTCCAGGCTAGTTTTTTTCCTTCTGTATTTGTTTTGTGCAGTGATAGCCTTTAGGTAGCTGATGTTGCCTTTTGTTAGAATACAAGTGTGTTAATATTTGCAGGGGGTTCCCTGGGCTTATCAATATTTGCATGGGGGTCTCTGGGCCTCTGAATCACAAAATCATTGGTTCACTCTCCACTCCGAAGACTTGAGCACATAATCCAGGACTGCCAGCTCAGTGCAGTGCTGAGAGACTGCTGCCCAGTTGGACTGTTAAACTGAGTCCCCCCCCCCACCCTTCTGCCCTTTCAGGTAGATGTTAAAGATCCTGCGGCACGTTTGGAAGAGCAGGAAATGTCTCCCAGGTGTCCTGGCCAACACTTATCCCTGAACCAACATCACTAAAACTGATGAACTGGTCATTTATCTCACTGCTTTTGGTGGGACCTCGCTGTGTGTAAATTGTTTGCTGTGTTACTTACATTACAACAGTGACTACACTTCAAAAGTACTTCATTGGCTGTGAAGCTCTCTGGGACATCCTGAGGTTGTCAAAGGCACTATATAAATGCAAGTTCTTTCTTTACACAAAGTCAGAGCTCAAATCTCAGCAGAGTTCCTGGAGGTGGTCTTACATCTCGTGGCTAAATGTGCTTCAGGTGATATCAAACCCAAATTACACAACGTAGTTTGCCATGATACAACAATAACAGGCGTTTATACAGTGCCTTTAATGTAGTAAAACGTCCCAAGGCACTTCACAGGAGCGTTATCAGTAAAAACCAAAAGCCTGTCTTGTGAACCTAAAATGGTGGTCTTAATCACTACTGCAGCTAAATCAAAGGAAATCTGTTTAAGCGCCTTGGGACGTTTTACTATGTTGAAGGTGCTATATAAATGGACATTGTCGTGTGCTATATTGGAATGTAATAAGCACAGTTGCCCAGAAGATGGTGCTGCCAGGTCTCAAAGGACCCGCTTGTGACAATAACCAGAACTGGTGAGAGGGTTTGGAATAGGGTCGATTTTTGGGGATGCAAAACTGGGGTTAGAGTTTGCCTTTCGGAATTATTCTTATCAAGGTTTAAGCTCCCTTCCCAATTCTAGCGGCACCTCAGTAGAGACTACTGGTTTTGTTGCTTGTGTGCTCCCAGCACAGAGCCTCGCCAACCAGGAGCATCTATTGCAAAATTGCTGCATCCCACGATTTTCTGGTATGTGATCCCAGTGTCTGAAACTCTGTAACAGGCACACACAGGCGAAAGTAAAATTTGTACATCTTCTTCTTTATCTCTCTTCCCTCCCTCCAACATCTATCTTTCATCAATTTCCCTTTCTTTTCTTTCTCCCATTTCTCTCCCTCATTTTTCTCTATGCACCTTTCATTCCCCACTTCTCTCCCTATCTCGCCACCTTTTTTTTTTCTTTCTCCTCTCCGTCTCGCCTCTCCTCACTTTTTTTTTTCACCCTCACTTCTATCTCTCCTCCTCTTTTCTACCATCTCACTTCCTCCTGCCTTCACAACCCCATACTGTTTTTTTTCCCCAAACGCTCTACTTGAATCAAGCGTCCCCTCAGGAACATGTTGTATGATCTCTTCCCAGGGAGCAGTATCGCAGCAATGTGAACTCGCTACGGGAGCTAGCTGCCATTCTACCGGTCCCTCCACAGAAACGGGAGAAACGGCTCACAAAGGTACAAAAAACAACTTGCTCTGTAAACTCAACAAAATGAAAACTAATCCCCTGATCTTCATATCCTCTCTGTAAGCACTCTTTGCAGTTCATTTATATTTCTTCAGTGACGCACAGCACTCCATAACACTCAGTCGCTCAGCTGAACCAAGCCTGAATTTGCCTCAGGTCCTTGGTAATTAGGCATGGGAAAAACTAGAGGACAGGTACAAAAAAAATTAAAAGGCTAATGGAATGTTGGCTTTCATCTCAAGGGGGCTGGAATAGAAATGGGTGTAAGTTATGCTACAGTTATATAAAGCTCTGGTTAGACTGCATCTGGAGTACTGCGTTCAGTTCTGGGCACTGCAGATTCACATGAGGACAGGGTGCATAAACTTGGCGTGTATTCCCTTGAGTAAAAGATTTGTTAAGGTAAATACACGATACAGGTAAATGTACTTCACGTGTATATTTACTTTACAAACTTCTACCACCATTCAGTAACCAACGAAGTAAAGCACTCAAGGATCAAAAAACACTCACACACTCTGCTTTTCAACATTTTACCAACAAACGCACAAAAAGGTTAAAGTGCACATACATACGCAGTGCGAATGTAAGTATTGAGATCACATGCCCAATGACGTGTCTATTACTCATTGTTTGTTTATGAATCAGAAATGCAATTAGCCACATCTGCATTCAAAATTAGCCACGTGTGGCTAGTGGCTAATGTATTGGACAATATTGGGTTAGACACTATCCTTTCATCATTGGAACCTCGATTCAAATCCAGCCCAGACTAACGGGATGAAAGACTCCTCTGTCTGCTGGCTTTCATAGTGCTGTGTGAAATGAGTTTGGGCCACCTAATGAGGAGAGGTGTACAACACAAATCGTTCCTTGATTTGATACTAATTGGCAATCTCACTCAGTGGCTGGTGTGGGAAATACAAAGAAATGTCAGTGCTTTTCTGAAGTTGGGGCCGAGGCATGTTATAGGGAGTTTTACTCTGCAACTGGCTGTGCCATACCTGACCTTGATGGGAAGCAAGAAAGAAATGAAACAAAACTGAATTTAAGCTTGTCAAAATACCATTGCGAGGCAACAAAATTGGAGTAGTAGTGAGACAAAAACCACCCCACTTTCTCATGGGTTTAATACTTCTGCACATCTTCCAACAGCTGCTCAGAGCAGCACAGATAGGAACCAGGTAATAGGGTGCTGAGAACGATAGACACCCTATTGCCAGGTTCCTGTTTGTTTTGCTCTGATCTCCACGCAAAACCTGCCTTTCCCCTTTTCAAGCACTGTGTATTTTCAGCATTTTCTGTTCTTATTTCAGTCTTATAGCATTCTTGGCTTTTCTTTTTATCTCTGTTGACATAATTTTAGTACTAAAAGAGCAAGTCTCCACCCACACTTATTTTCAGCTATGGCTCAGTGGTAGCAGTATCGCCTTTGAGTCCGAAGGTCATGGGTTTTTTTTATTCGTTCATGGGATGTGGGTGTCGCTGGCAAGGCCAGCATATATTGCCCGTCCCTAATTGCCCTTGAGAAGGTGGTGGTGAGCCACCTTCTTGAACCGCTGCAGTCCATGTGGTGTAGTTTCTCCCACAGTGCTGTTAGGTAGAGAGTTCCAGGATTTTGACCCAGCGACGATGAAGGAACGGCGATATATTTCCAAGTTGGGATGGTGTGTGACTTGGAGGGGAACATGCAGGTGGTGTTGTTCCCATGTGCCTGCTGCCCTTGTCCTCCTAGGTGGTAGAGGTCACGGGTTTGGGAGGTGCTGTTGAAGAAGCCTTGGCGAGTTGCTGCAGTGCATCCTGTGGATGGTACACACTGCAGCCACTGTGCGCCGGTGGTGAATGGAGTGAATGTTTAGGGTGGTGAATGGGGTGCCAATCAAGCGGGCTGCTTTGTCCTGGAAGGTGTCGAGCTTCTTGAGTGTTGTTGGAGCTGCACATATCCAGGTACGTGGAGAGTATTCCATCACATTCCTGACTTGTGCCTTGTAGATGGTGGAAAGGCTTTGGGGAGTCAGGAGGTGAGTCACTTGCCGCAGACTATCCAGCCTCTGTCCTGCTCTTGTAGCTACGGTATTTTGTGGCTGGTCCAGGTAAGTTTCTGGTCAATGGTGACCCCCAGGATGTTGATGGTGGGAGATTCAGCGACGGTAATGCCATTGAATGTCAAGGAGAGGTGGTTAGACTCTCTCTTGTTGGAGATGGTCATTGCCTGGCACTTGTCTGGTGCGAATGTTACTTGCCACTTATCCACCCAAGCCTGGATGTTGTCCAGGTCTTGCTGCATGTGGGTACGGACTGCTTCATTATCTGTGGGGTTGCAAATGGATCTGAACACTGTACAATTTCCATTTCCAACCTTATGATGGAGGGAAGGTCATTGATGAAGCAGCTGAAGATGGTTGGGCCGAGGACACTGCCCTGAGGAACTCCTGCAGCAATGTCCTGGGGCTGAGATGATTGGCCTCCAACAACCACTAGTGGGTTTAATCCCCACTCAAAAGACTTGAGGACATAATCCAGGCTGATAATTTAGTGGAGTACTGAGGGAATGCTACACTGTTGGTGGTGCCGCCTTTCAGATAAGACATTAAACCGATGCCCTATCTGCCTGTTCAGGTCGAAGTTAAAGATCTCATGGCAGTATTCGAACAAAAGCAGGTCAGCTCTCCTGGTGCCCTGCCAACATTTAATCCCTCAACCAAAAGCTGATTCACTGGTTGTTTATCTCATTGCTGTTTGTGGGAGCTTGCTGTGTGCAGTTTGGCTGCTGTATTCGCTTGCATTACAACAGGGAGTATGCTTCAAAAGTACTTCATTGGCTATGAATCACTTTGGGACATCCTTATTGACATAAAAGGCAGTGTATCAATGCAAGTTTTTTTCTCTTTTACAGAAGGAGGTTCTGAACCAGGTTTTGCGTTACATTGCATTTCTTAACAAGCACATCAGCAACACTAAATCCCTGCTGAAGAATCATTATGTGGAGATAGATGAAAGTGGTGAGTGCATGACATCTTCAACTGAAGCATTATCTTTATACTTTACGAGTCTCCCATGAGATACCAGGATCACCTGTGCTGTCTCTGAGCTCCTGGTGTGGTGGACTAAATGGTCCTTTCTTGTTCCAGGCTTTCTCATGTTTAGGGCAAACTCGTGACTGCACAGCTACAGATAGACAGGTTAGAGTGTTTCTGGCCAGCCAAGAGTAGGAATGGTAGTGCTCTGGGAACAAGCTACCTGCCCTGCATTCTCATTTTCAGAGACGCACGCATGCAGGAAAGAATGCCCCAATGCAGATAAAGCGGCTGGGTGACTTTCACTGCAGGATAATGTACCTTCAAACAATAAAGCGGGCAACCAACCAATTTTTCTCTCCTAGAATACTGCTTAAATGGAGAAGAGTCTACAAGCCCAGAGGAAGCTGCACAGAGTAACACAGAGGAGATGAGCCCTCCCTCCACACCTCCAAATATCAAGAAAATGAGACTGAGGAACATCTGCCCCAAGCCAAGGAAAAAGAAATGGGTGGAAAAAACAGGTACAGTATTCTGGTCAAGGACACATTGATTTTTCTTTTGTGAACTCTGAGCTCATCAAGGTGAGGGGTGTTAGAGCTGCGCCAAGGAACATTTTCCATTTTAGTCACCCAGTGTCAGCATCAAGCACTCCCAATGGGTGTAGCACAGGGTGCAGAGTAATGCTCCCTCAACATTGCACCGTTGAGCTTCCCCAAACCAGGTACAACATGGGTTATATATCAGAGTAAAGCTCCCTCTCCACTATCCATCAAACACTCCCCAGGGCACATATACACGGGTTAGCTACAGAATAAAGCTCCTTCCACACAGTTCCATCAAATACTCCCCAGAGTAGGTATAGCACGGGTTAGATACAGAGTAAAGCTCCCTCTGCACTGTCCCATCAAACACTCCCAGGGCAGGTACAGCACGGGTTAAATACAGAGCAAAGCTCTCTCTACACTGTCCCATCAAACATTCCCAGGTCAGGTGCAGTGTGATGCTCCCTCTGCACTGCTCCAACAAAGTGCCTCAGCTAAACCTCAGCAGAGTGCCATCTAACACACCAATGACAATTTTCCCACAATAGCCATTCTGTGGGAAATCTTTGTCCAATTTAGTTCTGAGTTAGCTATAGTTTTGTACTGTGGGCCCATGTCCAGTAGGAACTGAGTTGAGAATGCCCCAAACTCCTGCAACCAGGACACAATGGTGACTTTCATCCCATTCGTCTGAATCGGAATTGTCCCCGAATCCCAGAGCTGAAAGGCCAGTGTCTAACAGCAACTCCCATTCTCCCCATTGTTTACTATGTGTGTGCGTATCATATTGTTTTCTCACAGTTGTCTAGGGAAGGTGATGAGAGTTCAGAGGAATGAAACTAAAATATCTCTGACTGAGGTTTAGCATTAAATATTGATCAATGTGTAATAATTCTCTCTAAATTCACAATATGACGTTAAAAATTATCAGCTACTCCACAATGATGTTAACGATGGACTTTTTGAGTTTTGGATTAATTTACACATTGAAGGAGTTGCACATTTTGCATACCTGGTACATGCAGTAGCATACATTAATAAACTCAAGCTATCAGCATAGTTATATGTACTTAAGTATTTTTACACACTTGATGATCAGGGTGCTTTGTGGGGGACGGCCATGGGTCCGGAGGTAATTTGCCAGGACTGTTCAGGGGCTATCGTACCTTGTTATGGGGTGGAATTGGGTTGTATTGCAATCTAGTTCTCTGACTGGGTGTCATGCTGCGTAAATGCCTGAAGGCACTTTTCTGCTAGCCGAGTTTTGGGAGCGCAAAGCCAAACCGATCTTCTGCCTCCACTCTGCTGTGGGCCTCTGGGAGGCTGGCTCAGAAAGCAGTGACCCGCCCTTGTGCACACAAGCGCCCTTGATTCTCTGAACCAGGTTGGTGTGTTTAGCAGGAGGGTCGATAACCAGAGGATGTAATTTTCAAATAATTGGCAAAAGAACCAGAGGGGAGATGAGGAGAAACTGTTTTACGCAGTGAGTTATGATCTGGAATGCACTGCCTGCAAGGGTGGTAGAAACAGATTCAATAGTAACTTTCAAAAAGGGAATTGGATAAATACTTGAAAAGGAATCATTTGTCGGGCTATCCGAAAAGAGCAGGGGGGTGTGGAACTAATTGGATAGCTCTTTCAAAGTGCCGGCACAGGCACGATGGGCCAAATGGCCTCCTCTGCACTGTATGATTCTAAGTGGTCACATGACAAAAGCAGTGATTAGTGCTTTGGATTAGTGCCGAGTGCTGTTTTTGTATACAACTACACTTGTGCTGAAAAGGAGATCGTTCACTAGTTCTTTTTCAAACTCTCTCCCCTGCTGTCCTGAGGAAGTTGACTGTTGCCTTGGTACCGTTCTGCTGGCCCAGGCAGCTGTCCAGTACCTCTTTGGAAGTGTGCATTCTTCATTTGTGAGTCTGGACAGTGAACACCATCAGGCTATTCGACCATGAGCACATTGCAGCCAGCCCAGATCCCACCCTGATGTCCACACGGGTACACTTGTGAACAGTAGTCACTGGATAATGATCAGGAGTAGGGTTTCCTGGCTGATTTTTTTATTCCCATTCCCTACCCTAGGAACACTGAAGCCGATTGTACTGTTCCCAACACTACCCTAGGTAAGATCATCCAGCTCGGCACAGACCAGGAACTGAATCAGAGACCTTTCTGACCTGTATGGTGCAGTACCGCAAAACATGGTGCGTTTAACCACTGAGCCAGTGAAAGAAACGCAATAGTTTTCAATGTAATTGGGAGTGATAAAAGCTTGCTCACTTTTCCTCCTATCACAGAACGGAGACAGGTGCTGAAATCGCGCCGCCGTCTTTACAATGAGCCTGCACGTTACGATAACTACTCGCGGACAGAGAGCCAGCGGGAGGTGAAGCTAGCATGGCAAGGAGCATCTCTGGATACTTCTTCTTCCAGCTCCTGTTCACAGGGCAACACAGTTAGGCCCCAAGGCCGTACTCTGTTCCTCACCCTGCTGGAGGTGGCAGAATCAAGAGACCTTAGAGGAGCCGTCCTCAGCAACACGGGTAACTATTTGAAAAGACGTTTCAGCCTCGATGAGGGAAGCTCTGGTCAATGCATGCCATGACATTGTAAATGCATAAGATAAAAGATGTTTATATAATCACACCTCTCAGTAATGTCCCAAAGTGTTTCACGTTCAACAAATTTCTTTTAAGTACAATCATTGTTATATGGGCAAACTTGACAGTTAATTTGCATACAACAAGATCCAAAAACATCACTGAGATGAATAAGAATATAAGAAAACAAAGGACAGGAAAAGACCAGCTAGTTTGTACCATCATGGTGTAACTTCTGCACACAGAGAACCCCCCACCCCGCCCACCACCACCATCTACCAGGCGCACAGTCTCCTGGGGAAGACAAAAATAGGAGGAATAAACCCTAGGCCAATTTGGTGGAGGGGGGGAACTCTTGGAAATTCCACTCCAAACCCAGAAAACAATCCAGCAAGTTCCAGGAGACCACAATGACTGAGCGAAACATCCCTCAGTACCCAACTTACCTTCTTTACGCAGTGACGATAGCAGCACTTTGGAACCTGCCTAGCTCCTTTTGAATGTTTGCGGCATGAGCCCGCAACGTGTTCCATAGATCAAAAGCTCTGTGTGAAAAGAAATCCCATCCTTGATAGTAATTTTGAAAGATTGAACAGGCTGAGGCTCTTTTCTCTAGAAACGAGAAGGCTGAGGGGTGACCCGATAGAGGTCTTTAAGATCATGAAAGGGTTTGATAAGGTAGACGTAGAGCAAATGTTTCCACTTGTGGGGAAGACCAGAATTAGGGGCCCTAAATAGAAGATAATGACTAATAAATCCAATCGGGAATTCAGGAGAAACTTCTTTACCCAGAGAGTGGTTAGAATGTGGAACTCGCTACCACAAGGAGTGGTTGAGATGAATATCATAGATGTATTTAAGGGGAAGCTGGATAAACACATGAAGGAGAAAGGAATAGAAGGTTATGCTGATAGGTTGAGATGCAGAGGAGTGGGAGGAGGCTCGTGTGGAGCATAAACACCAGCATAGACCAGTTGGGCTGAATGGCCTGTTTCTGTGCTGTACATTAAATGTAATCAAGACAACTAATCTAGTTCTGTGCTTACGTAGGTTATGCTCACGTCCCCTGGTCCACCCTAACCTATCTAACTCAAATAGCCTATCTACATGGACTGAATCTAATCCTTTAAAATAAAGACTTCAATGAAATCTTGAAGTCTACATTTTTGTAGGGTTAAAAAGCGCCATCTCTCTAAACCTAATGACCCTGAACATTATGGGAGACAGAAAGAGGTTGGAGCCAGAGATGGGAGGGATTGCTTACCACAGAGCAATAGAACACTAGTTTGCACCTGAGATTTCGCTGCCCACTGAATTCCCAATCTAGGGCCTGCTGTTGGAGGATGAAGCAGATTGGACGTTTGGCACCCCCACTGCAGGAGGCAAGAAAATTAGACGTTGAACCCAATTCAGATCTCTCTCCTGGGCTCAGGAGCAGGTCTCAATGGGACTGGGTGCATGAAACTGAGATGAAAAAATAGCGCCCTGAGATCTTTAACATTCAATAGGTAGACGGATCCTCAGTTTTATGTCTTGCCTGAAGATCAATGCAATACTCCCTCAGTACTCCATTAGAATTTCAGCCTATATTAAAACATTTAGCAATTGTTTAAGTGCTGGGATGGTGCATTGGACCACTGGAGTTGCACATGGTTAATCCCCATGATCTTCAACAGGCGTGCCGAGGTGCTGGGCAGATTCCAAGTACTTTCCAAGCAAAGAGGAGGAAGAGTAACAGGTGCAGAGTCGTTCCAGTTTGTTGTCACACACACAGCAGCTGTGCCTAGAGCCTAAAAGTAATCCGCTCACCCGCCTGTGTGTCAGGAGACAGTGTGCAGTCAAAAAAGAGAGATTGGGTAAACTTTAGAAGGAAGAAGTATTGTTTCCAAAAAAAAATTAAGGCTAACACGTTAGATTGATTTCAAGACGGTGATGACCTCTGGGTTTCTGGTATGATTGTCAATAACAAATGTGTTTCTATGAATTTCCTTTATTGGTTGTTTTAATTAAGGTGAAACCAAGTGTCAGCTTGGCTCAGTTGGTAGCGCTCTCACCTCTGAGTCAGAAAGCTGTGGATCCAAGCCTTACTCCAGGGCTTGAACACTTAAATTAAATTCTAGTGCAGTACTCCGGGAAGTGTTGCATTGTCAGAGATGTGTTTTGGATGAACGTTAAACCTGGATCCCGACTGCCTGATTCGTCCGTTCAGATGGATATTAAAGATCCCATTGGAACTATATGAAGAAGAGCAGGGAGTTCCCCTGGTGTCCTGGCCCATCATTTTTTCCCAAACCAACACCACCAAAAACAGATTAATTGGTCATTCATCACAGTGGTGTTTGTGCAATCTTGCTGTGTGCAAAGTGATTGCCACATTTGGCTACATAATGGCAGTCACTTCAATTCGTTGGGTGAAACCAATGTGACGGAGGAGTAACTTGAGTTTCTGTTACTTGTACAGGGAAGCATGAGATGAACAATGACCCAAAATACTTTCCTGAAAACAATGAGAAAAAGATGAATTGCAGTAATGACTCCAGGTTGTATGACCCACCAGTCAGCTCTCCGTATCCAAGGTAACAGACTCAAACCACAAATTGTATCCTTTTTTTCAATCGTCCGTTCCGTTCTTGAAGGTGCTGATTCACTCTGTACATTTCAGCAGGCAACAGTAGCCCTCTTGTACCACCAAATGGTCACCTGATACCCCTATCCTCGCTGACTCCCGATTGGCTCCCGATCCGGCAACGCCTCGATTTTAAAATTCTCATCCTTGTTTTCAAATCCCTCCATGGCCTCGCCCCTCCCTATCTCTGTAACGTCCTCCAGGCCTACAACCCTCCGAGATCTCTGTGTTCCTCCAATTCTGGCCTCTTGCACATCCCCGATTTTAATCGCTCCACCATTGGTGGCCATGCTTTCAGCTGCCTAGGCCCCAAGCTCTGGAATTCCTTCCCTTAACTTCTCCATCACACTCCCCTCCTTTAAGACGCTCCTTAAAACCTACCTCTTTGACCAAACATTTGGTCACCTGTCCTAATATCTCCTTTGTTTGATAATCGCTCCTGTGAAGCGCCTTGGGACATTTTACTACGTTAAAGGCGCTATATAAATGCAAGTTGTTGTTGTGATTGTCCACAGACGATTCTCCCATGGGAGCAATGGAGCATCACATCTGATCCCGATCTGGTCGTCCACTTTCGCCAGCACATAAATATTTTCCAACCCAAGGGTTCCAAACCCAATTGTGGAGCCTCTGTCTCTGCCACGGCTGAGCTCAGCTAATTCAGCCCAGACCGAGGGGTCAAGCTGCAGCCACCTGGTCAGTAGTGTTCAGTCCCACACCAGCCATTGCGTTTACTCACTGAACCTTCAGTGTGACCAAAAATTGTGACAACAGGAAATAAGGCTTGCGGACAGGAGGTACGCGCCGTACCCAAGATTACTAATAATATATAAGTACGCGGGCAAAGAAGGCAGATAAAACGAGGCAAATTAAAATCTCTTATTAATTGTGCTGTGTCGCTCATTCTTTTATCACACAGTGTGAAAGATCAGAAGCTGGTTCACTATCTCTCGTCTCACGACGAAGATGATGATGTCGACCGGAGCCCCTGGCTCCCACAGGAGTCCCCTCGAGGTGTGACATTTTCTTTCTATACTGCTTCTCCGCCCTCCAGAAAGAAAACAATGGGATGCTGATTATGTATGGAGGCCTGGATACACTACTGTTTGGCTAAGTGAATAATTCAGGGAACGATCATGTGTTAGTTTGGATAAGTGAATAATTAGAATAAATGATCATGTGTTAGTTTGGATAAGTGAATAATTAGGAGACCGGACTGTGTGTGTGTTCCGGTTTCATACTGTATTCAACAATATTATTTCAGCACAGAAACTGAGTGCGGTGAGACCTCATCCTCATAGTCACCCATGCCCCCCTCCCACAGCACCTCCTAGCATTCTGTTACAGAGCAGACACTTGTTGAACTTTTGATTGAGAAATGAGTGTAATTTGCACATGTTTATACTGCCAGCACAGCTGGTGCTTGCCTGCACCCTACCTACTAATGGTGATAATGAATATTCTGGTGTACTTACTGCTGAAGCAAGAACAGGTGGCAGATGAAATTTAATCCTAACAGATGCAAAGTATTTTACATCAGATGAAATAATATGCAACATACGTACATAAATGAATGGAATAGAATTAATACAGGGTGACTCAGAAAGGGATCTGTGATATACTACTGCTCAGCATCTGTTCCATCTCTGTGAAGCATGTTGGGGCATTTATTACATACACTGTATAAATACACACTGTATAAATATATCTCGTCTCTGACAATGTCTAGACAACGTGGTGAGGCAATTAAAGAAGCTAGGATATAAAGCCAGAACAGTGGAACGTAAGATGAAGTTAGGGTGTACAGGAATCATTTTTTCCCCGAAGGCTGCGCTGTCAGAAGTGCCTCACAAAAAGTAATACCATGAATATGATGTACTATGAAATATCCTGAGGGAACAAAATAATTTGCATTTATAGCGTTCATTTTTCCCTGAAAACAGCAAATTAAATAATGTGCAACATACGTACATAAATGAATGGAATAGTGGCCTTGATACATAAATGCAAATTCTTCCTTTCTAAAATGGGAGGTTGCTTTTCTCTCTTCACTGTTGTTATTTCCAGTAAAGGCTCCCTCGATGGCTCATTTGGTTTGACTAAACATATGTGAACGATCTACGATGTGTTCTGTAAGCTGGTCTCAGTGGGGGCAGCGATTGGGGTGTCACAATTGGCCTCTGCACTCCTGAAATAATGAGGGTTAAAAAAAAAATCAGTTGAGATACTCCTTCCTGATCGCTATCCAGTAACTTCTGCTGAGAAACTGGGCTCAAGTATGATTCCTACATAATTGAATATCTTGCAAACATCTGGGCTCAGACAGGAAGATAGACCACTTGGATGAGGCACCAAAGGCCTTTGGAAGTGTACACCAGCAAGAGTCAGGAGAAAAAAGAAAGACTTGTATTTTTATAGCACCTTTCACAACCTCAGGACATTCCAAAGCACCTTACAGCCAATGAAGTACTTCTTGAAGTGTTGTAATGTAGGAAACACGGCAGCCAATTTGCGCACAGCAAAATCCCACAAACAGCAATGTGACAATAACCAGGTCTTCTGTCTTAGTGATGTTGGTTGAGGGATAAATATTGGCCAGGAAAAACTCCTCTTCTTCAAATAGTGCTTTGGGATCTTTTACATGCATCTGAGAGGGCAGAAAGGGCCTCGGTTTAACGTCTCATCCGCATGACAGCGCCTCCGACAGTGCAGCACTCCCTCAGTACTGCGCTGGAATGTTAGCCTAGATTTTGTGCTTAAGTCTCTGGAGTGGGACTTGAACCCGCAATCTTCTGATTCAGACGAGAGTGCTGCCCACTGAGCCATGGCTGACATGAGGAGAAAAGGAGGGAAATTAAGGAATAAAGCTGATAAATTTAATTAGCAAAGAAAAACAGTACAAAAGACATTTGGGGTGAAATCTTTGTTTTAGTAATGAAAGTGTTGATGGGTTTAATAAAAAGGAAAATCTGCCGGAGATACACAGCAGGTCAGTCAGCATCTGAAGAGAAAAGACCGGTTAACACTGTTGTAACACTTCATCAGAACAGTGCTGACAGTTTTATTTATTTCAAATGGGTTAGCACCATTGCTACAATAGCAGAGAAGTTATTTTGCTAATATCATGTTACATAATTTCACCCAAATTGAGATCTAATCTACACAATTCTTTCCTAAGGAGCAGTAGAGATTCATTCTCCCGTCAGCGGCTCTCTAACCACATCAGGACTGCAGGCAACACTGGGCCTGAGTCCTTCCCTCTTCTCATCTCCTGGGCGCCATGTTCAACTTCTGCAGGATGGGAAGGAAAACCTGGCTCAAGGTAACAGGGCTGGGTTGGTACAGTTTGTCGGAACCCCTCGAAATGTTTGCTAACACTGGCCACTTTCCCAGCGCTAACCCCACCTCTCGCCTTGATAAGCACAAAAACCCAGCAAAAAACACTGTCACTAAAATTAGAAATTCCTCCATGTTGTATTTAAAAAGAAATTGGGGAATATTTTCCTCCATGTTAAAACAAACTTGTTAACTAAACTGGCTCTGCTTTAGCTGCGGTCAGTTATTCTGAATCGAAACATTTGTTTCTCTACTGCCCATCTTTTGGCCTCTCTTAAAGGCACTTTGACGGTTCAGCTTGTGGGGGAGTAACGCCATGCATCAACTCCCATGTTCACATCGCTAAAACCGACTTCCTCATCCTAAATGCAGAAACGTGCAGTTGAAACTAGCCTCAGTTTCATTGCATAAGTCAACAGCAAGGTCTCGGTACATCGGGGTTTTACCATTCTACTTGTTGTTTTCACACAAAGTAAAACAGACCTGAAACTAACACTGGTTTGGTTAAAAACTCCAATTAGCACACGCCCTGGAGTCTGTTCCCATCACATTATGAGTCTATCTCCATATCTATGATCACATGCTATTGATCTCCCCAATTAGCTGAGTCAGTAAATGCACCGGGCGATATGATACTAAGCCACACAGGCTAATAAAGTCTCAGGTTCAATCCACTACCTGTGCTGAGCTAGCTGATAGGAGGCCGGTGGCCTGGCAGTTTTGGGGAGGTGGGAGGTGGGTACAACAAATGGCCTCAGCACCTTGACATAGAAAGGAAGAAAAAAAATACATTAGCAAAGGGTCTCACACCAGCAACCTTTCCTGCAAGGTGTGTCTGGATGTCGGGTAAGGACAGGATCGGGCTCGGCGTTGATGTCTCACTTGGTCGAACAGCTTGCTGACATTCAAGGCTAGATTTTTCCCCATTTTATGGCCTGTTTTCGGGTGGTACCGGGGCGAGCAGGGGAGAGAGATCAAACGTGGAAACTTTTCCTTCCGGTTCCTCACCAGTTGCCAGCACCTTTTCTGCTGGAATTGATAACAGATGCTGAATACACCCGGACATATTCATCTTAAAACTTTTGTTTTCTCGGGAGGTGGGCAGCACTGGCAAGGCTGGCATTTATTGCCCTGAGAAGGTGGTGGTAGGCTGCCTTCTTGAACTGCTGCACTCCTTATGGTGATGGTGCTGTCACTGCGGTGTTAGGTAGGAAATTGCAGGATTTTGACCCAGCATTGCTATGAGAGAGGGGGATCTAAACTTCAAATGGCCTGCAAGTACAGTGCAGCTGATCACAACTTAATCAGTTGCACTTGCCCAACACGCCAATTTTAATTTTATTTTTAATTTGTCGAGTTCTTCAGTTGCCCTGGAGACTGCGGATCTTGCTTACTGTATAGATACTCCTCCCTCACTCAGAGATGGGTTTCCTAGTAGGTGTCAGCCTTGGTTCAGGGGTAGCACTCTTGCCTCCTGAGTTAGAAGGTAGTGGCTTCAAATCCCATGCCAGAGGCTGAAGCACAAAATTTGGCTGAGTGTATATGCTGAGAGTTGTTACAATCAGTGACATCTGGAAGGTGCCGTCGATAGTGCTATCAAGCGGCATTTACTCACCAATAACCTGCTCACCGATGCTCAGTTTGGGTTCCGCCAGGACCACTTGGCTTCAGACCTCATTACAGCCTTGGTCCAAACATGGACAAAAGAGCTGAATTCCAGAGGTGAGGTGAGAGTGACTGCCCTTGACATCAAGGCAGCGTTTGACCGTGTGGCACCAAGGAGCCCTAGTAAAATTGAAGTCAATGGGAATCAGGTGGAAAACTCTCCAGTGGCTGGAGTCATAACTAGCTCAAAGGAAGATGGTAGTGGTTGTTGGAGGCCAATCATCTCAGCCCCTGGACATTGCTGCAGGAGTTATCATAGAATCATAGAAGTTACAACATGGAAACAGGCCCTTCGGCCCAACATGTCCATGTCGCCCAGTTTATACCACTAAGCTAGTCCCAATTTCCTGCACTTGGCCCATATCCCTCTCTACCCATCTTACCCATGTAACTGTCCAAATGCTTTTTAAAAGACAAAATTGTACCCGCCTCTACTACTGCCTCTGGCAGCTCGTTCCAGACACTCACCACCCTTTGAGTGAAAAAATTGCCCCTCTGGACCCTTTTGTATCTCTCCCCTCTTACCTTAAATCTATGCCCCCTCATTATAGACTCCCCTACCTTTGGAAAAAGATTTTGACTATCTACCTTATCTATGCCCCTCATTATTTTATAGACTTCTATAAGATCACCCCTTAACCTCCTACTCTCCAGGGAAAAAAGTCCCAGTCTGTCTAACCTCTCCCTATAAGTCAAACCATCAAGTCCCGGTAGCATCATAGTAAATCTTTTCTGCACTCTTTCTAGTTTAATAATATCCTTTCTATAATAGGGTGACCAGAACTGTACACAGTATTCCAAGTATGGCCTCACCAATGCCCTGTACAACTTCAACAAGACATCCCAACTCCTGCATTCAATGTTCTGACCAATGAAACCAAGCATGCCGAATGCCTTCTTCACCACCCTATCCACCTGTGACTCCACTTTCAAGGAGCTATGAACCTGTACTCCGAGATCTCTTTGTTCTATAACTCTCCCCAACGCCCTACCATTAACGGAGTAGGTCCTGGCCCGATTCGATCTACCAAAATGCATCACCTCACATTTATCTAAATTAAACTCCATCTGCCATTCATCGGCCCACTGGCCCAATTTATCAAGATCCCGTTGCAATCCTAGATAACCTTCTTCACTGTCCACAATGCCACCAATCTTGGTGTCATCTGCAAACTTACTAACCATGCCTCCTAAATTCTCATCCAAATCATTAATATAAATAACAAATAACAGTGGACCCAGCACCGATCCCTGAGGCACACCACTGGACACAGGCATCCAGTTTGAAAAACAACCCTCTACACCCACCCTCTGTCTTCTGTCGTCAAGCCAATTTTGTATCCAATTGGCTACCTCACCTTGGATCCCATGAGATTTAACCTTATGTAACAACCTACCATGCGGTACCTTGTCAAAGGCTTTGCTGAAGTCCATGTAGACCACGTCTACTGCACAGCCCTCATCTATCTTCTTGGTTACCCCTTCAAAAAACTCAATCAAATTCGTGAGACATGATTTTCCTCTCACAAAACCATGCTGACTGTTCCTAATTAGTCCCTGCCTCTCCAAATGCCTGTAGATCCTGTCCCTCAGAATACCCTCTAACAACTTACCCACTACAGATGTCTGTAGTTCCCAGGCTTTTCCCTGCTGCCCTTCTTAAACAAAGGCACAACATTTGCTACCCTCCAATCTTCAGGCACCTCACCTGTAGCGGTGGATGATTCAAATATCTCTGCTAGGGGACCCGCAATTTCCTCCCTAACCTCTCATAACGTCCTGGGATACATTTCATCAGGTCCCGGAGATTTATCTACCTTGATGCGCGTTAAGACTTCCAGCACCTCCCTCTCTGTAATATGTACACTCCTCAAGACATCACTATTTATTTCCCCAAGTTCCCTAACATCCATGCCTTTCTCAACCGTAAATACCGATGTGAAATATTCATTCAGGATCTCAGGGCAGTGTCCTTGGCCCAACCATCTTCAGCTGCTTCATCAATGACCTTCCCTCCATCATAAGGTCAGAAATGGGGATGTTCGCTGATGATTGCACAGTGTTCAGTTCCATTAGCAACCCCTCAGATAATGAAGCAGTCCGTGCCCGCATGCAGCAAGACCTGGACAATATCCAGGCTTGGGCTCATAAGTGGCAAGTAACATTCGTGCCAGGCAATGACTATCTCCAACAAGAGAGAGTCTAACCACCTCCCCTTGACATTCAACGACATTACCATCACCTAATCCCCCACCATCACCTAATCCCCCACCATCAACATCCTGGGGGCCACTATTGACCAGAAACTTAACTGGACCAGCCACATAAATACTGTGGCTACAAGAGCAGGACAGAGGCTGGGTATTCTGCGGCGAGTGACTCACCTCCTGACTCCCCAAAGCCTTTCTACCATCTACAAGGCACAAGTCAGGAGTGTGATAGAATACTCTCCACTTGCGTGGATGAGTGCAGCTCCAACAATACTCAAGAAGCTTGACACCATCCAGGACAAAGCAGCCCGCTTGATTGGCACCCCATCCACCACCCTAAACATTCACTCCCTTCACCACCGGCGCACAGTGGCTGCAGTGTGTACCATCCACAGGATGCACTGCAGCAACTCGCCAAGGCTTCTTCGACAGCACCTCCCAAACCTGCGACCTCTACCATCTAGAAGGACAAGAGCAGCAGGCACATGGGAACAACATCACCTGCACGTTCCCCTCCAAGTCACACACCATCCCGACTTGGAAATATATCGCCGTTCCTTCATCGTCGCTGGGTCAAAATCCTGGAACTCCCTCCCTAACAGCACTGTGGGAGAACCTTCACCACACGGACTGCAGCGGTTCAAGAAGGCGGCTCACTACCATCTTCTCAAGGGCAATTAGGGATGGGCAATAAATGCTGGCCTCGCCAGCGACGCCCACATCCCATGAACGAATTTTTTTTAAAATCTGTTTTGTTTTTTGTCCATCAGTCATCGTATTACAAATTTTAGACTGAAAAGAAAGCCCATGGTTGATTACTTGCCACAATCTTGTCATTTTTCTCCATGCAGCCTTGTTTGGAGCCGTGTGCCTTAGCCCAGAACTCCCAGCGACCAGAACTGGGGACTTGAAGCTGTCTAACACAAGTCAAACCCAGCAATATCCTAATGGTTACTGGAATCTCGCTGTAAAGGTACTAACTACAGGGAGCTGGCGTGAAGCTTTAAGAATATGATTTTTTTTCCAAATAGTGTTTTTTTTCCAAATTGCTCATGTTGGTGCCTCTCCTCTCCACTCCGGCCCTTTCCTTTCCTCTTCTGAAGGCATTTATGCCCAGGTAGCACTCTCTCCTCTGAGTCAGAAGATCGTGGGTTCACACCGCACTCCAGAGACTTGAGCACTAGTGCCAATACTGAGGGAGTGCTGCTCTGTCGGAGATACTGTCTTTTGGATGAGACATTAAACCAAGGCCCCGTCTGCCCTCTCAAGTGGATGTAAAGGATCCCGTGGCACTATTTCGGAGAAGAGCAGGGGAGTTCTCCCCGGTGTCCTGGCCAATAATTATCCCTCAACCAACATCTGGTCATTTATCTCATTGCTGTTTGTGGGACCTTGCTGTGCGCAAATTGGCTGCTGCATTTCCTACATTACAATAATGACTACATTTCAAAAGTACTTCATTGGCTGTAAAGTGCTTTAGGACGTCCTGAGATTGTGAAAGGCACTATATAAATGAAAGTCCGTCTCTCTCACATGGTTAGATTGCGAGTGGATGCTTACAGTCACCTTCCCAGCACCCCGACAGCGGCTCAGTTTGTACAAATGCAAGTCGTTCATTCGTTTTGGTTCCATAGGCACTAGTTGTCCTCTGGTACCTTGTTCATTAAGTGACCTTTATTCATCCATGAACCTTGATAGTGAGCCCTGACTGACTGGAGAACATTAAAGGTTACGCCCAACCTAGTCCTCACCTCACATAGGAATAAGAATAGGCCATTCAGCCCCTCAAACCTGTTCTGCCATTCTATTAGAACATGGCTGATCTGTTTCTCAGCACCATTTACCTGCCTTTGATCCATATCCCTTGATATTCTTACGTATCAAAAATCTATCGACCTCAGTCTTCAAAATTTCAATTGACCAAGCATCCACAGCCTTTTGTGGGGGGGAGAGTTCAATTTCCACTACCCTTTGTGTGAGAAAATGCTTCCTGATTTCACCCCTAACTGGCCTAACTCTTAAGTTTAAGATTCTGCCCCCTTATTCTGGATTCCCTATCCTTTCAAACTCCTTTATCATTATAAACACCTCAATTAGATCACTCTCTCATCCTTCGAAACTCAAGGGAATACAAGCCAAATATATGACATCCACATACGCTTTCCAGCAGGGGTCACTGGATGGTGATCAGAGGGCAGGAACCCTGGTCAATTTTACCCTTTCCCTGCCCAGTGCGACTGAGATCAACGATCAGCCGTGATCATTTTGAATGGCGGAGCAGGCCCGAAGGGCCGAAAGGCCTACTCTTGCTCCTATTTTCTATGTTTTTCTATGTTAATTATACTGTCCCAATCATCGCCCTGGCTGAGACAAACTTTCTCACAACAGACAGGAGACCGAACTTGCGACTATTCTGGTCTATCTGATTCGGCTATTCGCTGCTTAAAGCCACCAACTCATTGAATGAGCTTGAAAATTTTAAGTTTGGGTACGAATCAAATAAAAATGAGTTTGTTGTGTGGATAGAGGTACCACTGGTGGAGTACGGAGTCATGCAGGCCTGAAGGTCTCAGGTTTGATCCCTGGTGCGTGCAATCATCTGATTTGAGTCAGGGCAGCAATTGGGGCACTAAAATGGCCTCTGCGCCTCTGGATTGGAGGGAAGAAAAATCAGCCAACGTTTCAACTCCCAGTTACTCCTGTTGGAATGTGGGTGTTGGCCAAATACAGGATGGAAATTGGCAGTGATGCTCCCACGGTCAGATAGCCTACCGACAATCACTCATGAAGAATGGACACTTGAATGAGCGGTGATCTCATTGAAATGAATAAAATTCTTAGAGGGTAAATGCTTAGAGGCTGTTTCCCCTGGTGGGAGAGTCTAGAACTAGGGGTCATAGTCCTAAATGGCTGACCCCTTATCCTGAGACTGAGATGAGGAACGATTTCTTCACTCAGGGTTGTGAGTCTCTGGAATTCTGTACCCCAGAGGGCTGCGGATGCTCAATCGTTGAGTATATTCAAAACTGATAGATTTTTGGACACGAAGGGAATCAAGGGATATGGAGATAAGGTGGGTAAGTGGAGTTGAGGTAGAAGATCAACCATGATCTTATTGAATGGCAGAGCAGGCTCGAGGGGCCGTGTGGCCTATTCCTGCTCTTATTTCTTATGTTCTTATACTGAAAGGACACTACCTGCAGAACTGTGACCTAGCTTGAATCAATGCCTTCAGGAAAAATGGGTGGAAGGAAGGCTGAAGTTGAGTTATACACTTATAAGGGATGGGCTGCATTGCAGAGCTGGTGCTGTAGATGATGTTGAATATCTCTTCGCTTTGCTTTACCCAGGACGATCCAGATCAAACTGTGCCAGCAACTCCGCCGATGACCTCCGACTCGTTCCAGTCAACCTTCATTTTCGACCACTGCTACCTCCCATATAGTGAGACAAGCAGGACAGACTCCAGCCAAGCTGACAGTACATCTTCAGGGGACAACTCCTGCCAGATTTGTCCAAGCTCAGAGAAGTGGGACAGACATCTTCTGCAGGAGGTTACTTACTCCATCATAATCATCCCTATTACATACACGTATTTTTGTGTGAATTTTTTCTGTGGTTATTAAGGGGATTTTAGGCACTCCCAATGTCTGCCAAGTCAGTTACGGCATGGCTCAGATGCAGAGTAAAGCTCCCACTAAGAGTAAAGCCCCATCAATGTGCCTGAGCCAACTTCAGACTGTAACAGTGTAACTCTTGCCTCTGAGTCAAAAGGTGGGTTCAAGTCTCAATCCAGTGACTTGAGTGCATAATCTATGCTGACACTCCAGGGCAGTACTGAGGGAGTGCTGCACTGTCAGATTTGCTGTCTTTCGGATGAGTCCGAGGCCCTGTCTGCCCTCTCAGGTGGACATAAAAGATCCCATGGTACTATTTGGAGAAGTTCTCCCTGGTGTCCTGGTCAATATTTATCCCTCAACTACCATCACTAGAACAAATTATCTGGTCATTATCTCATTGATGTTTATGGGACCTTGCTGTGTGCAAATTGGCTGCTGCATTTCCTACGTTACAACAGTGACGACACTTCAAAAGTATTTCATTGGCTGTAGAGAACTTTGGGACATCTTTGAAAGGTGCTATATAAATGCAAGTCTTTTTCAATTTCCCTCACCAGTCATTCTAGGTCTTTTCTGAGTGAGATTGCCATATGATGACTTTTAAGGGAGGCTTTGTACTGTGCACTAGTGACTGGATTGAGACTGCTCACTAGTCTGGATGGATTTGAACCCAGGTCCCTGAGATGAAAGGCCAGTGTCTAACCCTTTGTGCTGCCCAATCATTCAGACATTTATTTCTTTATTATGTTCTTAAAATGGGAGCCTTACTATCACTTCTAGGACCTCGGTTTAAACCCAACCTCAGCTAAAGTCTTAACTCCCTTCTAAGTTTGTTGCATGAAGTCAGTTTTGCACAATCTCAATCCAGTTAAACTGTGACTCACACGCAGAGAGGCAACAGGTTGGGAAATAATAAAAAAAAGACAACATATTGGTGCAGGAGACTGAGATTGGGGCTGAGGCACTACAGGGGACAGGACTCACTCCCAGCTCGGTGAACACCCCATGCCCAGGTGGACCATGAATGGAGGCCCAGAAACACATGGCGTAGCACAATTTAAAGGAAAGTGAACTGCAAGTGGCACCCTGGCAGGATTGAGTATCATTGAGCATCAAGATATTCATAAAATCATGGGCATCTCAGCGTAGAGCAAGGACACTGAGCCCGTTGTGGCTGTGCCGGTGCTAACTCCACATCAGAAATATCACATCCGTTCCCAATACCCTGCTTTCTCTGTACACTTTAACATTTTCCTATAATAAATAAATAAATGTAATATTTTCCTATAATATAATAAATGTCAGGATTGACTCAGCTTCAATAACCATTTGGGGTAATGGATTCACAGTCTAATAACCCTTTGTCTGAAAAAAGAACTTCTAACCCCCCTTTTATAGTTTTAGTACGGGAATCATAGACTTTTTACAGCACAGAAGGAGGCCACTCTATCCATTGCGCCTGTCCCAGCTGTCCGAAAGAACTAGTCACTTAGTCCCATTCACCTTCCCTTTTCCAACACCCTTTTTTTACCTTTTTCAAATATTTAGCTATTATGCATTCTGCATCCACCACTGTTTCTGGTGTGGAATTCTTTGTCCTAACAACACTCTTTGTAAAAAAAAAAAAATTCTCCTAATCTGTCCCTTCATTCTGTTGGTGACGATCATAAATTTATGCCCTTTAGTTATTGATTCACCAACCAGTGGAAATAATCTTTCACTATCTATCTGCTCAAACTCTCAAAACTTTGAACTGTCCTATTAGACTCTCCTCCACTCACCGTCCTGGCTTGTTAAGTCTCTGATCATGACTATCTCAAATAAGTAGAAAGGTGCACTTGATGTTGAGTTAGAGATAGGATGGAAACTTGTGACAATTCCAGCTTTAGAATCATAGAGCACAGAAGGAGGCCATTCGGCCCATTGTGTCTGTGCCGGTTCTTTAAAAGAGCTATCCAATTAGTCCCACTTCCCTGCTCTTTCCCCATAGCTCTGCAAATTTTTCCTTTTCAAGTATATGTCCAATTCCGTTTTGAAAGTTACTATTGAATCTGCTTCTACCACCCTCTCAGGCAGAACATTCCATATCATAACAATTTGCTGCTTAAAAAAAAAATGTCTCCTCATCTCCCCCTTGGTTCTTTGGCCAATTATCTTAAATCTGTGTCCTCTGGTTACCAACCTTCCTGCCAGTGGAAACAGTTTCTCCCTATCTACGCTATCAAAAACCCTTCATAATTTTGAACACCTCTATTAAATCTCCCCTTAACATTCTATGCTCTAAGAAGAGGAATCCCAGCTTACCATTCTAGTAAATCTCCTCTGCACCCTCCCCAAGGCCTCCACATCCTTTCTATAGTGTGGTGCCCAGAATTGGACACAATTTTCTAGCTGAGGTCAAACCAGTGATTTTTAAAGGTTTAGCATAACTACCTGTGATTTATAAAGGTTTAGCATAACTACCAGTGATTGAAGGGAAAGTTGTAGCAAGTTATCTGACTCCCAGACTGTCACCTCTAGGACAGCGATGAAAGCGAACGTTGGCTGTCATCAAGTGATGACATGGAAGACAATGATATCACCTGGACTCCGTACTGCAGGGGAAAGCTTTCGCAGCAAACGTCTTTGAGCAAACAAAAGCGCACCAAGAATGTCAGCCAAGGCAACCACAGCAAGATGCGCAGGAAGAGATGCTGCGCCCTCCAGCTGAAGAAGAAATGTGTCAATGGATTCATCATGTTCTGTCGTATTAACAGGAGGCTGTACATCAGGTAGAGAGGCATGATGGTGCCTTTTACACTTCATCAGAGAGAGGGGATTGTGTGTGATACAGTACATCAGGGAGAGGAGATTGTGTGTGATACAGTACATCAGAGAGAGGATAGTGTGTGATACAGTACATCAGAGAGAGGATAGTGTGTGATACAGTACATCAGAGAGAGGAGATTGTGTGTGATACAGTACACAGAGAGGGGATAGTGTGTGATACAGTACATCAGAGAGAGGATTGTGTGTGATACAGTACATCAGAGAGAGGGGATAGTGTGTGATACAGTACATCAGAGAGAGGATTGTGTGTGATACAGTACATCAGAGAGAGGGGATAGTGTGTGATACAGTACATCAGAGAGAGGGGATAGTGTGTGATACAGTACATCAGAGAGAGGGGATAGTGTGTGATACAGTACATCAGAGAGAGGGGATAGTGTGTGATACAGTACATCAGAGAGAGGGGATAGTGTGTGATACAGTACATCAGAGAGAGGGGATAGTGTGTGATACAGTACATCAGAGAGAGGGGATAGTGTGTGATACAGTACATCAGAGAGAGGGGATAGTGTGTGATACAGTACATCAGAGAGAGGATTGTGTGTGATACAGTACATCAGAGAGAGGGGATAGTGTGTGATACAGTACATCAGAGAGAGGATTGTGTGTGATACAATACATCAGAGAGAGGGGATAGTGTGTGATACAGTACATCAGAGAGAGGGGATAGTGTGTGATACAGTACATCAGAGAGAGGATAGTGTGTGATACAGTACATCAGAGAGAGGATAGTGTGTGATACAGTACATCAGAGAGAGGATTGTGTGTGATACAGTACATCAGAGAGAGGGGATAGTGTGTGATACAGTACATCAGAGAGAGGGGATAGTGTGTGATACAGTACATCAGAGAGAGGATTGTGTGTGATACAATACATCAGAGAGAGGGGATAGTGTGTGATACAGTACATCAGAGAGAGGGGATAGTGTGTGATACAGTACATCAGAGAGAGGATAGTGTGTGATACAGTACATCAGAGAGAGGATAGTGTGTGATACAGTACATCAGAGAGAGGATAGTGTGTGATACAGTACATCAGAGAGAGGATTGTGTGTGATACAGTACATCAGAGAGAGGGGATAGTGTGTGATACAGTACATCAGAGAGAGGATAGTGTGTGATACAGTACATCAGAGAGAGGGGATAGTGTGTGATACAGTACATCAGAGAGAGGGGATAGTGTGTGATACAGTACATCAGAGAGAGGGGATAGTGTGTGATACAGTACATCAGAGAGAGGGGATAGTGTGTGATACAGTACATCAGAGAGAGGGGATAGTGTGTGATACAGTACATCAGAGAGAGGATTGTGTGTGATACAGTACATCAGAGAGAGGGGATAGTGTGTGATACAGTACATCAGAGAGAGGATTGTGTGTGATACAATACATCAGAGAGAGGGGATAGTGTGTGATACAGTACATCAGAGAGAGGGGATAGTGTGTGATACAGTACATCAGAGAGAGGATAGTGTGTGATACAGTACATCAGAGAGAGGATAGTGTGTGATACAGTACATCAGAGAGAGGATTGTGTGTGATACAGTACATCAGAGAGAGGGGATAGTGTGTGATACAGTACATCAGAGAGAGGGGATAGTGTGTGATACAGTACATCAGAGAGAGGATTGTGTGTGATACAATACATCAGAGAGAGGGGATAGTGTGTGATACAGTACATCAGAGAGAGGGGATAGTGTGTGATACAGTACATCAGAGAGAGGATAGTGTGTGATACAGTACATCAGAGAGAGGATAGTGTGTGATACAGTACATCAGAGAGAGGATAGTGTGTGATACAGTACATCAGAGAGAGGATTGTGTGTGATACAGTACATCAGAGAGAGGGGATAGTGTGTGATACAGTACATCAGAGAGAGGATAGTGTGTGATACAGTACA
This sequence comes from Heptranchias perlo, assembly GCF_035084215.1. Taxonomy (NCBI): domain Eukaryota; kingdom Metazoa; phylum Chordata; class Chondrichthyes; order Hexanchiformes; family Hexanchidae; genus Heptranchias; species Heptranchias perlo. The sequence goes on along the minus strand of NC_090365.1, from coordinate 2,273,591 downwards.
TCAGAGAGAGGGGATAGTGTGTGATACAGTACATCAGAGAGAGGGGATAGTGTGTGATACAGTACATCAGAGAGAGGATTGTGTGTGATACAGTACATCAGAGAGAGGATAGTGTGTGATACAGTACATCAGAGAGAGAGGATAGTGTGTGATACAGTACACAGAGAGGGGATAGTGTGTGATACAGTACACAGAGAGGGGATAGTGTGTGATACAGTACATCAGAGAGAGGATTGTGTGTGATACAGTACATCAGAGAGAGGGGATAGTGTGTGATACAGTACATCAGAGAGAGGATTGTGTGTGATACAGTACATCAGAGACAGAGGATTGTGTGTGATACAATACATCAGAGACAGAGGATTGTGTGTGATACAATACATCAGAGACAGAGGATTGTGTGTGATACGGTACATAAGAGAGAGGGGGTAGAAGTTATGCTACCGCCATACAAAGCCCCGGTGAGACCACACCTGGAGTACTGGATTCAGTTCTGGGCACCGCACCTTAGGAAGGATATATTTGCCTTGGAGGGAGTGCAGCGTAGATTTACTAGAATGATATCTGGGCCCCAAGGGTTAAATTACGAGGAGAAATTACACAAACTAGGATTGTATTCCCTGGAATTTAGAAGATTAAGTGGTGATTTGATCGAAGTTTTCAAGATATTAAGGGGAACTGATAGGGTAGATAGAGAGAAACTATTTCTGCTGGTTGGGGAATCTAGGACTAGGGGACATAGCCTAAAAATTAGAGCCAGCACTTTCAGGAGTGAAGTTAGGAAACACTTCTACAAGCAAAGGGTGGTAGAAGTTTGGAACTCTTCCACAAACAGCAGTTGATGCTAGCTCAATTATTAATTTTAAATCTGAGATTGATAGATTTTTGTTACCCAAAGGTATTAAGGGATATGGAGCTAAGTAAGGTATATGGAGTTAGGTCACAGATCAGCCATAATCTCATTGAATGGCGGAACAGGCTCGAGGGGCTAAATGGCCTACTTCTGTTCGTATGTTCCTATAAGAGGGGATAGTGTATAATACAGTACATCAGAGAGAGGGGATAGTGTGTGATACAGTACATCAGAGAGAGGGGATAGTGTGTGATACAGTACATCAGAGAGAGGGGATAGTGTGTGATACAGTACATCAGAGAGAGGGGATAGTGTGTGATACAGTACATCAGAGAGAGGGGATAGTGTGTGATACAGTACATCAGAGAGAGGGGATAGTGTGTGATACAGTACATCAGAGAGAGGGGATAGTGTGTGATACAGTACATCAGAGAGAGGGGATAGTGTGTGATACAGTACATCAGAGAGGGGATAGTGTGTGATACAGTACATCAGAGAGAGGGGATAGTGTGTGATACAGTACATCAGGTAGGAAGAGGGGGTCCCAGTTCATGTTTTTTCAGCCAGTTGTATTTCCTCCCACCTCCACTCCAACTTTGGTCACAGAGCCTTCACTCGCCTCAGTCCTGCACTTCGCAAACCATACCCCTCAAACCCCTCTGCGTTTCTACCTCTCCCCTCCACCCCATCTCAGAATCCACCCCTTTCACCATGCCTTTGGTTACCTCCTCGAACCTTGCTCCCATCACTGCTCGGTGTCCAGCTGTCGACTCTGTGAAGCACTTTGGGACAATTTATTACCGTAGTCTCGCTATAAAAATTCACGTTATTGTTGCAGATTCTAGAAGAAAGGGAAGGCCGAGGGAGGTGAGGAGATCCACAGTTATGAGTCCTGAGTCTGAATTAGAATAAGAGATAGTTGATTGAGTCTTGATTTCAACACAGCGGGGATCCAGGGAGGAGGAAAAGCTTGAATAAAGCAACATCTTGTTGCTAAATAAACATGTACTGACGTGCCCAATTGTATTCTTCATATTTCAGTCAAAGTGTCCAAAGGTTGATCAGAATCCTTTGTATCTCCACAGTGACCATCCCGGAACTGCTTCTACGGTTGCTACCAAAGCTTTGGCTCACGTGTGGCGCACTATGTCAAAAAATGAACGGCGGCCGTACTGGTAAGATGGGCAGCGGGCAGCAGTGAAGTGATGCACTGCGGAGTGCAGAGACCCATAGCGGCAGGTATCCAGTCAGTAGGGGAAAGCGCACCAAACTTTAAACATCCCCTAGTGTGTGGGAGTTCTGTTTTGACCAAGATCAGGGTAGAGCTCCTCCAGTGGCTCTGTTGGTGGTCCGCATTGCCCCGTGTGGAACTGAGACATACTGACCCAGGTTCAGTCTCTGGTCTGTGCCGAGGTTACTGATCTCTGCTAGGCAACAGTAAGATGATGCAATTGGTCTCAGTGCCCACGGGCTAGGGAGAGGAAAAATTGCGATCAAGAGCGAGGAAGTTATGCTAAACCTTTTGTAAATTAAGGGTTAGGCCTTACCTAGAGTATTGTGTCAAGTTCTGGGCACGACACTTTAGGAAGGATGTCAAGGCCTTGGAGAGGTTGCAGAGGAGATTTACCAGAATTATACCAGGGATGAGGGAATTCAGTTGAGTGGAGGGACTAGAGCAGCTGAGTTGGTTCTCCTTAGAGCAGAGAAGGTTGCGGCGAGATTTAATAGAGGTGTTCAAAATCATGAAGGGTTTTGATGGAGTAAATAGGGAGAAAATATTTCCACTGGCAAGCGTGTGGTTAACCAGAGGGCACAGATTTAAGATAATTGCCAAAAAATCCAGGGAGGGATGTGGAGAAATCTTTTTACTCAGCGAGTTGTTATGATCTGGAATGCACTGCCTGAAGGGCGGTGGAAGCAGATTCAGTAATAACTTTCAAAAGGGAATGGGATATATACTTGAAAGGAGAAATTTGCGGGGCTACGGGGAAAGAGCAGAGGAGAGGAACTAATTGGATAGCTCTTTCAAGAGCTGGCACAGACACGATAGACCGAATGGTCTCCTGTGCTGGATTATTCCATGATTCACTTTTAGTGCTGGAAAGTGAGTGTGTGGACATTGGGTGAGGTCTCGATCAGGCTTGGCTGTGATGCCCCCTGTAGCGAAGTAGCTGGCCAACAGGAAGAATGCCTTCTTGGTTGATGAACTGGAAAGCTGCCAGCACCCGTGGATCTGCACCGCATCACGAGACAGAGCCTTTAGTAGACGGGGGAAGAAAATTGGTTAGAAAAAGCGCCAGCCAAGCTTCCCATTCCTGATTGTTATTTAGTGATCCATGCTGGATTGCATGCATGTGTATCGAGTGAGAATACAACCAGGCTCGAGGAAACGGAAACAACAAAAAACGGAAACAATGGGACAGTATTTAAACTGTTTAAACTGAAACTACACCACCCTCCCACCCTCACCACTTTCTCTTTTAAGCTGTCACCTTTCCTTGTCATACCTGCATCTTCATTTACATACTGGTAATCCCATTAATCACAGAAGATGGCTGTGGGGTTGCTGGTTGAATTGGGCACTTCGCAAGATGAGAATTTTATCTCTCCAATTTTCTGTCCCTTTCTTCACTTCTCTCTTGATTCTTGCCAGAGGACAGTCCCATTGCCCTAGTTCTGCTCTGGTACCTTGCCAAAGTGGCCATTCTCCATGTGAGATCTCTCTCTCTCTTTGTAAGGTAAGAGATGGCAAACTTTTCTTCTTACTTTTGTGATCGAGTGGCAGCCTCATGGCAACTACAGCACTGGTTAGATGCAGAGTAAAGCTCCCTCTACACTGCCCCAGTAAGCACTCCTAGATCAGATGCAACATAGGCTAGTTGTAAAGGAAAGCATTCTGTACTCAATCCCAACCTAAGAAGAGCGTCCCCTATTGTAACAGCGTATGTTTTTCCACTTACCTCATCAGTCATATCTGAGTAAGATTGGTGTCGAGTTGTAGGTTGTTTAGTACAGTGGGTTGACACTCCTGAAGTGGACGTTAAAGATCCAATGGCATTGTCCCAGTATCCTGGCCAACATTCCTCCCTCAAACAACACCACCAAAACAACAGATTATTTGGTCATTCATCACATTCCTGTTTGTAGGATCTTGCTGGTGTAGAGTGGCTGCTACGTTTGCCGACATAACAACGGTCGCTGTGCTTCAAAGCAATTCATTGCACATGAATCACTTTGAAATATTTCTGAGAGAGTGATAAGATGCTATACAAATGTTCCCAATTCACCACTCCTCATACCATGTTAGTGCACTGCTTTGCCACCCAAAAAAACCTAACTTTTTAATCCTGATCCCAATTTCCCGAATTAATTTTGCAGTTCTCGTCCCAATTAGGAGCTTAAGTTGCATCACTAACCTTTTTTACCAGGCGCTTTAGGAGATTTGCTAAGCAAAGAGATAATTTAAATTCTCTTGATAAGGTCTGTAATTTTGCAACGGACTCTTAAGCAACACTTCAGCCAGTTGTATTTTGCACTGTTTAGTGGTAATCTTCAGCATGCCTGCCATGCTGCAGTGTGTTAAACGGGTGGAATTCAGGTCAGCAATATGGTTTTCAGTAGAACGAGCAGATCAGCTGATTTTGTTGGCTTGGTAATTATACGCGTTCTTGTGTCTTTTTTCAGCTGTGCTGTTTACTGTCAGGGTTCGGCCCGATTAAAGCAGGAGGGTCGAGAGGTGTGATCTTTAGCAAATACAAAAATCTGCCTCTCTTTTTTATATCTCTCTCTGTCTCTCTCTCTCTCATTCGCAGCATCAAGGCCCGCGAATTCAGCAAGATGAATAACCGCATCGTGAGGCTGGATAGCTCGTCGAGTGAAGAGAGGGAGGAGGTGGAAATGCCCGAACCTCTCCACCTGCTGTAAGGCCCCTTCCTATTCTGAGAGAGAGAGAGAGAGAGAGAGAGAGACACATAGAGTGTCATTCCGGAACAGAGAGGGGGTCTGACCTGAGCCACACAAGACCATCATTAAATACACAAGAGTTGCTGGAGGAGGGCAGGCCTGGTATAATCAAAAAGTTCAGCAAACTCAGTAATGTCTAACTTGGATCTCAAGACAAGTTTACAACCTGGGAAATCATTGTGTCTCTTTTAATATATGTGGAGAATTGTGAAAGAGAATTTTTGTCAACAGTTAATATTGAGCATCATCACTCACTTAAATATTAGCAAAAATAGAACACGTTGACAGTGGTGCTAATTTTAGGTGAATGGCGGTATTCCAAATGAAGTGTGTAGCTGTAACAATGCACAGTCCAGCAGTAATTGAATTTGATGCGGTTTTCATTCATGTCCATTAGATCTTTATACGTCTATATTTAAAGCACACTAGCAATGTCTGGCAAGCTTGGCTCATGTCTGTCTTAATTCTGAGCCACTGCTGTGACCCTTGGGTATAATTTTTTTTTCTAGGCTTACATGCCTTTAGCACACAGCCTTGTGTACCCTGCAGCAGCTCGACCTGGCAGCAACTATGAAAAATCTAGTTGAGATCTCCTTATATCACAAGCAATGTCGCCATCTCCTTAATTCCTTTTGGTCTATCGCCCCGAGGAACTGAATTCAAATCCAACCTTCTCTTTTTATTGGCTGCAGGATCCAACCTGATATGAGTTTTGGGCAGTCTACCCCCATTTCCTTGTGGGCATGAGGAACAGGACACACCATCTTTGTTTCACACTAAATTGCATCCTCACTGAGAGGCCAGAGGGTGGCTGGTATGGGAAACGGACAGTGTCTCACTGGTGCAGTAGGAGGAGCTCACCTGAGGTTGAGGCTGTAGTGTATTGTTGGAGCAGAATAGAGGGATCGTTACTTGGCATCTATCCCTGATCTGAGACCATGTAATGGTCTTAGTCAGCATCTAATCATGCTATACTTGACCTAGGAATGCTTGATTCTGGCACTGGGAGCCCAAGATATAAAAGTATTCTGTTCACCAGCACCAAAATCCGTCATCTTAACCAGCACAAAATTTGCAAATTAGAAAAAGTATATATTTTTTTGCTTCATGCCAATAACAACATAATTGAGAACTGATTCTTATAGCAGGACATCACTGAACCATTCTGCAGTCAGTATAGTTTGTGTTTAATATTAAAATGTGTATGTAACCCATCACTTTAATTAACATATGTGTTAGCATAGCCTGTGAACAGTACACAATGAGGATAATTTATATCTCATTTGGAACGCTGACCGCTGACCATAACTCAAGGCACTTTTATGCTACAGAAGTGCATTGACAGCAAGTGCGTGGGTCTCTCATTGTCATCTGCACTGGTCAATATAAGTTACTCCACCCAGCCTGACCTGACAGCACTGCAGACTCATTTTGCCGTTGGACCGATCTCCCATAGTGACCTGCCAGTTCATTACGTCACTGTGCTTGCGCCATGACTCGAGCACGCTGTTAACACTGTTCCTGGCCCACCCCATGAGCCGGTTTTCCCGACAGGCCTACAGGGAGACCAGAATGAGACAGCAGGGATAGCAGTGTAGAGAACACTCTTCTGAGACTGGAACGCGACAGAGAGCAATAACACACCTTCACTCTTGACTCGGTCACTCCTGAGTTATCAACTCAGTCAAGTCGTGTCTCACATCTCCATTGTTTACCCATTAAATTAGAAGCATAAAATCTAATTATCTGATTATTTCAAAGGGACATTTTCATCAATATAATTTATAAAAGGAAGACTTGTACTTATATAGCACCTTATCACACCTCAAAGGATCTCAGGCACTATTAATTACTTTGAAGTGCAGTCACTGTGTTGTTACACATGCAAACTTGGAGCAATTTTTGCACACAGCAAGATTCTCACTGCTAATAAGGTGACTAGCCAGGTAATCTCTCTTTTTGGTCGAGGAGGTGGATGTCAGCTGGAACACTGGTAAAACTGCCTTCTCTTTTATTGAATAGTGCTATGGGATCTTTGACATATATCTGAACAGTCAGACAGGGTCTAATTTTAGCATTTCATGCATAAGACAGCACCTCTGACAATACAGCACTCCATGCAAGTGGCACACTCAATTATGTACTCAAGTCCTAGAGTGGGGTTTAAACTTACAACCTTCTGACCTAAAGGCCAGAGTGCAACCAACTGAACCATACTGACATTAGGGCTTCTAGTTGTGACAATGTCCCTTTATAAGTAATTATAATTGAAGATTATGCCACATCATTTTGTGCCACTTTTGTACGGAAGGGCTTTGGTATAGTGACGCCCTGAATCACTGATCCAAATCTAGCATTAGCTCTGGCAGGTACATTCGGGCCTCCCGTAGGATGATCACGGACCAGTAATGACAGGCGTGGTGAAGACAATCGCATCGCGTTTTGTCCCTGTTCATCGGCTAAAAGATGGTGCGTGGAGGAAACAATAATTATGGAGGTGCAGAGTTGGCTGTCTCTGGTGAGAGCACGTGCTACTGGCCTGGTGTTACTGGCACATGTTACACCTCCACTCCAGTGGGAGACCGTTTCTATTGTTGCACTGCTAACTTCAGTGTTAAGGTAACTAAGTTTCTTAATTAATTTGCAATTTGGACAGTTGAGAAAATAAAGTCGCACATTGCCATTGTTTGACATAGCCGTTATTAATTTGTTATTATGGTTCCTATTTATTGTTGTGGCTGTTCTAAATTTCTATAAATTAAATTATTGAGACCCTGTTGAGCAGACTGTGTTTGTATTTATCAGTTTCAGTAAATTTAGACCTTGGAGCAGAGTTAGGGGCACTGGTGATCGCTAGGTTAGAGGAGGTTTTCTACCTGCAGTGATTCACCGGGCACTAGTGCGCAGGAGCAAGGACAGGGGAACTCCTTTATGTTCCGATACGTTGTGCGCAAGCTCTGGCAGGCTGCCTGGTGCACCGGGCATTTCCTGGTAGATGCCCATGAGCCTTCTTCGGTAGCCTGAGCCCTCAAAGTCAGCATCTGACTCCTCTGCAGCGGAACTAGTATGCGACCTCGCCCTCAAGTGAGCTGGCACCTGTGGTGCCCTATCCCCAGCAGTCTGGACCTTGAAGCCCTGGCAACCCAGTGTTTATCTGTGTTTATATTTCTTATTTGCTGGTTTGCCCTGTTTGAATTTTGTTGGCTTGGAGTTTCGGGAAGGCTGTTCTTAGCGCTGTTGCCTCATTAGTGGATAAATCCTAAAACAGAACACCGAGATCTGTTAGTATCAGCAAAGAAATGAGAAACAACTTGCATTTTTGTAGTGCCTTTCACATCTTTAGTCTGTTTTTTTATTTATTAATTCAGTCTCAGGGTGTGGGCATCGCTGGCAAGGCCAGAATTTATAGCCCATCCCTAGTTGCCCTTAACTGAGTGGCTTGCTTCACTGACCACTTCAGAGGGGAGTATGAGTCAACCATTGTGGGACCAGCTAAGGATGGCAGATTTTCTTCCCCAAGGGACATTAGTGAACCTGTTGGAATTTTACGATCACTTTTATGTGCACTAGCTTGTTATTTCCAGATTTTTATTTTAAACTAAATTCAAATTCTCAAACTGCCATGGTGGGATTTGAACTTATGTTCTCAGGATGATGAATCCAAACCCGCTAGGATTAGCTAGCCCGGTAACATGGCCACTATGCTATCGTACCAGTTCATACTGTACTGTGATACCTGCCTAGGGTTGCCAACTCTGGATTTATTCCAGGAAATTTCATCACATGGCCTCCCGCCTCCAATCGCCCCCACGCTCCTGCCATTGGCCACCCCGATACGTCCGTCCTCACGACGCCCCACCTTCTCGCGCCCATTGGATAGCGAACAGATTCTTCGTTACCCAATTGGATGATTCTTGATTTGTCAGTCAAACAGCCTTTTTTCCGTCATCTCCGATATTATTATAACTAATAAACAGAAGTCTTTAAAGAAAAATAATTTTAAAAAGAACAATATTTTTAAAAAATGCGCTGATGATTTTCTCCCTGGTGTTTGCTCGGAGCAATGTCCAGGAGATTAACCGTTAACTCGTGGAGGCTCCAGGACAACCCTGGAGGATTGGCAACCCCTAGCCCCACCATTGCTCACCTGAGCAGTACGGCTGTACGATTTCGGCCCACGTGCATGCAGGGACCAGTGACTTCATGACACCATTACAGAGAGAATAGGGCGTGATGAGGTCGTGGCATTGTGTCACAACATCACCCTCAAATGCGCGCTACCACCGCGGAAACATCCTGCTTCCTGGCACGAGGAAAGTCGGAGGCAGACCAGAAGATCGAGAGGGAAAAAAAAATGGGTCTTCCTGGCCACTGGTCTTAAAAAAAACATTAGTTCTTTATTTTGATATGGCCATTGCCTGCGCAAAATGCCATGGGAACCAGCTGTTGATGAGCACAAAATTCACGGGAAAAAAAGTTAAAAATAAATAACTTGGACCTCCACCAACACCACAGCAAACTAACAGCAGAGGATCACGGACACTCCAGCAGATAAATTCCATGCGGTTGGCATAATAATCTCTTAAATTTGCAAACGCTACCCACAAAAGGAAAAGGTTGTGGTTTCCTTGTGTGACAGAAAGAGATTGTATTCAAAGAGTTTTGAGCTAAGGAGGAGAAATAGCTGATGCAGCTTCTAGCTGTCATCTGGACTCGGGGATTAGATTATTGTCTACAATTCATTCCACGTTATTGTTTTCTTTTACTTTTTTTGCTCCAATTTTCCATGCTGATTCTTGCTGGAGTGCGGCCTTGTTCCATGCCCGCATTGCCGTTCTTGATGGTGAGTGTTGGCAGGATGCAGCCACACCCAATTCTAGCCTCATTCATTTTGCAGCAGGGGTCATCTGAACAGCAAACGGGACTGGGAATTAGGGTTAACAACCCTCCAGGATTGCCCTGGAGTCCCCAAGAATTGAAGATCAATCTCCAGGCCACTACGGCAAGCAACACATGGGAGAAAAGACAGAGAGGGCATTAAAAATTGTGTTTTAAAAAAAAATTTCTTTGAACACTTTTGTTTGTTCGTTAGAAAAGTATTGGAGTTGGGGGGGAGGGGTAAAAGGCTGTTTGACTGACAGTCAACAATCATCCAATCGAAGGATGAAGAGTCCATTCACTTTCCAATCGGCGCAGGAGGGGCGGGGCACCACGAGGATGGACATGTCAGGCGACCAATGGCAGGAGCGAAGCGGTTGGAGGCAGGAGGTCACGTGATGAAACCTCCAGGAACATGTCCAACCAGAGTTGGCAACCCCACTGGGAACCCTGATGACTTTTTTTTGTTTCACTTGACCAGGGGCTTCCAAGAACTGCAGCTTCTGAGAAAACTCCCCACAGACCTGAGACCTTCCTGATTGATCTCTTTGCCTCAGTACCACACAGCACGGCGCAGTTACCAACTAACCCATCTAGGCAGCCAACTCTTTGCTTCAAAAACTTCCTTGAATAGATACAAAGGAGACAAAGGCCTAGAAATTCAGCCTTCAGCATCTGTTTTTTGGGCGCTAACCAGCCTACTATAAGAACATAAGAAATAGGAGCAGGAGTAGGCCTTACGGCCCCTTGAGCCTGCTCCGCCATTCAATCAGATCATGGCTGATCGTCGAACTCAACTCCACTTTCCCGCCTGATCCCCATATCCCTTGATTCCCCTAGAGTCCAAAAATCTATCTATCTCAGCCTTGAATATAATCAATGACTCAGCATCCACAGCCCTTTGGGGGTAAAGAATTCCAAAGATTCACAACCCTCTGCGTGAAGAAATTCCTCCTCATCTCAGTCTTGAATGGCCGACCCCTTATCCTGCGGGCCAGATAGAACAATGCTGCAAGTGCCTCACACCTTATCACCAGGTTCCTGCCAGTTATGGAGAGGGATCGTCCCACCCACATACCAAGCTTTTGTTTGGCCTTGGTGATCCGCTCCTCCCAGTTCTTTGTGCAGGCCAAGGGCCTCCCGAACCAGATCCCCAGCACCTTTTTTTTTATATTCGTTCATGGGATGTGGGCGTCGCTGGCAAGGCCAGCATTTATTGCCCATCCCTAATTGCCCTAGAGAAGGTGGTGGTGAGCCTTCAGGTAGTCGGACCTGTCAGTGAAGGGAACAAGGGACAAGGGACAGGCCTCCTACCTGCCAAAGAACATGACCTAGCTTTTATTTCAGTTCACTCTGGCCCCCAAGGCCAGCTTTGAAATGGTCGTAGATGCCCATCAGTGTGTGGACCGACTGCTGATCGGAGCAGAAGATGGTGACATTGTCCACGTACAGGGAGGCCTTAACCTGAGACCCTCTGCTGCCTGGGATCGTCACCCCCCCGATACTTGCGTCCTTCCTGATGGACGTGGAAACGGCTCGTGGAGAGAGGACAGCCCTGCCTGACTCCAGATCTGATCGGAAAGCTCTCTGACTCCCACCTGTTGATTAGGACTGCGCTGCGGATGTCCGCGTAGAGCAGTCGGATCCAATCGCAGATTCCCGCCCCAAAACCCATTTTGGAGAGCACGTCCATCATGTACGTGTGGGATATTCTTTCAAAGGCCTTCTCCTGGTCCAGGCTGATGAGGCAGGTGTTCACCCACCCCCCCCCCCCCCCCCAGTCCTGCACGTAGGCGATCGCATCCCTGAGCAGCGCAAGGCTATCAGAGATCTTCCTGCCGGGTACCGTATAGGTCTGATCCGGATGGATCACCCGCTCCAGAGCAGACTTGAGTCCATTGGCGATAGCCTTAGACAGAATCTTGTCGACATTTAGCAAGGAAATGGGTCGTGAATTTTTGATTTCTTCCCTCTCCCTCTTTCACTTGTAGATGAGGGTGATGATGCCTTTCCTCATGGACTCTGACATGCTGCCTGCTAAAGCATACCCCCGTAACTTCCAGCAAGTCTGGGCCAATCCAGTCCCACAGAGCCGAGTACAACTCAACCGGTAAGTCATCGCTTCGGGGAGTTCTACTCTTCTCAAAGGACTGGTCAGCTCGTCCAAGGTCAGTGGCCGAACCTCGCTCTCCTGCTCGTTCTCCTCTAAGATTTCCGTGATAGAGGACAGGAAGGACTAGGAGGCCATGTTGTCTGTGGGCTTCGCGTCATATAGCCCGGCATAAAAGGATTTGCCGATCCTCAGTATGTCGGCCTGCGAGGATGCCACCGAGCCATCTTCCGTTTTCAGGCTGCTGATCACAGAGGTCTCTCTGTGCAGCTTCTGGAAGAAGAAGCTGGAGCATTTCTCGCCCTGCTCCACGGAGCAGATTCTGGACCGGAAGATGATCTTTGAGACCTTGGAGGCGAAGATCGAGCCTTGCTGGCCCTTCACCTCTTGGAGTTCCTCCCCGACATCGACCACCATCGACTGCAGCTGGAGCAGATCTTGCATGCTTATTTGGAGTTCTGACACTTCCTTCTGTTTCTCTCTCATCTTCTGATCACTTTTGAGGATGAAGAACCTCTTGATGTTGGCCTTGATCGCTTCCCACCTGTGCACCGTGGAGTCGAAGGGATTACACAGGTTCTCCAACCTGTGTAATCCCTCTTTAGTTCCTCAATGTTCTCCAGGGTCAACAATCTCATGTTCAGCTTCCCTATCCCCCTGCCTACCATCTGGTCCTTCTGCGATTGACAGTCGGCCAGTAGGATGCAGTGGTCCGAGAAGAACACCGGCTGGACATTGGTGGATCTGGCTGAGCGTTGGGGACACAAAAAGGAAGTCTATCCTGGAACGGACAGACCCATCCGGCCTGGACCGGGTGTTTCTCTGCGGCGCTCCGTCTGCAGGGTTGCTGAAGATGTCGCAAAGCTTTGCGTCTTTCACCACCTCTATCAGGAGTTTGAACGTGGTGTCCAGTATACTGCTGCCCCTGCTGGATCGTCCAGTTGCATCGATGATGCTGTTGAAGTCTCCAGCAACAACGATCGGTCTGAAGGACGCCAGCAGTAATTGGGAGGTGCTCGTACAAAATGTTTCCCCAGTGGCTACAGCTTGAGAGGGGGGGAGGCTGCTGTGCTTCCATTGAGGACACTTCAGATGGCTGTGGAGGGTGACTTGGAGCAGCTCTGGGCCTTGAGAGCCTGGCTGCAGATTGCAGCATCTCGGCGTGGGCCAGTGCAGTCTGGCACAGCTGGCTGTGCGGCACTAACAAGGGCACTGGCGGAGTGGCTGGTGGGGGAGCAGGCCTGCTGTCGTCCTGAGAGAGGACAGCAGGTGCCTCTCCTGTTGATCCAAGGCCACTCTCTGGGACGACGCCTCAGCACTTACCGCTCTGCGTGAGAACCATCTACAAGGTGCACTGCAGCAACTTGCCAAGGCTTCTTCGACAGCACCTCCCAAACCCTCGACCTCTACCATCTAGAAGAACAAGGGCAGCAGGCACATGGGAACAACACCACCTACACGTTCCCCTCCAAATCACACACCATCCTGACTTGGAAATATATCACCGTTCCTTCATCGTCGCTGGGTCAAAATCCTGGAACTCCCTACCTAACAGCACTGTGGGAGAACCTTCACCACATGGACTGCAGCGGTTCAAGAAGATGGCTCATCACCACCTTCTCAAAGGCAATTAGTGATGGGTGACAAAGGCTGGCCTCGCCAGCGACGCCCACATCCCAGGAATGAATAAAAAAAAAGAACGTGCTGGACTTCTGTGAAGGTTTAAAGGCCCCTGGCAACAAAGGCCCCCAGAGGCCAAAATGGCAGCCATCTGAAATTGCATGGCAGCAGTTTGTGCTGTCAGAGTTGTCAGCAGAGGCTGTGGATGCTCAGTCGTTGAGTATACTCAAGGCTGAGATCAATAGATTTTTGGACTCTAAGGGAATCCAGGGATATGGGGATCGGGCGTTGAGGTGGAAAGTGGAGTTGAGGTCGAAGATCGGCCATGATCTTATTGAATGGCGGAGCAGGCTCGAGGGGCCGTATGGCCGACTCCTGCTCCTATTTCTTATGTTCTTAAGCTCTTCATGGTGGGTGCCACTGTGTTCTTAATGGAGCTGACCGCTCGATCCATGTTGGACCGAATGGTCTCTGTGTGAAGCCTTGAGACGTGTTGGAGTTGGATTCCTCCACGCTCCGATACATTGTGCTCGAGCTCTGGCAGGCTGCCCTCAAAGTCAGCATCTGACTCCTCTGCAGCCGAACTAGTATGCGACCTCGCCCTCCAGCGAGCTGACACCTGAGGCTCCCTACACCCCCCGCCCCTCCGCCCCAGCTCCAGATTAGAATCATCATTGCATTTGTGCAAATGATTTTTAAAAAGTGGGTGCGTGTGATTTTATTTTAATTGTTCGAGCGATTTTCCTCCTCCACCCTCTCCAGCCTGCAAGTCTATTCCATTTGTTTGTTACGTGAAGAAGAATTTGTTGTGTCCCTTTATCCTCCAATATACTTTCCCCCCTTGTGAAATTGCCCTTTTAAGGTGAAGTTAGTCATTGCCCTTTTAAATTGTATAGTTTTAGCGGAAGTGTATGGCTTTGCATTGTGGGGCTAGACGGGTGTGTGAACATTGGGATCAGGGAGTGCAGGAATGAAATGTAACCCAGAGTGGTTACAGTGTAGTGAGGGACAGTGCAGGGAACATGTTCCAACAGGATCGTGTCCACTGCTGAACAGGCTACAGTGCAGTAAAGGAGGATATACAAAGACCGCAGTAAAACCCACCCTTGCAGGTTAATGACTCGCCTTTTACATTGAAAGAAACAGAGGGAGCGAGAGAGAGAGAGAGAGAGAGATCAGTGTGTGCGACCACATATACGCAAGACCAGGAAATCACTCTGCAGCAGCTCCGCTACACACGAAAGACCAGGAGAGAGAATTCTTCTAAAGCCAAACATGAGGTAAGATTTCACCTTTTTGTCGATTTCAGGATGTGCGTGTGTCTCTAGGAGTCAATAATATGTTGTTTGAGTTGCTAAATGGAATTAATCTCCTGGTTTGTAAAAGTAAATGTTATAAGGGCACTGGTCCAGATCCGACTTCTGAATGTTACCAAAGGAGGAAAGCTCCGAAAGCTTGTGATTTCAAATAAAGCTGTTGGACTATAACCTGGTGTTGTAAGACTCCTTACATTTACCAAAAGAAAGTGGGTAAACTTTTTTTATGTATATATCGTGTTTGAAAATTGATTTTAAACACGAACTTTAAAAAAAATGGCCCGACTAAATTACCAATATCTAATTTAATTACTTTTTTTTAAACCCTAAGGGAAGAATTTTTACTTCGATGTAGATCACAGTGAGATTGAAAGCCCTGAGTTATCTATTTAATTCTATCTCCCTGTCGCACTAAATGAGTGGGAGTATCCTCTTTTGTGGAATGTAAAGTGATTTTTATTTTATATGTTGAGTGGAGATATAAATTCCTAATGCGGTAAGTATGTGTGTTAGTAATTGTAGCATCATCTTCCGCCAGTACCTTTTCTTACATAAACTCCAACCTCAATCAGAAGAGAATTTTAAAAATAATTCATAGGTTTCTTCAGATGCATTAAAAGATCACAACATATTTTTTAACCCTGGTTATTGATCATTCAGTATTTTCTTGCTAATATCTTTGTTTTAAAGTTGCTTTAATAGGGTCCATTTATCTTGGGGTCTAACAGTAGATTGGTTATTGTGGTTTTAGTGATCATGGTTAATTATAACTGCTCCATTTGAATTTTGAAGTGTGTTGCAGTAATCAATTGTACCACAGCCATGGATACAGTACTAGCCTCCAAATACCAGTCCCACACACTTCTGCCTTCCACTTGTGTTGAAAACAAGGTTGCTCGCACCATCTTCTACTTTAACGTTCCTTCCTGGGACTCAAAACTCTGCAACCCCATCAGTCTTCCTTTTCTCCTGGAATCTACGAGCTTTTGAAACCCAAGCTTGCCGTTGCCTAACCACTACTTCCTGATTTGCCTCAACAACTCTCCTGTTGTATTGCAGCCTTGGCCCTTCACCTAGGATTCTTCGTACCAGTAAACGTACACACGCACCTGGCATGTGTCTGCGTATAAGGTGCCCTTTTTGCACACTCTTTTGCCTGGGTTATTTGTCCAGCTCCTGTCGCTCTTTAGAACCATATGGCAAATGCTGACTGCTCTGTAAATATAATTAGTGTCGACGTAACGTAATCAGTAACTTCTATGGAATAATTTTTTTTTTAAAATGTCTTAACCCTTTTTTGCCTGACTTTTGTGCTTATTAAGATAAGAGCTGGGGAGGGGGCAACCAGTGACAGTGCTCCCCAGGCAGGTACAGCACAAGCTAGGTAAAGTATAGAGTCCACCCAAGAGGGCAGATGGAACGTCGCATTAACTTCTCATTCGAAAGACCTCAGAGAGTGTAGCACTCCCTCAGTACTGCAGTTGGAGTGTCAGCCTTGATTTTCTGCTCAAACCTCTGGAGTTGGACTTGAATCCACAACCTTCGGACTTGGAGGCAAGAGTGCTACCCACTGAGTTACATCTGTAAACCCTCAGCTTCCACTATACTGCCGCGTCAAACGCTCCCAAGTCAAATATAGAACAGGTTACACGCACAGAAAAGCTCTTTCTGCACTGCTCCATCAAATACTTCGAGGTCAGATGTAATGCAGGTTAGATGCAGAGTAAGACTTTTTCTATACTACCTCATAACGTGCTCCCAGGTCAGGTACAGCATGGTTATATCTAGTTTTTAAAAATGATTTGTTCTTGGAAATTGACAAGACTGTCAAGATGGTATTGATTGCCCATCCCTAGTTGCCCTCGGCATTAAGACTGAACCACATAGTGTGGGACTGGAATCAGGAGTATGCCAGACTCGGCAGGTTCCCTTCCCTTCCTGGAAAGACATGAGTGAACCAGTTGGGTTTTTAGGTCAATCCGACAGCCTCGTGGTCGTCATTTTCTGGTGCCAGCCCGCAAATTACCAGATTAATTGAATTCAGTTCCTCAACTTGCCATGAGGGGATTTGAACTCTCAATCTCTGGGTTGCTCGTCCAGTACCGTAACGATTGGCCCTCTCTTTGCGTGCACCTCAATCCTAACCACAAACTTGCATTTATACAGCTCCTTTAACGCAGCAAAATGTCCCAAGGTGCTTCACAGGAGCGATTATCAGACAAAATTTGACACCGAGCTGCATAAGGAGATATTAGGACAAGTGTTATTTATATTAATGATTTGGATGAGAATTTAGGAGGCATGGTTAGTAAGTTTGCAGATGACACCAAGATTGGTGGCATTGTGGACAGTGAAGAAGGTTATCTAGGATTGCAACGGGATCTTGATAAATTGGGCCAGTGGGCCGATGAATGGCAGATGGAGTTTAATTTAGATAAATGTGAGGTGATGCATTTTGGTAGATCGAATCGGGCCAGGACCTACTCCGTTAATGGTAGGGCGTTGGGGAGAGTTATAGAACAAAGAGATCTGGGAGTACAGATTCATAGCTCCTTGAAAGTGGAGTCACAGGTGGATAGGGTGGTGAAGAAGGCATTCGGCATGCTTGGTTTCATTGGTCAGAACATTGAATGCAGGAGTTGGGATGTCTTGTTGAAGTTGTACAGGGCATTGGTGAGGCCACACTTGGAATACTGTGTACAGTTCTGGTCACCCTATTATAGAAAGGATATTATTAAACTAGAAAGAGTGCAGAAAAGATTTACTAGGATGCTACCGGGACTTGATGGTTTGACTTACAGGGAGAGGTTAGACAGACTGGGACTTTTTTCCCTGGAGAGTAGGAGGTTAAGGGGTGATCTTATAGAAGTCTATAAAATAATGAGGGGCATAGATAAGGTAGATAGTCAAAATCTTTTCCCAAAGGTAGGGGAGTCTATAACGAGGGGGCATAGATTTAAGGTAAGAGGGGAGAGATACAAAAGGGTCCAGAGGGGCAATTTTTTCACTCAAAGGGTGGTGAGTGTCTGGAACGAGCTGCCAGAGGCAGTAGTAGAGGCGGGTACAATTTTGTCTTTTAAAAAGCATTTGGACAGTTACATGGGTAAGATAGGTATCGAGGGATATGGGCCAAGTGCAGGCAATTGGGACTAGCTTAGTGGTATAAACTGGGCGACATGGACATGTTGGGCCGAAGGGCCTGTTTCCATGTTGTAACTTCTATGATTCTATGACCAAAAGCTTGGTCAAAGAGGTAGGTTTTAAGGAGGGTCTTAAAGGCATAGAGAGGTAGAGAGGTATAGGGAGGGAATTCCAGAGCTTAGGGTCTTGACAGCTGAAGGCACGGCCGCCAATGGTGGAGCGATTAAGCATGCCCTTGCTGCTACAGAATGACTTCCTGTGCTCGGTCTGTGTGATTGCCAAATTAAGGTCAGTTTGGTGCTGTGGGCCTACAGTATCTGATAAAAGTGCCAAAGGAACAAAAATTGCTCTTTTTTTTGGAGAAGTGAGTACATCACTGGAGCCAGAAACTTAACAGCTCTTGTGTGCAATGAGTGTAAGTTAGAGGAAGCTGTACAAATATGAATCTTTGTTGATTATGATTTGTGTTTTGTTTCCTAACTTTTGGTATATTTATGTGGAAATATCTAAATGTTGAAATATATCCCCTTAAGTGCAAAGTAACTTGACATGTTTTGTTGCATTAAAAGGAAAGACTTGCATCAATGTGATAATGACCAGATCATCAGTTTGTGATTTTGGTTGAGAGATAAATATTGGCCCAGCACACTGGGGAGAACTCCCTTGCTATTTCTTTGAAATAGTTGCCATGAGGTCTTTTACGTCCACCTGAGAGGGGAGACGGGGCCTTGGTTTAACGCCTCATCCGAAAGATGGATTTTTATGGAAGGAGTTAATTCGCACTGGGACTGTCACTACTGCCAAGATGTTATACGATCCTAATGGGAGGTGCACCTTGTATTTGTGCTCATCACAGCCGGGAATGCCAGTGCTGCGGGAGGGGTCAGAACATTTTCACCGTAGCTGCCTCGGGTGCTACCCAACACTCTCAGGTTAGGTATAACGCTCTTCGACGTAGAGCTAAGCTCCCTCTACTCTGCTCCAACAATGCGCCCTAACCTCAGAAGAGCAGCTCTTGCTGTACTGGGTCAGTGTTGTCCAATAGAAATCACTGACTGGCAACAGATGTGGCTACGGTAACACCATTTTAGCCACATACTAATTTTAGTAGAAGAGGCCTTTACATACACTCACAATACTGATAAGTGTATTTCACGTGCATATTTACTTAAACACCTGCCACCACTTACTGACCAAGGAATTAAAGCACTCACAAATATCAAAAAACGCTCACTCTGCATGTTGTCTAATCATTGTAACAACAAATGTACAAAAAGGTTAATGTTCACGTGCATATGCCGTGCGATTACGAATATTAAGATTACATGCCCAACAACTGTGGATCTTACTTATTTTTCTTAATTTGCTAATCAGAAATGCAGTTAGCCACACCTAGATTTCCAATTCGCCAGTGGCTAATGTATTGGACCAAACTGTCCCAGGGTGACACTTTGATTTCCCCGCATCAGCCATTTTCTCCCCCACCCCCTGAGACTGACTCTTTTTATGAGCAGTTCTGCGATGTCACTGCCACGTACACTTGGATCGAGAATATCCCAAACTTTTTTTTTGGCCGAGACCACTTCCACCCTACGCTTCGAGGAGGCTTTAATCCCATCAATCAGGGCTCGATTCGATCAAATACAGCTCCCAGACGTTGAGTATATTCAAGGCTGAAATGGATAGATTTTTGGACCCTCGGGGAATCGAGGGATATGGGGATCGGGCAGGAAAGTGAGGTCAAAGATCAGCCGTGATCTGATTGAATGGCGGAGCAGGCTTGAGGGGCCGAATGGCCTACTCCTGCTCCTATTTCTTATGTTCTCCCAGAGGTGAAAAAGCATTGTGCCAACCAATGACCACAACCAGTCTCTTTTGTGTTATCCTTTGCATAAAACAAATCTACAATGAAGTCAAGAGCAGTCTGGGGAACCCCCTGCTTGAATAATTCAGATATACATTATGTATTATTTGCAACACCGCACCACAGTACCACATTAAACAGGAGTGAGCCTTTGGCTTAGTGGTCGCATTTATACGAACGTACAAATTAAGAGCAGGAGTAGGCCATCCGGCCCCTCGAGCCCGCTCTGCCATTTGATAAGATCATGGCTGATCTGATTGTGACCTCAACCCCACTTTCCCGTCTACCTGCTATAACCTTTGACTCCATTGTTAATCAGGAATCTATCTAACTCGGCCTTAAAAATATTCAATGACCCTGCCTCCACTGCTCTCTGGAGAAGTGACTCCCACAGACTCACGACGTCTGAGAGAAAAAAATTCTCCTAATCTCCGCCTTAAATGGCCTCGAGTCGGAAGGTGAAGGGTTTAAGCCCTGCTCCAGACTGGCCTGGTGACTGAAGATTAGAATATGGCCTCTAAATACTGGGTTGACGTCCAACGGGGTTCTCATGTCCGGATAGAGGAACCACTGGCTCAGAGATAGTGCCTCCAAGTCAGAAGGGTTGGGTTCGGTCCCCACTCCAGATAGCCCTGGCGAGGGGAGACCAGACCGTTGGTTCTGAATACTGGATTCATGGCCAGCGAGAGGTAGTTGTGTCAGTCCCTCTCCGCCCCCCCGATCGTAAAGGGTAGGTGGGGCTCCTTAACCTTGATTACAGCCCACTTAGGAGAAGATACTCCAAAGGTTTAAAAGAAAGTGAGGAAGACAATGGAAAACAGCCTCTGCTACTTTTTCCTAGAAAGTGGCTAAGAATCTCATGTGAGGTTTGAGTTGGGACCTGCCCTTGGGCAGAACACAATGGATGGACAGTTAGACTGCTTAAAACAGTACAGAAACTGACTACGTGTACAGTTAAATTCATAGGAACAGAAATAGGCCATTCAGGCCCTCGAGCCTATTCCGCCATTAAATTAGATTATGGCTGATCTGGACCTAATTTCCATCTACCTGCCTTTGATCTGTATCCCTTAATACCTTACCTGACACACAACTATCAACCTCAGTCTTGAACATTTCTGTTGACCCCCTAGCATCCACGGCCTTTCGGGGGAGGAGAGTGTTTCAGATTTCTGCTACCCTTTGTGTGAAAGAATGCTTCCTGATTTCACTCCTAAAAGTCCTGGTATTGATAACTGTTTGTTGCAAGAAGGAGCCTTAGCTGGGAACCTCCGGTATTTTATTGGGCAATTATTTAAGCTGGGAGGAAAGGAAGTTGGGTCTGCTTTCTTTGGAAAAGGAGATTTTGAGGTCATTTATCGCAGAGTTTTTGAGACTCGGAAGGGAATTGACGAGCTGATCAGGGCAGTTTGTTCATTAGAGCGAAGAGTTCAAATACCGGGGGAGAGGGGAATGTTAAAGTAAGAAGGGAGGCCATAGGGAACTTCTTCACCCAAAGAGAATAAGTTAACGGGGAGGACATTGAAGCAGGCTGTTTAAATGGATTCAAGAAGCAATTTAGATGCGTTCGTAGAGAAAGAAGGGATACGGTGGGCAGGTGAGGATTGATCTCTCAAAAAGGGACGGGCTTGTTTGGGCCTAATGGCCTGGCCCTGTTAATACTTCTTAAATTACACTCCGGATGACCACAAAACATTATGCACAACATATCATCACTCTTGAGTTGATGTATTCTGTATCGATTTATGTTGCACTTTTATCTTCACTTGTTGCAATTGACTGCTGTCGGGCCCTCTTTGTAAACCAGTTGCTTTATTTTCTTTAAAAATTTGGAGAAACCTGTGCACTGCCCAGTGTGGTACCGAGCTGTACATAGGAACAGGTGTAGGCCATTCAGCCCCTCGAGCCTGTTCCACCATTCAGTTAGATCATGGCTGAACTGTACCTTAACTCCATTTACCTGCCTTGGTTCCGTAACCCTTACCCAACAAAAATCTATCTATCTCTGTTTTGAAATTTTCAATTGACCCCCAGCCTCAACAGCTTTTTGGGGGGAGAGTTCCAGATTTCCACTCTCCTTTGTGTGAAGAAGTGCTTCCCGACATCACCCCTGAACAGCATAAGAAACCCAAGAGCTTGCCCATGTTGGGAGTCGGAATGAGGAGCCCCTGGAGGTGGTGCTCAGGATCTGGTACAGACCAGGTGAGTCCTCCCAAGTTCAAGCCCAGGTCTGTGCCGAGTTAGCTGATCCCAGCTGGGGGGAGGGGTGGAAAGAGTTACCATAGGCTTCAGCATTCCTGAGCTAAGGAAAATTTGTCTGCCGGAGTTCCTGCTCACAACTGCTATCCGGCAACCCCTGCTAGATAGTGTGTGCTAGCTAACGTTGAGGACGAACAGGATTGGGTTCAGCTGTGAGGCATTCCTATTGTTGAATAGCCAGCAGCCACTCACCTTCTAGGCTCATACATGATGAATGGGCCATTCCCCAGCAGTATGATGTCTTCAGGACATGAGAGGAGGGACTTTTGTAATCAGCTTGCATTTATCTTTCATGTCCTGGCCAACATTTACCCTTTAACCAACACCAGTAAAACAGATTATCTGGTCATTATCACCTTGCTGTATGCAAATTGGCTGCCACATTTCCCTACTTTACAGCCATTGAAGTGTAGTTACTATTGTAACGTGCGTTGGGACATCCTGAGGTCATGAAAGGTGCTATATAAATGCAGGTTCTTTCTTTAAAAATGACCAGAGAAAGGACACTGATGATAATGTGGTGTCAGAACGGTGTAAAACGCTGAGGGATGTACTGAATATTCAAACTTGTATTGAAGAAAATAATAGTAATGAAGAAAATAATAGTACTAAAGAGTGACAAATCCCCAGGATCAGATGGTTTCCATCCCAGGGTTTTAAAGGAAGTAGGTGAGCACATTGCAGATGCCCTAACTATAATCTTTCAAAGTTCTCTAGATTCAGGAACTGTCCCTCTAGATTGGAAAATTGCACATGTCACTCCGCTTTTTAAGAAAGGAGAGGGAGGGAAACCGGGGAATTATAGACCAGTTAGCCTAACATCTGTTGTGGGGAAATTGCTGGAGTCTATAATTAAGGATAGGGTGACTGAACACCTCGAGAATTTTCAGTTAATCAGAGAGCGCCAGCATGGATTTGTGAAAGGTAGGTCGTGCCTGACAAACCTGATTGAATTTTTTGAAGAGGTGACTAAAGTAGTGGACAGGGGAATGTCAATGGATGTTATTTATATGGACTTCCAGAAGGCATTTGATAAGGTCCCACGTAAGAGACTGTTAGCTAAGATAGAAGCCCATGGAATCGAGGGAAAAGTACAGACTTGGTTAGGAAGTTGGCTGAGCGAAAGGCGACAGAGAGTAGGGATAATGGGAAGGTACTCACATTGGCAGGATGTGACTAGTGGAGTCCCGCAGGGATCTGTCTTGGGGCCTCAATTATTCACAATATTTATTAACGACTTAGATGAAGGCATAGAAAGTCTCATATCTAAGTTTGCCGATGACACAAAGATTGGTGGCATTGTAAGCAGTGTAGATGAAAACATAAAATTACAAAGTGATATTGATAGATTAGGTGAATGGGCAAAACTGTGGCAAATGGAATTCAATGTAGACAAATGTGAGGTCATCCACTTTGGATCAAAAAAGGATAGAACAGGGTACTTTCTAAATGGTAAAAAGTTAAAAACTGTGGATGTCCAAAGAGACTTAGGGGTTCAGGTATGGAGATCATTGAAGTGTCATAAACAGGTGCAGAAAATAATCAATAAGGCTAATGGAATGCTGGCCTTTATATTTAGAGGACTAGAGTACAAGGGGGCAGAAGTTATGCTGCAGCTATACAAAACCCTGGTTGGACCGCACCTGGAGTACTGTGAGCAGTTCTGGGCACCGCACCTTCGGAAGGACATATTGGCCTTGGAGGGAGTGCAGCGTGGAATTATACCCGGACTTCAAGGGTTAAGTTACGAGGAGAGATTACACAAATTGGGGTTGTATTCTCTGGAGTTTCGAAGGTTAAGGGGTGATCTGATCGAAGTTTATAAGATATTAAGGGGAACAGATAGGGTGGATAGAGAGAAACTATTTCCGCTGGTTGGGGATTTTAGGAGTAGGGGGCACAGTCTTAAGATTTAGAGCCAGACCTTTCAGGAGCGAGATTAGAAAACATTTCTACACACAAAGGGTTGTAGAAGTTTGGAACTCTCTTCCGCAAACGGCAATTAATACTAGCTCAATTGCTAAATTTAAATCTGAGATAGATAGCTTTTTGGCAACCAAAGGTATTAAGGGATATGGGCCAAAGGCAGGTATATGGAGTTAGATCACAGATCAGCCATGATCTTATCAAATGGCGGAGCAGGCACGAGGGGCTGAATGGCCTACTCCTGTTCCTATGTTCCTATAAGGCTTGTTAATATCTCAAATGACTCACTTTGAAGTAGTGCCTGTGACTTAAAATGTGGCAACTGTTGTGTGTCAGTAACAATATGCAGCGATGAGATGAACAACCAGTCAATCTGTTTTGGTCGAGGATGGAATGTTGGCCAGGAGACTGCGTGTGCTGTCTTTCAAATAACGTCAGGGGGACTTTTAATGTCCACCTGAACCACCAGAATCGGCAGACGTCAGTTTAGCATCTCATCTGGAGGACTGTGCAGTGCTCCATTCGGTGCTGCACTGGAGAGTCAGCCTAGATTACGTGCTAAAACAATTGCACTGGGTCTCGAATCCGAGACGCGAGAGAGCTATCAAGTGATGGATGAATAATTTGAATAAAACATCACATGAAGCCCAGGCATCTACAACAACTTGCATTTATATAACTCCTTTTAACGTAGTAAAACATCCCAAGGTGCGTGACTTGACATCTGTGACTTGAGTTCATGACCAGCTACCAAACCTCGAGGGGGAAGTATAAATAGGGTGCAAAGTTTTTTTTTGCAGTATTTTGTCACATTGTGCGTGATTCGTGTAACCAGTAAAGTTTATGATTCACATTATCAGCGCTGGGATCATCGTTCTAGTTTGACTAAGTGAAATCAGTTACTCAGAATGTAAGTCAGGACACTTGTAAAGGGCTATAGTTGGCCCCAGCACCCTTGAGCTTTAAGAAAAAAAACAATAAATTGGGATTCCTGATTGCTATCCAGTGTCTCCTGCTGGAAAGTACGAACACAAGGTGCAGACCAGATCAGGCTGGGCTGATGATGCCCCTTGTGATTGACCAGCCTGCTGGCACTCATTTCAACTTATTTGCAAAGGATGGTCACTGGGGTGGAGATTCAGAAGGGAGTCAGTGTTTGTGGAACTGTGCCCCCGGTATGAGCCTCCAGACGAGGGGGGGGATGAAATTTGGAAAATACAACTGGAGGATGTGAAAATAGCAGTGCAAACGTTTAGATTGCTACAGAAAAAATACTTCGCTGCCTCGCATTCAACTGAGCTTTGATGCAAGGCCTCTCTGACCCTGAGCCCATTGAGTGTCTCAACACAAGAACGTTACATTTCTAAAAGGGAAGATTTTTTTAATGAAGATATTTACATTTAAGCCTTTTCTGTAGTTCCTTCTCACAGCTTCTGTGCACACAGGGTAGTGGAAATCTGGAACTCTTTCTCCACCCCCCCCCCCCCCCCCCTCAAAAGTAGTTGAGGCTGGGGGTCAATTAAAAATTTAAAAACTGAGATTGATAGATTGTTGTTCGATAAGGGTATTGGGGAACATGGAACCAAGGTGGGTTAATGGAATTGAGATACAGATCAGCCATAATCTAACTGAATGGCAGAATAGGTTCAAGGGGCTGAACGGCCTTCTCCTGTTCCTATGTAGCTGAATTCTCACCCTTGTTTTCAAATCCCTCCCTATCTCTATAACCTCCTCCAGCCCTTTCCAACCCTCTGAGATCTCGGCACTCCTCCAATTCTGGTCTCTTGTGCATCACCAATTTTCAATGCTCCACCATTGGTGGCTGTGTCTTCGACTGCCTAGGTCCTAAGCTCAGGACTCCCCTCCCTAAACTTCTCTGCCTCTCTACCTCTCTCTCCTTCAAGACATTTATTTAATGCCTACCTACCTTTTTGACCAAGCTTTTGGTCATCTGTCCTAATTATGTGGCTCGGTGTCAAATTTTGTTTGATAACGCTCCTTTGAAGCACCTTGGGACGTTTTACTTGGTGGAGCAGGCTCGAGGGGCCATATAGCCTACTCCTCCTATTTCTTATGTTCTTATTTTGGCTCTTACTACGTTAAAGACACTATACATGCAACTTGTTATTGTTGAATCCAGCAATAATTGCTTCAAAGTAGAAAATCCTCCATCAGTGACTAAGGAAATCTGTTGGTCAGATCCCTGCGTTCAGATGAGGCTTGATTTGGAAAGCTCCGTGTTAGAAACTTGCTCTGTCTGTGTTAGAAAGTGAGCTTCGAGAAAGCACAGCACTTGCACTCGCTCTCGGGAGCTCTGGTGTCAGTCACCCTAACCCAAGAAGCCATTTTGTTGGAAAGACTTGCATTTATATGATTCTTTTATCAGGTGTCTCAGAAGCATCCCAACATGCATTGCATAGAGTTTCTGTAATTTTCAGTCATGGTTACTTGGGTGGATGCAGTAGCCATTTTGAGCATCGCAAGATCCCGCAAACAGCAATGAGATGAATGCCCAGTTGTTCCTAGTTTTTGATGGTGTCTGAGGGCCAAACGTTGGCCAGCACGCTGGCTGGACCCTCTGTTGTTCTTAGTGCCATGGGGCTCACATAACCAGGCAGGTGGGGCCTCCTCCAGAGGATGCACCATTCTCTATATTAATGAGGTTTTTAAAAAAAGTCACCTTTCTACAGTGGATGGTCAGACTGTGGGATTCTCTGCTACAAACCATTGTTGAAGCAGAGTCCATAAAAGTCTTTCAAAAGGGAATGAGATGGTTGCTTGAGAGAGATCAATATTACAGGGTATGAGGAGTGAGCAGGAAAGTGCGATCAGACGAGGTGGCTCTTGTGGAGCAAAACACTGGTGCAGACTTGATGGGTGAAATAACCCCTCTCTTTCTGTGCCATCGCATACGGTGGCTTTATGACTGTAAGTATCACTGAAACATGCTCTTGCGTTCTGTTCTGTTCCCCTTCAAAGTACAAGCACAGAATCTAGTGCAGGATACGGAGTGCAGATCATCAATTAATTGTTCATATACAGAGATTGCAAGTATTTGGTCTAGATTGCATGATAGCTGACCATGTAAACCAAGGTCATGAGGTGTGCAATTTCCATAGTTTTATGCAGGTATGTTAGAAAAAAAGCTTGAAACCATCACAAGAACTGATCCAACTATCCCACCATCTAAACTTCTATCATACAATGAACTCGGATGCCCTGCTCTCTTTCCCGTTAGAATCAAGAATGCAAGTTTTTGCTGCCCAGGTGTAGTTCGTTGCCATCATTAAACCCATTTGCTACCAACCTTCCCACGGGTAACCCTTTTTTTGCCCATCCATGGAGAGAAGCTAGCTCCAAATTGGCCAACCTCCTGACCAGAGAAAAGAGCCATATTGAAAGGGGGGGTGAAGAGAGACAGAGCTTTCTGATAGATGCATTTTAAGAGGAAGCTCGATACGCACATGAGGGAGAAAGGAATAGAAGGATATGCTGATAGGGTTAGATGAAGAGGGGTGGGAGGAGACTTGTGTGAAGCATAAACACCGGCATGGACTAGTTGGGCCGAATGGCCTGTTTCTGCGTTGTCGACTCTATGTAACTATGATAGTTAAATCAGAAGTTTGCTTGACTGCTGTAAGCAATTGAGGAGGAATTTCCCAGGGTTTTTCCTGACAAATCACTTCTTTTTTTGGGAGGGGGCTGGCCTCTCCGTCACCCCATTACAAGCGATTGGAGAGAGTAATGGCAATGTTGGACCATCCAATTGATGGGGCCCAACTGTCTTTCTCTCTCCTTTCTTTTCGTAGTTCTTGGGACTAAGTGTTTATTGCATCCTGGGCTGGGCAAACTGTGAATCAGTTTTGTACTGGAGCAGCCTTGATGGCTTCAGTTGGGTGGGGGTACGGGAAGCTGGAGCGGTGTTGGGATGAAGTTCTGGCCTTGATTTGACAAGATTGTGCACGTGTGGTTGTTATTGCCCAAGGACAAGTAGAGAACAGTGGAACATTGCTCAACTCTGAATAAGCAATACTTTTTATTTTTAAAAAAAAATTCTTTTAGCCATAATTCTTCTTCGTGTTATTGCTTTAACCTGAAGGAATGAATTGTTGATCACTTCAAATCTGTGTTCTTGGAGGGTGGGGAAGGGGGCACCAATGGCCAGGAGAAACTAAAGTTACTTTATTCCTTCAATTAAAACTTTTTTTTTAAAGTTTGCAAAGCTTCCCTTTTCTGGGGAGTTAATGCGGGCTTTGCATTTGAAGGAGAACTGCATTTGTCTGAATTGCACCATGTCCTGATGGCTTATCGAGAGAGATCAAGTAGAGTTGCTTCTTCATTCTCCCTTGATAGCATTTATATAGTGCCTTTCATGAGCTCGGGACCTCCCAAAGCACTTTACAACCAAAGGAGTACTTTTTGAAGTGTAGTTAATGTGGTAATGTAGGAAACACAGCAGCCAATTTGCGCACAGCAAGGTCCCACAACTTGCATTTATATAGCGCCTTTAACGTAGAAAAAATCCCAAGGTGCTTCGCAGGAGCGATTACCAAACAAAATTTGACACTGAGCCACATAAGGAGATATTTGGACAGGTGACCAAAAGCTTGGGCAAAGAGGTAGGTTTTAAGGAGGGTCTTAAAGGAGGAGGGAGAGGCGGAGAGGTTTAGGGAGGGAATTCCAGAGCTTAGGGCCTAGGCAGCTGAAGCCACGGCCGCCAATGGTGGAGCAATTTAAAATCGGGGATGTGCAAGAGGCAAGAATTGGAGGAGCGCAGAGATCTGAGGGATGTAGGGCTGGAGGAGGTTGCAGAGATAGGGAGGGGGCGAGAGGGATTTGAAAAGAAGGATGAGAATTTTAAAATCGAGGCGTTCCTGAACTGGGAGCCAGTGTAAGTCAGCAAGCCTAGAGGTGATGGGAGAATGTAACTTGGTACGAGTTAGGACACGGGCAGCACAAACAGTAATGTGATAAAGACCAGACATCCTCTGTTTTTAGTGATGTTGGTTGAGGGATAAATATTGGCTCAGGACACCGGGGTGAACTCCCTTGCTCTTCATTGAAAAAATACCATGGGATCTTTTGCATCCACCTGAGTGGGTGCCCCAGCACGGGTCCCTGCTGCCTGTGCCCCAGGAAGAGTTGGCACCTTCAGGAGAGATGGGGAGAAAACTTGTTAATGCCTGGTGCTTTTTAGTGTTGCTGTTAGGTGAAGTACAACCTGATCTTTTTGTGGTTGGCGGATTGTCTGCCTTCAGTATCCCCTGCATCACTCTGAGAATATTCCACAAGGGCTCTGGGTAGGGTTGCCAACTCTGGTTGGATGTATTCCTGGAGGTTTCATCACATGACACCCCCCCCCACCGGCCAGTCAAACAGCTTTTCTTTCCAATCACCGATATTTTTATAACAAATAAACAAGAGTTCAAGAAAATAAAAAAAACACCATTTTTTTTAATACCCCTATGATTTTTCTCCTGGGTTTGCTTGCAGCAGTGACCAGGAGATTAATCTTTAATTCCTGGAGGGTTGGCATCCCTAGCCCCTGGGCCTCTGTGAAACTTTGAGCAACCTGTGGAGCAACACTGAAATTTTATTTGTTCATTGTTCTTCTGAAATGGAAAGTGTTTCTGCAGTCAGACTGTGTGGCTTTTAACTCGCTGCAGCGTTTTAAACAAAAAGAATGTGCAAATGGGAGGGTTTGATGTGAGCCTGATGTCGAGGCCAGGGCCTGATTAGGCATGCCTGGGGGAAATTACCATATACAGTCATCTGCAGTCCAACACTTTGACGTCAAACATAGGCACACACACAAGAAAAGTTAGTCATCATGCTGAGGTTAGTCAGTTCCTCTTGAAGTTGTGCAGTTGGTTTGTGAGCTGATGACCTTATCGGATGGGCCAGCTCAGCTATCAGTCGACTGGAGAGGTCTGTGTGTGCCTCATTTTCTCAAAATACCCACTGTTTGACTTGGCTGTTTTGCATTTTTGCTCCTTGAATATTATGAATGCGTTCACTTTTTTTTGAAAAAGAAAGATTGTTTCAACACACTGCAGTGGTTTCTCTAAATTGTGAACTTCATTCAAGTCAAAAGGATTCATAAAGAAAGAAAGAATTTGCATTTATATAGCGCCTTTCACATCCTTCAGACGTCCCAAAGTACTTCACAGCCAAGGAAGTACTTTTTGAAGTGTAGTCACTGTTGTAATGTAGGAAACGCAGCAGTTAATTTGTGCACAGCAAGCTCCCACAAACAGCAATGTGATAATGACCAGATTAATTTTTTTTCAGTGACGTTGGTTGAGGGATAAATATTGACCAGGACACCGAGAGAACTCCCCTGCTCTTCTTCAAAATAGTGGCCGTGGGATCTTTTACATCCACCTGAGATGGCAGATAGAGCCTCTGTTTAACGTCGCATCCGAAAGACGGCCCCTCCGACAGTGCAGCACTCCTTCAGTACTGCACTGGAACGTCAGCCTGGATTATGTGCTCAAGCCTCTGGAGTGGGGCTTGAACCCACAACCTTCTGACTCGGAGGCGAGAGTGTGACTCACTGAGCCACGGCTGACACTAGCTGGATGCTAAATTATGGGCTGGCCTCCAAACCAGCAGTACCTGGCAAGGGGAAATGTGGAGAATAGCGTTCATAGGACAAGGGTTTTTGCCTGGCCACTGGTTTCCAACATTCAAGATAAAAATAGCTGCAGTGTCACTGCTGTTTGTGATGCCATAATTCTTGTGGATATTGTTTATGTTTTGGGAAGGAAAGAATGTGTAAGGAATGCACAGACCCTAATCTCTCTGATTTAAAGGAATGTTGGCTTTAATGGCCAAATGTGTAGCACTGCTCTCCCTCTCTAAATTGTGATACACTCCAAAGCGAAGGAAAGATTTGCACTTGTACAGCACCTTATCCTGTTTCTCAAACGTCTGAACGCTTCACGTTCAGTCAGTTGCTTTTCCAGTGCAGCGTTCTGATGCTATGGAGGCAGACACCGCAGCCGTCTTATGCACAGCACAATCCCACAGATATCACTGAGATGAATGGGCCTGTTACTGTTTGTTTGTTTGATGGTGCTGGTTGAGAGAAGCTAGCTGGCCAGGAGGGGGAAAGTTAGTGACGTGAGCTTCACCCTGTCATATTCTGACTTCGTTTGAATTACTGCCCTGTTGCCGCCCCTGGGATTGATGTGAAAGTTCTCAATCCGTTAACGTTATACCAGTCTGTCACTCACATTTAGCTTTCTTTAAATATTCTGATGGAACTTTGTGTATTCATCAAAAGGAATGGTGTCTGTGTTGGGGGGTGGAGCACTCTGCCATCCGCTGTCAGCATTGAGCAATCCCAGATCAGATGTGGCACCGTTCAGTGCAGAGGAAAGCCCCCTCTGCTCTGCTCCAACAATTTGTTACAGCTTCAGTCTCAGAAAAGTGCACTGCCCACTGCACCAATGTGCCATTTCCCACACCAGCCATTGTTTGGCTCGGAGTGAGGGGCCAAATTACAGGCGGTTTGTAGGAACTGGCCTGACGTCATCAAATCTCATTCCAGAAACTTGCATCCCAGATGGGAAGACTGTTGTCCAGTCCTTGTAAAAATGTCATGGTGTCAGCTGTGGCTCAGTGGGCAACACACTTGCCTCCAAGTCAGAAGGTTGTGGGTTCAAGCCTCACTCCAGAGACTTGAGCACATAATCTAGGCCGATACTCCAGTGCAGTACTGAGGGAGTGCTGCACCATCGGAGGTGCCGTCTTTCGGATGAGACATTAAACCGAGGCCCCGTCTGCCCTGTCGGGGCACTATTTCGAAGAAGAGCAGGGGGGTTTACCCTGGTGTCCTGACCAATATTCCTCAACCAGCATAAGTTTTTTTTTTAAAAAACAGATTTCTGGTCATTATCACATTGCTGTTTGTGGGAACTCACTGTGTAAATTGACTACCCCGTTTCCCACATTACAACAGTGACTACACTTCAAAAGTACTTAATTGGCTGTAAAGCACTTTGGGATGTTCTGAGGTCGCAAAAGGCGCTAGATAAATGCAGATCTTTTTACTTTTAATAAGTACAGTGACAGATCTGTTCCCGCCAGTACTGAACTTCTGCATTTCGTCAGTCCATAGAGTTTTTAAA
Organism: Heptranchias perlo; assembly: GCF_035084215.1. NCBI lineage: Eukaryota > Metazoa > Chordata > Chondrichthyes > Hexanchiformes > Hexanchidae > Heptranchias > Heptranchias perlo. The sequence continues at coordinate 2,241,526 of NC_090365.1, read as the reverse complement.
TGTTCAGTGACTCCTCCCAAAAGCTTATAGAGTGTCAACGTTAGAGATTGTCTAGTGCACCCTCGAACACCAGGTACTCTGTTTCAGTGCTATTTCTGTTTTGTTGGACCTTGACTCCCTGTCGTTTTGCCACGCCATGACTTTTACAGGTTGGTTCACGAGGTGTGCTGGCCCAGTAAGGGTGGGGTGAACTTTGTAATTGTTTCCAGATACCACATAAATTTAGAGGAAGATGTATTTTTGGATGCTGGCTCATCTTGTGCCTCTCATCCAGTCACGCCTACATCCAATTTATGCAGTAGGGGCTCCCTGAACCAGGGTAGCAGGACAGGCAATGACAGTAATAAGCACGCAATATTCTTTAAAAATAAAGACTATTGCTGTTTCGTAGCTGCAACAGCTTGCATCTCTATAGAGCCTTTAGCGTAGAAAAATGCTTCATCGACGAAAAATAGATACAAAGCCAAAGAAAGAAAGGTTAGGAAGGGTGACCGGAACTGGGTTTTAAGGAGAGTCATGGGATCGGAGAGTTCAGGGGAAGTGTGGTGTCAGAGCTGGAGTAGGTTACAGAGATGGTGGGGTGAGGGGGGAAAAGAGAACCAGGAGCCATTGTAAGTTAGCAAGGAGATTGGGGGTGATTGGTGCGGGATAGGATACAGGCCTCAAGAGTTTTGGATGAGTTTCTGGAGGGTGCGTGGTCTGTCAGGAGAACGTTGGTGCAATGGAGTCTGGAGGTAACCAAAGATGTGAATGAGGGTAAGAAAGACTTGCATTTATACAGCGCCTTTCAGGACCGCAGGACATCCGAAAAGCGCTTCACAGCCAATTAAGTACTTTTTGAAGTGTAGTCACTGTTGTAACGTAGGGAAACGCGGCAGCCAATTGGCGCACAGCTAGATCCCACAAACAGCAATGTGATAAATCACCCCAGACGACGCCGATCGAGATGGTGGATCCATAATGGACAAATGTGACTCTCTACCCTTCGCCCTTGTCCGTCTTGATGCCTGTAGCGGGCAACATTCTCCCTGGCTGCCTCAATGCCTGTATGGCCAGTTTGCAACCCGTCTAGGTATGACTGTTGCTGCTGATTTTCCCCCTCACTTCCCTCCAGTGGCTGGGAGACTCTGCAGCCTCAGATTGGGAGCTGAGTGGGACTGGATGTGTTTGTATCTGCTCCGTGTTGCTGAAGGTTGGTGAGTTAAAACTGCCAAACCACCTTGTTGCTTCCACTCCACCCCACCCCAGTAAATTTGTGTTGTGCCACCAGTTATTTTGTGATGTCAGATGGATATTACTGCAACATTCAGCAGGCGACAATGGTGAAATGTCCATTCCGTGTTTCACCTGTGGTGTGATCGTTGCTGCTCCTTCTCGCACCTGGTTCCTTATTCTTGACCGCTTCCTGGGTTTTCTGTTCTCGTTCACGAGAAACATACGGTTATAAGGCACTTCTTTCTTTTGCTGACTGTAGCCAATGGTGTGTGTGCTGTTCTCTTGCCCTTCTCGTTCAGTGACAGCAGGGAACCACATTTTCCTTGGTTCTCGTGTGCTGCTGCCCTGATTCGTCGGCTCCAATTCTGACGGGCAGGCGTTTGATTTGAGAGAGATCAGTGGTGCTGCTGTGTAGAAACTGATGCAACAATAGTGCCTATCGATCCAGCCCTTCCCAACACGGGCTGTGTCTAGAGAAAACCTTTTGAGCTGTATAACACTGGGGTTCCGTGCTGGTGGGCACAGGTCTGTCACTGTATAACACTGGGGTACAGTACTGGTGGGCACAGGTCTGTCACCAATATTTGGTGGGGCACTCTGTATAACTCGGGCAACTGATACGTAAGTTGGCTGGAAAATGATAAACAGATTGGAGATTGTTGATCCCCTGAGGTCAGTGCATCACTGGACTACTTGCCGAGCAGCCAGTTAGTTGCAAGGAGGGATGTTTTGCAATGTCTAATGCATGACCGTGATGGATTTTAATTGCTTGACCAATCAATACAACATCCAATTTACGCCCATTATCTGCCTGATCAAGGCCTAGATAGTTATGACTCCACCTTTTTGGGAGAAAACAAATGTCTCAAATATTTACGGCTTGATGACGTGTGCTGACAGAAGGCCTGAGAGGTCTTCGCGATTTGAGCAATTTTGATGATAGTAATTGGAGAACAATTACTGAGTGAATCGGAAACTGGGGAGCATAAATTTCAGATCAGCATCAAAAGAACAAAGGGAGGGGTTGGGAGAATTTTTTTTTAAGGTAATATTTGAATAAGAAAAGTTTCAAAGGATAGGGGGGCAATAGTACAGGGGAATGGGACTAATTGGATGAAAAAGAAAGACTTTCATTTATATGAAGTAATGACAAGATAAGCTGTTTTAGATGTTGGTTGAGGGATAAATATTGATCCCAAAACACCAGGGAGAATGCCCCTGCTCCTCTTTGAAATAATGCCATGGGATCTTTTACGTCCACCTGAGAGGGCAGACGGGGCCTCTGTTTAATGTCTCATCCGAAAGATGGCTCCTCCGACAATGCGGCACTCCCTCAGTACTGCACTACAGTGTCAGCCTAGATTATGTGTTCAAGTCTCTGGAGTGGGGCTTGAACCCGCAACCTTCTGACTCAGTTCAGAAACGGCACAGGCCTAATGGGCCAAATGGCCACCTGCTGTGCTGTAAAAATTCTGTGGTTCTATATTCTTTGACAATGAGTGGGATATCACAGCTGAAAACCATCCTTCCTCCCCCCCCTCCATCCACCCACTTAAACCTCGGGCAAGGGCTGTTGGACAGCGATGGGGAAGCCCCCCCACTGCAGACCCAATTGAGGGTCAGTGAGGTTGAACTGGGACCCTTCCTGATCTGCATGCCTCAGCTGCTCACTGCGTTGGGCTGCTGAGCTATCAAAGGAGCCCAGATTTGTAGATTTGACTTTCAAATCCCCTCTGCTACCTGTATTGTTCAGATTGCCCGCAAACTTCCTCTTTGCACCAGCCCAACTTCCTCTTCCGCCTGGTGTGGGAGAGGGGAGCTGGGGGTGTATTTGTGGAGCCAGTCTGCATCACCTGACTAATACTGGGTCAAAGGGCAATTGGCTGATTTGTATCAATGCCGTAATTGGCCAGGAATATTTTAAACTCTGCTGAGGTACACAAACCCCATGTTACATAAAAATCTTGCCATCCTTTTGGATTTTTTTAAAAAACTACTTCCATTTGTTGTAAATAATGTCAGTGATGAACGGGGAGGATTGCAACAGCAATGTTTGTCTTGACCTGGTACTCGGCCGTTACAGATGTGGCTTAAGTAACTACATCTTTCCCATCCTCTTCCTATCCCAGATTGTCTGTAGGTTCCTCCACCCTCCACCAATTTACTTGTATCCCCTTGCCCCCAACTCTTGTTGAGGATGGGGTTCCTTTTTTTTTCCCACAGGCATCAGCCAGGTGTGTGTGTGTGTGTCATGATTTTATCGGGGACAGGGGCACTGGGGGTGGAATTCCTGACTGGAAACCCGGACGTCCGTACGATTGTGATGTAAGGACGTCTTTTTTATATTTTTTTTTGCCGGTTTCCTACCTGACAGGCTGGCCTCAGTCTGACTGGAGAAGAGGAAGGAAGAGGATGTGAGCAGGTCATTCATCTGGGGGGGTCGGAGATCGTGAGGTGGGGTCGCTGGAGGTAGGCTTGTTGGGCCTGGCGCGGTGAGGGGGAAGCACTCCTGCTCCTCCGGGCCCGCGATCTGTGCTATATAGGCGCACTCCTGCTGTTTCGGGCTTTCTTTTCTCCTCTCACGTGACGTGAAGTTTTAATGCCCGGGAATCCCAGCCCCCAGGCATTAAAAACAAAAAATCTGTTTAAAATGGAGACCCGCAGCCTCCTTGAAAGCTTTTAGTGACCAACCCGCCTCCTGAGAGTGGGTTAGTCGCCCGCCCCTCGTCCCACCTCTGTTAAAACAGGAAATGGGCAGGTTGGCGGTGGGTTTTAGATTTTTAAAATTTTTATTGTCCATGCCCCCCAACCCACCCATTTTTCTGAGTTTAAAATCATGCCGAATGTCACTTTTGAAGTGTAGTCACTGTTGTAATGTAGGAAACGCGGCCAACAGTTTGCACACGACAAGGTCCCACAAACAGCAATGTGATAATGACCAGATAATCTGATCTGGCGATGTTGGTTGAGGGATAAATATTAGTCAGGACACTGGGGAGATCTCCCTTGCTCCCCTCCACCTGAGAGAGCAGACGGGGCCTCGGTTTAACGTCTCATCCGAAAGACGGCACCTCCGACAGTGCAGCACTCCCTCAGTGCTGCACTGGGAGCGCCAGCCAAGATTTTGTGCTCAGGTCTGCGGAGTGGGAATTGAACCCATGACCTTCTGACTCGGAGGCGAACATTCTACCCACTTGAGCCGCTAAGGGAAACACTTCACCGGACGTACTGATATCTCTTGCTTCAGTGAGCACAAAATTCACATGACCTCCGCCATCGAGCTCCTGCTGCCAAAGGACACTCCTGCCTTTAAATAACCTGTGCGTCTCCCGATTCCTGTGCGTAACCTTCACAATAACCTCATGCTTGCAGTGTTTTCAGTAAAATAGAATGGGCTGTTTGAAATTTTGCATTTTAACTGTGTGAGGAAAACAGTCCAATGAAAGATTCTGTCCTTCCAAACTTGGAATGGGTCCAGAGAGAGTGAAGTGCTGGTGGTAGCAGGTATGTTGCAGAGGATGAGAGCAATTTGAGGGAATGATTTTAAGGGCCTCAGTCAAGTAGTGTATTGGCAAAAGAAAAATACTGCGGATGCTGGAAATCTGAAATAAAAACTGAAAATGCTGGAGAAGCTCAGCGGGTCAGGCAGCATCTGTGGAGAAAGAAACAGAGTTAATGTTTCAGGTCGAAGACCTTTCATCAGAATTGGAAGTGTATTGGGTTCATTGTGACTTTTCCCCCCCCCCCCCCCCCCCCCCCGCCAGTGTATTGGTACTGATATATGCTAAATAGGCCCAGTGGAAACACTTTTTTTATATTCGTTCATGGGATGTGGGCGTTGCTGGCGAGGCCGGCATTTATTGCCCATCCCTAATTGCCCTTGAGAAGGTGGTGGTGAGCCGCCTTCTTGAACCGCTGCAGTCTGTGTGGTGAAGGTTCTCCCACAGTGCTGTTAGGAAGGGACGATGAAGGAACGGCGATATATTTCCAAGTCGGGATGGTGTGTGACTTGGAGGGGAACGTGCAGGTGGTGTTGTTCCCATGTGCCTGCTGCTCTTGTCCTTCTAGGTGGTAGAGGTCGCGGGTTCCTCGGCAGTGTCCTAGGCCCAACCATCTTCAGCTGCTTCATCAATGAACTTCCCTCCATCATAAGGTCAGAAATGGGGATGTTCGCTGATGTTTGCACAGTGTTCAGTTCCATTCGCAACCCCTCAGATAATGAAGCAGTCTGAGCCTGCATGCAGCAAGATCTGGACAACATCCAGGCTTGGGCTCATAAGTGGCAAGTAACATTCGCGCCAAACAAGTGCCAGGCAATGACCATTCCCAACAAGAGAGAGTCTAACCACCTCCCCTTGACATTCAACAGCATTACCATCGCCGAATCCCCCACCATCAACATTCTGGGGGTCACCATTGACCAGAAACTGAACTGGACCAGCCATATAAATACTGTGGCTACAAGAGCAGGTCAGAGGCTGGGTATTCTGCAGCGAGTGACTCACCTCCTGACTCCCCAAAGCCTTTCCACCATCTACAAGGCACAAGTCAGGAGTGCGTTGGAATACTCTCCACTTGCCTGGATGAGTGCAGCTCCAACAACACTCAAGAAGCTCGACACCATCCAGGACAAAGCAGCCCGCTTGATTGGCACCCCATCCACCACTCTAAACATTCACTCCCTTCACCACCGACGCACAGTGGCTGCAGTGTGTACCATCCACAGGATGCACTGCAGCAACTCGCCAAGGCTTCTTCGACAGCACCTCTCAAACCCGTGACCTTTACCACCCAGAAGGACAAGAGCAGCAGACACATGGGAACAACACCACCTGCACGTTCCCCTCCAAGTCTCACACCATCCCGACTTGGAAATATATCGCCGTTCCTTCATCGTCGCTGGGTCAAAATCCTGGAACTCCCTTCCTAACAGCACTGTGGGAGAACCTTCACCACACGGACTGCAGCGGTTCAAGGCGGCGGCTCGTCACCACCTTCTCAAGGGGCAATTAGGGATGGGCAATAAATGCCGGCCTCGCCAGCGATGCCCACATCCCATGAACGAATAATAAAAAAAAATAAGCATGAGGAAGGCCACTCAGCTCATCCCTAGTTCATCCACACATTCAGAGTGTGCGTACAGCTCTCCCCAATCACCGTGCTGCTGCTCAAATGATTCCCTGTTTCTTTCCGGCTTCACTACTTGACCAGCAAATCCATTCCAGGCGTTGCTCACTCTGTGTGAAGAACAACTTCCTCAATTTGCCTTTCACCGGTCTGATCTGGTACCATGATTTGAGTGGAACGGGGCCAGAGACTCTGGGCTTCTTTCTAGTGACCCGCAGCGCAGAGTCATGTACTGCTCGTTTTTGGGAAGAGGTCAAGTTAGTTGAGTGAAACGTTGGAGGAAGTGGCTGCACATTGTGTGGTTACAGGACTGTAACGGAGGAGCGAGAGAGCTGGCTGTCTGCACAGTGAGGCATGAGGATGCACTGGAACCAATCGCTATACTTAATATCTGTTCCAGTTTTCTCTTCCCTGAAGGCACTAACTCTTCCTGGGCTGCCGTTCCACAGTCACTGCCAGCCTTTCGGTTCCTCAGCTATGTGGCATTCTTCACTTATGAGCTTCGCACAAGTGACAGCAAGCTATTTGACCATGAAGGGCATCACAGACGACCTAATGCTCTCCATTTCCGCACCCACCCACTTTCAGGCAGGTGTTGCTGGACAGCAACCAAGAGCTGACAAGGCTCCTGTGAAGAACCTTGGGATGCTTTGCTATGTTTAAAGGTGCTATATAAATGGCAGTTTTTAGAGATGAGGCAGATGACGCCATGTTTGCGGTCCAGAAACCACGGTCTTGTGCTTCATTCGATGTAATGCATCTCTGCAGGAACTGAAGCTGCCTGAAAACTCCCTACTGCCTCTTTAAGAAACCTCAGTTTCTCCAACTGGTTTCCAGGGGAACCTGTTCTTTCTCGATGTGTAACATCGAGGGTTCATTCTGTGTTAGTCACACTCTTGCTGTCACGATCGAGAAGCTTGTCTGTTAGTCTGCCTTAGCGTCGCACCTTGACCTTTTTGTTAAGGGCCTCAATCCCAACCGACTGCTGCCCTGCGGAGTGATGAGACATGGGTCCAAGCCTGTGATTTTTCCCCACGTCCCCGATTTTCTTTCGCCCCACCATTGGCAGCTGTGCCTTCAGCCGTCTAGGCCCCAAGTTCTGGAATTCCCTCCCTGCACCTCGCTAACTTTCCTCCTTTTTAAGACGCTCCTTAAAACCTACCTCTTTGACCAAGCTTTTGGTCACCTGACCTAATATCTCCTTATGTGGCTCGGTGTCAAATTTTGTCTGATAATCGCTCCTGTGAAGCGTCCTGGGCCCCTTTTGGCGCTATATAAATGCAAGTTGTTGAACTCCTGAGTTCAGTTGCACCGCTGAGAGCTGCTCCCCACAGGAAGAGAAAATAGGGCCAGTGCCTCTTTGTAGGGACCCTTTCAGTTGCTGCACGCAAGCAGGGGGAAGCTTGGGTCCTAATCTTCCCCTGCTGATTTTTGCTGGAGAATCAGAAAAGAGAAGCAACAGCATTCTATCTCCGCTCTCAACACCCTGCAGCCTTTAAGGACATGAACGAGGGTCTAGAGGTACAAAAACATTTGCGCACAGCAAGGTCCCACAAACAGCAACGTGATAATGACCAGCTAATCTGTTTTTTTTAGTGATGTTGGTTGAGGGATAAATATCGACCAGGACACCGGGGAGAACTCCCCTGCTCTTCTTCAAAATAGAACCATGGGATCTTTTACGTCCGCCTGAGGGGGAAGGTGGGGCCTCGGTTCAGCGTCTCGTTCCTCGGTACTGCACTGGGAGTCTCAGCCTAGATTGTGTGCTCAGGTCCGTGGAGTGGGACTTGAACCCACAACCATCTGACTCTGAGACGAGACTGCTACCCAATGAGGCATGGCTGACACCAGTATTTCAGAACATTTTCTGTTTCCTGTGATCACGCCTCTCTGATAAGAGAGACTTTTTTTAAAAAAGAAAAGTGTAAAATCAGTTGCAGGTCTACAAGCGAGGCTTCGGTCTGTGTGACCTTCTTTCACAGTGCACAGCTTTACCACAAACATCCTTTGATAAGCTTGCAGTGCAGATCAACACTGACCACACCGTGACTTTAACCCTTGTCTGCATCTCGCAGCCCTGCACGCGAGATACGATTTAGTCTCGGGATTGGATCTCGTTGTGTAACGTGTGAGAACACATTTCTTTCAGACTGAATTCGCCTCCCATTTGGAGGCACAAACAAGAAAAATCGTCTGGTGGATCAAAAATAAGAAACCATTTAAATGGAGGCATTGGTGGGAAAAGTGTTAGCACCAGCGAATGCTTCCCTCTCAGACCTGCTCGCACTCCCCCACCCACTCTTCGCTCGTCCCAATCAATGCAAACCTCTTAAAACCAGTATCCCCCCCAAATATATACATTAAATATATTAGTGTCAAACGCAACTCCCAAAACGCGCGACCTCCACTACCTAGAAGGACAAGAGCAGCAGGCACATGGGAACATCACCTCCAAGTTCCCCTCTAAGTCACGCACTATCCCGACTTGGAAATATATCGGCCGTTCCTTTGTCGTCGCTGGGTCAAAATCCTGGAACATCTCCTACCTAACGAGCACCTTCACCACACGGACTGCAGCGGTTCAAGAAGGCGGCTCACCACCACCTTCTCAAGAAGCAACTAGGGATGGGCAATAAATGCCCGCCTTGCCAGTAACACCCACATCCCGAGTGATTTTTTTTTTGTTTAAAAAAAAAAGTTTGGATGTCATGAGACTGTGATGCCAGTTGCCGTTGCAGCTGTATACTTCTACCAATAGGTGGCGCTTCATGAGCTCCAGATCCCCATACCTCCACCCACAATGTGACATCTGCACTGACTTTCTGTGAGCAATGCCACAGGAGATCTATTAATCTAGATGTATTCTTCCCGCTTTTCTCTCTTATTCCTCACTCTTTACGTCAAAAAAAATGCCACCAAATATTTATTTAAATGCCTCAACCCTGGTTCAATATAATGTGTGTATACACTGATGATAAACCAGGGAAGGTTTTGTTTCGCACAGAATGCTGACGTAGCAACGAGATTTATTCAACCCTGCCCCACCTCAGTCATTACTTGTGACTCGTGCTGTAAAAAGTTTTGTTCACTTTCCTGCCCCCCCGCCCCCCCCACATCATGCCATATATCCATATAAGATAGAAGGCAGCAAATTTGTAAGTGACTTAGGAAGGCAGAGGAAACAAAGGTTAGAAAATAAACAGCAAGGGAGTTTGGCATTGCTTAAAGATATAGACTTCAATGCAAGGAGTGTAGTGAATAAGGCAGATGAGCTGAGGGCACAGATAGACACGTGGCAGTATGATATCTTGGCTATTACAGAAACATGGCTTAAAGAGGGGCAGGAATGGCAGCTCAATGTTTCTGGTTACAGGGTTTTCAGACGAGATAGAGAAGGGGATTAAAAAAAAGAGGTGGGGGTGGCAATTTTGGTTAGAAAAAACAATTACAGCAGTGAGGAGGGTTGATTTTATTTTATTTGTTCATGGGAAGTGGGTGTCGCTGGCAAGGCCAGCATTTATTGCCCATCCCTAGTTGCCCCTTGAGAAGGTGGTGGTGAGCCGCCGCCTTGAACCGCTGCAGTCCGTGTGATGAAGGTTCTCCCACGGTGCTGTTAGGGAGGGAGTTCCAGGATTTTGACCCAACGGCAATATATTTCCAAGCTATGTTGGAAGGAGCATCAAATGAGGCTATATGGGTTGAGCTAAGGAACAAAAAAGGGGCAGTCACACTACTGGGCATGTACTATAGATTCCCAAATAGTCAGAGGGCAATAGAAGAGCAAATTTCTGAAGTGCAAAAACAGTAGGGCAGTAATAGGGTAGTTGAAATCCCATGCTATCAATTGGGACACAAATAGTGTGAAGGGTATAGGGGGTGCAAAATTCTTAAATTGCATTCAGGAGAACTTTTTTAGCCAGGATGTAGCAAGCCCAACAAGAGAGGGGGCAGTTCCGGAAAGTTTTAGGAAATAAAGCTGGGCAGGTGGAAGGAGTATCAGTGGGAGAGCATTTTGACGGTAGTGATCAGAATTCAGTTAGTTTTAGCATAGTTATGGAAAAGGACAGAGATAGAACAGGAGTAAAAGTTCTCAATTCGGGAAAGGCCAATTTTACTAAGCTAAGAAGTGATTTAGCAAAAGTGGACCGGAAACAGCTACTTGAAGCTTCGTCCGAGCAGTGAGAGGCATTCAAGGGGAAGATTCAAGGGGTTCAGAGTAAACATGTTCCCACAAAGAGAAAGGGTGGGGCTACCAAATCTGGAGCCCCCTGGATGGCGAGGGGCATACAGGGTAAGATAAGGCAGAAAAGGAAAGCTTATGTCAGACACTGAGAACTCAATACTACAGAAAGCCTAGAGGATTATAACAAGTGCAGGGGTGAAATTAAAAAGGAAACTAGGAAAGCAAAGAGAGGGCATGAAAAAATGCTGGCAAGTAAAATCAAGAAAACCCAAACATATATAAGACCATAAGAGATAGGAGTGGGAGTAGGCCATTCGGCCCCTCGAGCCTGCTTCGCCATTTAATGAGATCATGGCTGATCTGATTTTTACCTCAACTCCATTTTCCCGCCCTTTCCCCATATCCTTTGAATACATTCAAGGCTGAGTTAGACAAATTTTTGATCAGCAAGGGAGTCAATGACTCAGCCTCCACAGCTTTTTGGGGTAAAGAATTCCAAAGATTCACGACCCTCTGGGAGAAGAAATTCCTTCTCGTTTCCGTCTTAAACGGGCGACCCCTTATTCTGAGACTGTGCCCCCTAGTTTTAGATTCCCACATGAGGGGTAACATCCTCTCAGCATCTACCCTATCGAGTCCCCTTAGAATCTTGTATGTCTCAACAAGATCTCCTCTCATTCTTCTAAACTCCAATGAGTATAGACCCAACCTGTTCAACCTTTCCTCATAAGACAACCCTTCCATACCCGGAATCAACCCAGTGAACCTTCTCTGAACTGCCTCCAATGCAAGTATGTCCTTCCTTAAATAAGGGCACCAGAACTGTACGCAGTGCTCCAGGTGTGGTCTCACCAGCACCCTGTACAGTTGTAGCATGACTTCCCTGCTTTTATACTCCATCCCCCTAGAAATAAAGGCCAATATTCCATTTACCTTCCGGATTACCTGCTGCACCTGTGTGTTGACTTTTTGTGTTTCATGTACAAGGACACCCAGATCCCTCTGTACCGCAGCATTTTGTAATATTTCTCCATTCAAATATTTTGCTGCTTTATTTTTGTTCCCAAAGTGGATGACTTCACATATATTCCATCTGCCAAATTTTTGCAGATGTTTTATGAATACATTAAGAGCACGAGGATAACTAAGAAGGGCCTATTAGTGACTAAAAAGGAAACCTACGTGTGGAGGCGGAAGATATGGGTATGCTTCTAAATGAATATTTTGCAAGTCTCGTCACAAAAGAGAGGGACGATGCAGACATTGTAATTGAGGAGTGTGAAATATTGGATGGGATAAATTTAGTGAGAGGAAGTATTAAGGGGTTTAGCATCTTTGAGAGCAAATAAATCACCAGGGCCGGATGAAATGTATCTCGGGCTGTTAAAAGAAGCAAGGGAGGAAATAGCGGAGGCTCTGACCATCATTTTCCGATCCTCCCTGGCTACAGGCGTGGTGCCGGAGGATTGGAGGACTGCTAACGTTGTACCATTGTTTAAAAAGGGAGCGGGGGATAGACCAAATAAATAGTCAGTCCAACCTCGGTGGTGGGCAAATTATTGGAATCAATTCTGAGGGACAGGATGAACCGTCACTTCGGCACAGAGTAACCAAGGACAGTCAGCATGGATTTGTTAAGGGATGGTCGTGTCTGATTTGATTGAATTTTTTGAGGAGGGTAGTGCATTTGATGTAGTCCACATGGATTTTAGCAAGGCTTTTGACAAGGTCCCACATGGCAGACTAGTCAAAGTACAAGCCTATAGGATCCAAAGGAGAGTGGCAATTTGGATCCAAAATTGGCTCAGTGGCAGGAAGCGAAGGGTAATGGTCGACGGGTGTTTTTGTGACTAGAAGGCTGCTTCCAATGGGGTTCCGCAGGGCTCAGTACTTGGTCCCTTGCTTTTTGAGATGATTGAACTTAATCATGCCCCCTACATTTAAGAAGTTTGCAGATGATACAAAAATTGGCCGTGTGGTTGATAGTGAGGAGGAAAGCTGTGGACTGCAGGAAGATATCAACGGACTGGTCAGGTGGGCAGAAAAGTGGCAAATGGAATTCAATCCAGAGAAGTGAGGGGAAATGCATTTGGGGAGGGCGAACAAGGCAAGGGAATACACAATAAATGGGAGGATACTGGGAGGTGTAGAGGAAGTGAGGGACCTTGGAGTGCATGTCCACAGATCCCTGAAGGTAGCAGGACAGGTAGATAAGGTGGTTAAGAAGGCATACGGGATACTTTCCTTTATTAGCTGAGGCATAGAATATAAGAGCAAGGAGGTTATGCTGGAACTGTATGAAACACTGGTTAGGTCACAGCTTGAGTACTGCGTACAGTTCTGGTCATCACATTACAGGAAGGATGTAATTGCACTAGAGGGGGTACAGAGGAGATTTAAGAGGATGTTGTCAGGACTGGAGAATTTTAGCTATGAGGAAAGATTGGATAGGCTGGGGTTGTTCTCTTTGGAACAGAGGAGGCTGAGGGGAGATTTAATTGAGGGGCCTAGATCGAGTGGATAGGAAGGATCTATTTCCCTTAGTAGAAAGATCAATAACCAGGGGGCATAAATTTAAAGTGATTGGTGGAAGGATTAGAGGACCCACGGAGAAATTTTTTCACCCAGAGGGTGGTGGGGGTCTGGAACTCACTGCCAGAAAGAATGGTAGAGGCAGAAACCCTCAACTCATTTTAAAAAGTACCTGGATGTGCACTTGCAGTGCCGTAACCTACAGGGCTATGGACCAAGTGCTGGAAAGTGGGATTAGGCTGGGTGGCTCATTTTCGGCCGGTGCAGACACAATGGGCCAAATGGCCTCCTTCTGTGCTGTAAATTTTCTATGATTCTCATCCCCAGTGTTTGTTCTCTGCCAATGCTGGCAACGTTGCCCTGAGCAGCTGCTAACTGCATTAAAAATTAACCAGGGAGTGTAGGCCTCTGGTTGGTGTAGGCCAGACTAGGTAAGGGTGTCAGCCGTGGCTCAGTGAGTCGCGCTCTCTCCTCTGAGTCAGAAGTTCAGGGCCCATTCCAGAGACTTGAACACATAATCTAGGCTGACACTCCCAGTGCCAGTACTGAGGGAGTGCTGCACTGTTGGAGGTGCCGTCTTTCGGATCAAATGTTAAACTGAGGCACCGTCTGCCTTAATCAAGTGAACATAAAAGATCCCATGGCACTATTTCGAAGAAGAGCAGGAGAATTCTTCCCGGTGACCTGGCCAATAGTTATCCTTTAACTAACATCACACACACAAAAAATTATCTGATCATTTATCTCACTGCTGTTTGTGGGATCTTGCTGTGTGAAAATTGGTTGCTGCATTTCCTACAGTGCAACAGTGACGATACTTCAAAAGTACTTCATTGGCTGTAAAGCGCTTTGGGACGTCCTAAAGGCGCTATATAAATGCAAGTCTTTTTTAACTGGAAATCGTGCTCGGGATCTTACACCTCTCATTTGCATCCTTTCAATCCTGAAGCATCTTGAGTTTTTGCTAACCTTTCCTTTATAACCTGGCCCTCTGACGCTGGGGATCAGCCTTATGGCCCCTCTCTGGGCAGATTCCACATTCGATATCTGCTCTGTGCTGAGTTAGCAATTGTTGGTCAAGGCGGTAGTAAGGGCTGGCCCACTTGGCCTCAGTGCCCTTGGGATATGGAGGGATTAGACTCGGTGAAATTCAGTACGCAGTTGATAGTCGGTGACACCCCTCCCCCCACTGAGCTTGCTGCATGGATGTTGGGTGAGGGCAGGATGCCACCTGTGGTTGAATAGCTCGGTCACCCTCGAATACGTAGACTGGCCAGTTGGGTGAGGTAGCGGAGGACAATCCTGGCACCAGAAAGACTGTACCCCAACAAGAATCGATGCCTTCACAAGGGGAGGATGAAGAGATAAACATGCTCAGCATTGGAGGAAGCAGCATGGGCCTCCAGCTGAGGACATGCTTGGCTGGCTCGATCTCCTGATCGTTATGCAAATGATTGGCTAGGTCTGTGTGTGAATTCTTGAGTTCTGTAGAAAATAAAGATACAAGTGTGAGATAAACGTTACTCGCATGGATCTGTCAACATTTTGGTAACCGTTCTCTTCCTGTCTAGATTGCGTGTGTGTGTCTGAATTGCCTCGTCAGCCATGTGACTGTTACTGTGCAGAACAGAGGGCCTGCTAACCAGAGTTAATCATCTGCACATGAGCTTCTCTTAAAGGGACAGTCCAATCTGGCAGTTCAGAACTAACTAGGTGGAAATTTACACTTTTTTTCTTCTCTCTAGTTCCAGTATATGGCTGAGACTTCACCCCGAGCCATAGGGACAGCTTTAGTCATCGTTACTTAAATGTCAAGATCGGATTAATGCTGCTTACTTCCCTCTTGGATGTTGTGCTATTCCCTTTTTATAATTTTGGAGAAGTAATTTTAGTTAATTACAATCGCAGAGCTCTCTTTGGACCTGCAGATGAGGTTGGGAAAGCAGGCTATCGTTAGAAGGAAGTAAAGAATCTGGATGCATTTGTAAAAGGTTCACAGATGTCTCCAGTGCAGTGTCAGGGTGGGTATGTGAAGGGTTAAGAGGAGAAAAGTCTCTGACTCTGTCTGTCTGTTTTCCTGTTTTGTGTTTGTGGTTAGGGGTTAAAGTTTGTCTCTTCATCATGAGCCCAGGTGACACTTGCACTTTGACCGTTGCTATTTCTATTGCCCACTTCCTGTATCTCGAGTCCCTTAACTCTGGTGAGTTGCTATTCAGAGTTTTATCTCAACCCGTTCCCCAAATCTTGGGCTCGGCAGTAGTTTTTTTTTAAAGTTTTTTTTTCCTCGTTTGCTCTGGAGATGGTAACTCTTTGGGATACAGCTTCACAGCCGCTGTCCTGTGCCTCCAAAAGTGGTCATTCTTTACGTGCGAGCCCGGAGTGTCAGCTATTCGGCTGTGGAGGGCATCACAGGTGAGCCTGATCCTCTCCGGATCACAGGGCCCATGGATCCGGAGGCCAATTGTAATGAAGCTGGGTCGGCTAGGATCAACTAACCAGGGGATGAGAGACTTCAGTTCTGTGGAGAGACTGGAGAAGCTGGGATTGTTCTCCTTAGAGCAGAGATGGTTAGAGGGAGATTTAATAGGTGTTTAAAATTCCGAGGTGTTTTGACGGAGTAAATAAAGGAGAAACTGTTTCCACTAGCAAGACGATTGGAATCCAGAGGACCCAGATTTAAGATAATTGGCAAAAACAACCAGGGGAAGATGAGAATTTTTTTTTAATGCAGGGCTGCGGGGGAAAGAGCAGGGAGTGGGACTAATTTGATAGCTCTTTCAAAGAGCCGACATAGGCACAATGGGCCGAATGGCCTCCTGTGCTGTATGATTCCATGAACTCAGCTCGGAGATCCTTCTGGTCTGTGTATTCCACCAAATGAAATGCACTTTTCTTCCAACCAGCTGATGTCTAGACTGATTCAGCAGTCTTTCCCATAGTGGTGACTTGTTATTCACTGTAACTCATTTACCAGCTATGTGATTCAAGGCTTTTAAGCTTCCTGTTCTGTACATGGCAGTTTGTGCTAATAACAATGACATTCAGGAAACAATCCTCTGGTCCATCCAGCCTGCCCCACACAATTGTGATACCTTGCGTCTCACACTCCCCACCCCACCCCCATTCACATGATCTCCTGGGAGAGGCGAAAAAACGGATTTAAAAACCCCAGCCAATGTGGGGGGGGGGGGGGGTAAATTTGGGAAATTCCTCTCCGACCCCTTTGGCGATCGGTACTATTCCGGGAGATCACCCTGGCCCTGAGTTCTGTACATTACCGTCCTCTCGTACGAGGTGATCTCCGCCCCAGCCAGAAACGGGTCCGGCTCTCGCTCGAAGGATTTCAGTGAATCGGGGTCCGCTGCACGAGCCGGCAGCCTGTTCCAGAGGCCCACGATTCCCCGGGAAAAGAACCGCCTCCTGACATCTAACCCAGATCTGGCCGTGCACAACTTAAAATTGTGACTCCTGGTCCCCTCTCACCTATTTATTTGGAACAAACTGTCAACTGGAACACCATCTATTCCCTTCATTGTATAAACCTCAATCAGATCACCCCTAGGTCTACGCTTCTGTAAAGTGTACGGTCCTGCCTCTTTTAGCCGATCTTGATAACTAAGATGCTTTAGGCTGGGAATTAGTCCAGTGGCCCTGTTCTGCATCCTTTCCAAAGCCTCAATATCACCCACCATGTGAGGAGACCAAAACTGGACACAGTATTCCAAATACAGAGCTGAGGTTCAGCAGAAAACACAGCCCGAATAATCTGTTCCTGAAATGCTGACTGCTTTTGAAGTGATTGTAAGAGATGTTCCGCCTATCGGTGAAGATTCAGGCATTTTAGCCTCCTTCATTGAGGCTGGACATAGGAACAGGAGGAGGCCGTTCAGCCCCTCGATCCTGTTCCATTCAATTCGATCATGGCTGATTATCTTAATTCCATCTACCTGCCTTGGTTCCGTAACCCTTAATATCCTTGTCTTAAACAAAAATCTACCAATCTCAGTTTTGAAATTTTCAATTGACCCCCAGCCTCAACAGCTTTTTGGGGGGAGAGAGTTCCAGATTTCCACTCCCCTTTGTGTGGATCAGTGCTTCCCGATTTTGCTCTAATTTTGAGATTATGTCCCCTCATCACTGGAGGAAATAGTTTCTCTGCATCTACCCTATCGAATCCTTTTTTAATATTTTAAATGATGTGGAGATGCCGGTGATGGACTGGAGTTACCGTTCACCTGACGAAGGAGGAAGCCTCCGAAAGCTTGTGGAATTAAAAATAAATTTGTTGGACTATAACTTGGTGTTGTAAAATTGTTTACAATTAATATTTTAAACACCTCGATCAGATCACCCCGTCAATCTTCTTACTCGAGGGAACTTTATGCAACCTGTCCTCCTAATTTAACTCTCCGGTATCATTCTGGTGAATCTGCGCTGCACTTCCTCCAAGGCCAGTATATCCTTCCTGAGGTGCGGTGCCCAGAACTGAAAGCAGTACTCCAGATGGAGTCTGACCAAGGCTCTGTACAACTGCAGCACACTGTTGCTCCCGCGCTGTAAACGAGGCTGCAACGCATTAGGCAGAGTGTGCGCTGTGTAGGGGTGCTCTTGTAGCTCCGTGCTGGCTGTGTTTGTTCCGTTCCCTCCCTCCCTCCCTGCTGTTATCTCCCCTCTTTCTGTTGTAACAAGTACTCCTGCGTGTCTTGCCTGTCAACCAGAAAAGGCTAAGCGTCGCTGGAAAAAAATGTAAACCTTCCAGGCATAGCCAGAGCAAGTCCGAGCAGCTCGGAACATGGGTTTTTTAAGTCAAGTGATCGCCTCAGTGAGGAAACTGAACACTAACCTGTTCTGTCTGTCCTTTTGTTTGGGTCTTCTGCCAGCAAGCGTCATAATGTCAGTGCTCGGTGGAGGAAAAAGGAACCATATATAGAGGTGGGGGTGCCCGGCTCTTCCAGCAAGCAACCAAAACATTAGCCACCAATGATTTAAACTGACTTTTAAATTTCCTGGCTGCAGCTCAGGTTCTAGGGTCCGTCCCCCTCCCTCCCTCCTGTATGGCCAACAATACAGCTTTAGTAACTTTGCTGTGTACACAACAACCACTTGCATTCCTACAGTGCCTTTAATGTCTTAAAACGTCCCAGGGCGCTTCACAAGAGCGATTATCAGACAAAATTTGACCCACCGAGCCACAAAAGGAGATATTGGGGCAGGAGGTAGGTTTTATGAAGCATCTGAAAGGAGGAGAGAGGGGTTTGGGGAGGGATTTCCAGAGCTTAGGGCCCAGGCAGCTGAAGGCACGGCCGCCAATGGTGGAGCGATGGAAATCAGGGATGGGCAAGAGGCCAGAATTGGAGGAGAACAGAGATCCTGGAGGGTTGTCGGGCTCGGTGTCAATTTTTGTCTGATAACGCTCCTGTGAAATGCCTTGGCACATTTTACTACTTTAAAGATGCTATATAAATGCAAATTGTTACGGCAGCTGCCCCTCAGCGCCATATTTCAACCCACAACATCTATACCCCACCCCTGCTTGTCCTGCCTGTGGTACACTCTCCCAGGTGCCATCGGGTAGTTTCTCCCCGTGATGCGTGTTCACAGGTTAGGCTGTCACCTGGAATGCGTCCTTCCTAAAAAGAAAGACTTGCATTTATAACAACCTCAGAACTTCCCAAAGCGCTTTACAATCAATTAAGGTACTTTTGAAGTGCAGTCACTGTTGTAATGTAGGCAACATGGCAGCCAATTTGCGCACAGCAAGATCCCACAAACAGCAATGTGTGATAATAATCAGATTATCTGTTTTAGTGGTGTTGGTTGAGGGATAAATATTGGCCAGGACACCGGGGAGAATTCCCCTGCTCTTCGAAATAGTGGCCGTGGGATCTTTTACGTCCACCTGAGAGGGCAGACGGGTCCTTGGTTTAACGTCTCATTCGAAAGACGGCACCTCCGACATGTGCAGAACTTACTCAGTACTGCACTGAAGTTTACTAATTTCCTATGCAGAAGTTTGACGGTGCTTGGTGAACTGGGGTTACTGTGGGCACGGATTAGGCTGTGTGTGGGAGTGGACCTCGCTGTGCTGAGTAACTGGCAGGCTTAAACAGGCTACAGATTTGTAGGCCCAGGTCTGTGTTGCCGTCAGTTCCAGGTGGGTTGGGTAATTTCCTGGGAGGAGTGCAGCTAATGTAGGGAGAGTGGGAGGTTTGCTGCTGGCTGCACTCCTCTAATTAAAGCCACTTATGCTGTGCTACCTGCAGCATCGAATTTGTAAGAGGCCCCTTTCTTGTAACTCTGCCTGTGGTTGCCAGGCTGAATACAACTTGAGCAGGGGGTGATGGTGGTTGAATGGGGAAGTGTTGATATTGCCTGTGGGAACATCCTGCACTGGGGATATAATTGTAGTTTCATTACCGGTTAGCAGGTCTGTTTCATCTGTTATTAAAAGGAAAGTCACAAATACTGAATGGTGATTCTCTCTCCCCTTACTCATTCCTTTCAATCTCTTCTGTTCCCTCATTGATTTTTATCCCCTTCTCCCTTATCTCCTTAATACAAGGGTGTCCACAATAGAATCTTACAGCATAGAAGGAGGCCATTCGGCCCATTGTGCCTGTGCTGGCTCTTTGAAAGAGCTGTCCCATTAGTCCCACTCCCCTGCTCTTTCCCCATAGCCCTGCAGATTTATCCTTTTCGAGTATATAATCCAGTTCCTTTTTGAAAGTTATTATTGAATCTGCTTCCTTCGCCCTTTCAGGCATCGCATTCCAGATCAGAACAACTCGCCGTGCTTATTTTTTTTTTTAAAAACTTCTCCTCCCCTCTGGATCTTTTGCCAATTATCTTAAATCTGTGACCTCTGGTTACTGACCCACCTGCCAGTATAATTTCCAACTAGACGGTCCCAAAAAGTTCAGGAAACTGTATTCTATTTGCGCTTCCATATCTTATTTGCTGGTTTGTCCTGTTTTGAATTTCATGGTCCTGGAGGTTTGGACAGAGCTGTTATCAGTGCTGTTGCCTCATTTTCTGGATAAATCATAAATCAGAATACCGAGATCTGATGGCATCAACAACTTGAGAATTTGGGAACTAATGGGTTCAGAGACTTAAACCTTTACATGTGGCCCACAAGGCTCTGTGATAAGAACAACAACTACTTGCATTTATGTAGTGTCTTTAATGTAGTAAAACGTCCCAAGGCGCTTCACAGGAGCGTAATCAAACAAAAATTGACAGAGTCACATAAGGAGATATTAGGACAGGTGACCAAAAGCTTGGTCAAAGAGGTAGGTTTTAAGGTGCCTCAGCTCATCTGCTGAAACCCTCATCCATGCCTTTGTAACCTCCAGGCTCGGCTATTCCAATGCTCTCCAGGCCGGCCTCCCATCTTCCACCCTCCATAAATTTGAGCTCATCCAAAACTCTGCTGCCCGTATCCTAACTCGCACCAAGTCCCGTTCACCCATCACCCCCTGTGCTCGCTGACCTACATTGGCTCCCTAAGTTCTGGAATTCCCTCCCTAAACCTCTCCACGTCTCCTTTTTAAGACGCTCCTAAGACCTATCTCTTTGACCAAACTTTTAGTCACCTGTCCTAATATCTCCTTATGTTTCCTTGGGACATTTTACTACGTTAAAGGCGCTATATAAATGCAGGTTGTTATCGTCTTAAAGGAGAGAGAGAGACGGAGAGGTTCAGGGAGGGAATTCAAGCTTAGGGCCTAGACAGCTGAAGGCACGGCCGCCAACAGTGGGCCGATGAAAATCGGGGCTGCGCGAGAGGCCAGAATTGGAGGAGCGCAGAGATCTCGGAGGGTTGTAGGGCTAGAGGAGGTTCCAGAGAGAAGGAGGGGAGAGGCTCTGGAAGGATTTGAAAATGAGAGAAAATTTTAAATTCGACGTGTTACCAGACTGGTTGAATAGCTTGCTGACACTCGTTTTTGAAGGTGGGGAGGGGGGAGTCCAGGCGCTGAAGGAGTGCGGTGAAACTATTCTTCAATATGAGTTAGCACCATTTCGGAAAGGGCGGGAAACAAATTTGGTCCATTTAGTGAAGTCCGAGCTTGTTAAGAGTTAATCCTAATTCAACTCTGGCAGGCAGTTTTGGCTTTGCTTCTTGCTGATCGTTTCATGGGCTTCTGCGTCCTCGCTGGCAGCCATTGTGCGTGCCCATTCTCACTCCTTGCCAATTTGTCCATTTAAGTCCGATCTCCTGGCCAACTCCCCTGTGCTCAGTTCACGCCCTCCTTTTTGGATTATTAACCTGTTGGCAACTCGCAGTCTTCGCGTTCTCCACAGTGAGCAAGGCTCTATTCAGATCTCCGCTGCACCCAAAGTCTTGACAGACCTGGGATTTACTAACAGACCCACAGAAGCATGTTGAAGATGTCTTGTATTTCCTGGCTGACTTGCTCCACTACAGGAAACTTTCAGCACTCTTTAGATTAATAATTGATTTGCTCCAGAACTCTGGTGACACACAGGGTGATGACTGAGAACATTGAAGCTGAAACTATCGTGACAAGTAGGGCCAGGAACCTGAACACTTATTCACTGAGCCAGAAAAGCATTAAAGGTCAATTTTTTTTTAAAGTAAGTGGGGACTGGATGACACTGTAGTTTCATGCACTGTAGTTTCATGCACTGTCTGTCATCTTTGGAATCTATGTTCCATTCCAGTCCAGACTGATGGAATGAAGGTCTCCTCTGGTTGTAAGGGTCCTACGTGCAATGTGTTTGGGCAGTCTCCTGGTCTGTAGCTGAGTACAAATGGGTCTGTAGTACAAAGCTGCCACTCACTGGCAATCTCAATAAGGCCACAGGGTAAATGAGAAAATGTCAGTGCAGAAGTGCTCTTCTGGACTGAGGCTGAGGCAAATAGTTGGGACAGTATAGAGGGAACTTTACTCTGTATCTAACCCGTGCTGTACCTGCCCTGGGAGTGTTTGATGGGACAGTGTAGAGGGAGCTTTACTCTGTATGTAACCCGTGCTGTACCTGCCCTGGGAGTGTTTGATGGGACAGTGTAGAGGGAGCTTTACTCTGTATCTAACCCGTGCTGTACCTGCCCTGGGAGTGTTTGATGGGACAGTGTAGAGGGAACTTTACTCTGTATCTAACCCGTGCTGTACCTGCCCTGGGAGTGTTTGATGGGACAGTGTAGAGGGAGCTTTACTCTGTATGTAACCCGTGCTGTACCTGCCCTGGGAGTGTTTGATGGGACAGTGTAGAGGGAGCTTTACTCTGTATCTAACCCGTGCTGTACCTGCCCTGGGAGTGTTTGATGGGACAGTGTAGAGGGAGCTTTACTCTGTATGTAACCCGTGCTGTACCTGCCCTGGGAGTGTTTGATGGGACAGTGTAGAGGGAACTTTACTCAGCAGTCAAACCCTTCCAGTGTATCTGACCTGGGAGCGTTTGCTGATAACTCTGGGTGACTGAAATGGAAAGTGTTCCATTCATCCCTAACCTCCATATGTATGTTACAGTGAGCCCCTGTACGTGCTTTGGAGCTTGTCGTCGTCCCTGAGATTCTGACTCTAGTGAGGTGTCTCCCTGGGCCGAGTGAGGCGTCACTGTAGCCGGAAAGGAGGCCCAAACCGCACAGGACAAGTTATTTTTCCCTTTGCCAATTTCAACCCTCCGTCTCCTGAAGGAGTTGCTGAGGTGGTACTTGTATCTCACCCAGTGGGCCATCATCTATCATGAACCTTGATGGTGAGTGCCACCAGACTAGCCCACAGTGGGGCAGCATGGCCAATCTGATCCTTACCTGACATTCGTGTGAATTGAGTGTGTGTGTGTGCATATTGTGGATTGATCAGAGCCCTGCACACACTCTCACGAGAGGCAAAGCCTCAATGCCAGGCATGCTGGAACATGCTGTCTATTCAGGAAGTGCCAAGTGTTTGAGTGATTTGGTGACTGGTCACTTCAAGCTTTAATACTCTGAATGCTGTGCAGCTCAAACAGAATCTGCAAGAGACTTGCAAACTCTGCGAAAATTGCCCATGGGGTGAATGCAAAGACAAGCCTTTGCCCGGCCTGTGCATTGCTGGTGTGCGTGCTCATATGCTATGTGGAGGGGGTGGGGAAACACACACAGATCCAGAGAGGACAAGACCCATTCAGTCAGCATTTTACGCAGCGAGTTGTGATGATCTGGAATGCGCTGCCTGAAAGGGCGGTGGAAGCAGTTTCAATAGTAACTTTCAAAAGGGGATTTGAATAAATACTTGAAGGGGAGAAATTTGCAGGGCTATGGGGGAAAAGCAGGGAGAGTTTTTTTTTATTCGTTCACGGGATGTGGGCATCGCTGGCAAGGCCGGCATTTATTGCCCATCCCTAATTGCCCTCGAGAAGGTGGTGGTGAGCCGCCTTCTTGAACCGCTGCAGTCCGTGTGGTGACTGTTCTCCCACAGTGCTGTTAGGGAGGGAGTTCCAGGATTTTGACCCAGCGACAATGAAGGAACGGCGATATATTTCCAAGTCGGGATGGTGTGTGACTTGGAGGGGAACGTGCAGGTGGTGTTGTTCCCATGCGCCTGCTGCCCTTGTCCTTCTAGATGGTAGAGGTCGCGGGTTTGGGAGGTGCTGTCGAAGAAGCCTTGGCGAGTTGCTGCAGTGCATCCTGTGGATGGTGCACACTGCAGCCACAGTGCGCCGGTGGTGAAGGGAGTGAATGTTTAGGGTGGTGGATGGGGTGCCAATCAAGCGGGCTGCTTTATCTTGGATGGTGTCGAGCTTCTTGAGTGTTGTTGGAGCTGCACTCATCCAGGCAAGTGGAGAGTATTCAATCACACTCCTGACTTGTGCCTTGTAGATGGTGGAAAGGCTTTGGGGAGTCAGGAGGTGAGTCACTCGCCGCAGAATACCCAGCCTCTGACCTGCTCTCGTAGCCACGGTATTTATATGGCTGGTCCAGTTAAGTTTCTGGTCAATGGTGACCCCCAGGATGTTGATGGTGGGGGATTCGGCGATGGTAATGCCGTTGAATGTCAAGGGGAGGTGGTTAGACTCTCTCTTGTTGGAGATGGTCATTGCCTGGCACTTATCTGGCGCGAATGTTACTTGCCACTTATGAGCCCAAGTCTGGATGTTGTCCAGGTCTTGCTGCATGCAGGCTCGGACTGTGTCATTATCTGAGGGGTTGCGAATGGAACTGAACACTGTGCAGTCATCAGCAAACATCCCCATTTCTGACCTTATGATGGAGGGAAGGTCATTGATGAAGCAGCTGAAGATGGTTGGGCCTAGGACACTGCCCTGAGGAGCTCCTGCAGCAATGCCCTGGGGCTGAGATGATTGGCCTCCAACAACCACTACCATCTTCCTTTGTGCTCGGTATGACTCCAGCCACTGGAGAGTTTTCCCCCTGATTCCTATTGACTTCAATTTTACTAGGGCTCCTTGGTGCCACACTCGGTCAAATGCTGCCTTGATGTCAAGGGCAGTCACTCTCACCTCACCTCTGGAATTCAGCTCTTTTGTCCATGTTTGGACCAAGGCTGTAATGAGGTCTGGAGCCGAGTGGTCCTGGCGGAACCCAAACTGAGCATCGGTGAGCAGGTTATTGGTGAGTAAGTGCCGCTTGATAGCACTGTCGACGACACCTTCCATCACTTTGCTGATGATTGAGAGTAGACTGATGGGACGGTAATTAGCCGGATTGGATTTGTCCTGCTTTTTGTGGACAGGACATACCTGGGCAATTTTCCACATTGTCGGGTGGATGCCAGTGTTGTAGCTGTACTGGAACAGCTTGGCTAGAGGCGCAGCTAGTTCTGGAGCACAAGTCTTCAGCACTACAGCTGGGATGTTGTCGGGGCCCATAGCCTTTGCTGTATCCAGTGCACTCAGCCGTTTCTTGATATCACATGGAGTGAATCGAATTGGCCGAAGACTGGCTTCCGTGATGGTGGGGATATCGGGAGGAGGCTGAGATGGATTATCCACTCGGCACTTTTGGCTGAAGATGGTTGCAAACGCTTCAGCCTTGTCTTTTGCACTCACGTGCTGGACTCCGCCATCATTGAGAATGGGGATGTTTGCAGAGCCTCCTCCTCCCGTTAGTTGTTTAATTGTCCACCACCATTCACGACTGGATGTGGCAGGACTGCAGAGCTTTGATCTGATCCGTTGGTTGTGGAATCGCTTAGCTCTGTCTATAGCATGTTGCTTCCGCTGTTTAGCATGCATGTAGTCCTGAGTTGTAGCTTCACCAGGTTGGCACCTCATTTTTAGGTACACCTGGTGCTGCTCCTGGCA